>NW_027223762.1:51226088-51651088 GCF_028538775.1 Myotis yumanensis
CAGCAGTAAGGCCTTGCAATCTGGGATCTGCTCCTGTAAGCCCTTTCTGAGGCCCCACAATTCTGCTCTGCTCTTTGTGGCGCAGGTATAGGCTGCTTGGGTAGGAAGGGGTCTTCCTGGGAGGCTGGCTGGCTAACAAAAGAGCCCTGGGATTGTAAAGTCAGCAATGATGGGGAGCCTCCTGGGGGCATTCCACAGTTGTGGGGATCTCTAGGGTGTAACATCTGAGCCAAAGAGGGGAACCCAGCCTGGCCCCCAGCAGAAGGCCCAGTGGCAGGCAATAACATTTGAGGTGTTAAACAGTCTCTGTTAGAAGGTACTGTAGGGTGGCCAGAATAATGCATTGTTGGTGTCGTAATGTGGGACATTGTGACTGGTGGCCCATTGTGGGGCATGCTCAGATTCCCATTGAAGTTCATGGCCATCCCTGGAATATTGGGCTCTCCAAAGGACATCATCTGGGACCTGTTGAAAATCATCATTCCTGGTTGAGAGGGAGACATTCTCTGACAGTAAATCATTTGGGAAGGAGGGAAAGTCACTTGGGGGCAATAGTTCACACTATCCTTAGGCAGCAACACACTAAACTGTGGCCCCATTTCATCTGCAATCTGCTTGGAATCCTGGGCAGAAGCCAAGGGCATCCTCTCCATCTGTGGACTCTGAAGGAGGTGTTGAATACTTGATGACTCACAGTTCCAAGAGGTGTGCACTCCACTGCTTTCGGGTGATGGAGACATCAACTTGTCAGTATCCTGGTGCGGAGCTGCTGGCCAAGGGTTCGCTCGCTCCATCTCTGCCTGGGATCCGTGCGACGGGGACTGTGTGTGAGTCTGGGCCACCTCGGGGCCGAGCTGAGCTGCTCTGCTCGACATTGCAGGTTGCGTGTCGTTGGGGTCCAACCCTATCAGGTCCAGGGGTTCCCAAAGGTGTGGACGAAGTCGGTGAAGAAGGAATGACAGTGAGAGAGAGTTCAGTTGATCAGCAGCCTAGCCAGGTTCTCTAGCCAGGATCTCCAGCCAGGTTCTATGTTTTATTGTCTTGTTATATCTGTATTTATACCAGTTGATTTTAATCCTGTCAATTTCTATTCCAAAGGTTAGGGCGTTTCTTATCTCCATTCCAGGGAGTAAAGATTATGTAGCTTAAGGGTGATTGTTCCTAGTTAAAGTGATTAACTACCCACCTGGCATTTAGTTAAGGGGTTTTATTCCCTCCCTAACTTCAGGGAAAAAAAAACCCTACCTGGGGAAACAACCTTTCTTGGAGAGGTGACCTTGGTTAAAACACATAGCGCCAAGAAGGTGAGCAAACATATTAAGAACAGTAGGTCATATATGCCAGGTCCCTTGAAACATATGCTGTGCAGATGTTTCTTCCCTGCAGTGACTGTCAAGCAGCAAGGATGGACCAGCTTCAGGCATTAGATATTAGGAGGGAAGAAATAATAATGTAAATGGCAAAACTATGGCTAAGTAAAACAGTCTTTTCTTTTACACTTGATTTTTCTAAATTATGATTGATGGTTGAAGCTAAAATTATAACTAATGTGGTTCTTCACATATAGAAGGAACATTTATAAAAAATATATGATAAAAAGGGACATAAAGGGAGGTATGTTTTCTTCTCTTGGATTGGTAAAACTTAACATCAGTAGAATGCTATAAGCTTTGTATGGATAACAAACATCTAGAGCAACCACTAAAAAATGCTACACATAAGTAAGACTTAAAAACATTATAGGTAAACCAATATGGAATTATAATAATGTTTGAGCAATCAATAGCAAGATGGGAAAAGAAATATTGTCAAATAGAATTCAACGATATGTAGAAAAAATTATGAGTGGTGGCTAAGAGAGATTTATCCCAGTGATACAAGCATCATTCAACATTTGAAAATTAGTTAGTATAATCCACCATATCAATAAGGTTAATACAGTGAAATCATATAATCATATCAACTTATACAGAAAATAATTTCACAAAATTCAACACCCACTCATGATAAAAAAATAAAAAGAAATATGAATAGAGAGGAACTTTTTCAACTTCAAAAGTAACATTTACAAAAACCTACAGGTAGCACCATAATTAATAGTGAACAAGTAAATATTTTTCCCTAAGTTAATTTAATTGACAAAGCAAAGATGTTTTCTCTAATTACTGATATTCAACATAAAACTGGAAGTTCTAATCACTGCAAGCAGCATAGAATAAATAAAGGCCTATAAATTGGAAAGGAAGAAATAAGTTCTTTTTTTTAATTCTTTTTTAAAATTATTATTGCTTAAAGCGTTACAAAGAGTATTACATAGGTCTACTTTTTTTCCCCCGCCCTTGACATTCCCCCGGCCTCCCCTACCCCCCAGTGTCTTGTGTCCATTGGTTATGCTTATATGCATGCATACAAGTCCTTCGGTTGATCTCTTATCCCCCCTCCCCGCCCCCCAACTCTCCCCGGCCTTCCCACTGTAGTTTGACAGTCTGTTCGATGCTGCTCTGCCTCTGTATCTATTTTTGCTCATCAGTTTATAATGGTCTTTATTATCCATAAATGAGTGAGACCATGTGGTATTTTTCTTTCAAGAAATAAGTTCTTATTTGCAGATGATCTTGTAGAAAGCCCAATGAATAAAAAAAAATCTTGCAATTAATAAATGATTCTAGTAAGGTCACAAGACACAAAATAAATGCACAGCAGTGAATTTTATTTCTATGCACTAAAAATTAATACGCAAATATCAAACTACAATATATAATAGCCTTTACAAACACTTAAAAAGAATATTAAACACTTAGATAAATCTATCAAAACAAAAGGACTTGTATACTGAAATCTATAAAATGCTGATGAAATAATTTAAAAAGACATAAATAAACTGTTTGGAAGACTCAATACAATAAAGATGCCAATTATACCCAAATTTATTTACATTATTTAATGCAATTCCAACCAATATCTTAGTGAGGTGTTTTTTTTTCCTTTTTTTAAAGAAATACAGCATAACTTATATGAAAAGGAAAAGAGATTAGAATATATAAAACAATTCTGAAATAGACCAAAGTGCAAGGAATGATCTATCAATTTCAAAACTTGTTCTGAAGCTATGATGCAGTACAATACTGGTCAGTCCAGTAATCATGATTGTGTGGTTTTGGCCAAAGAATAGAAATGTATATTAATAGAAGAGAACAAAGAACTATGAAATAGAACCAAATAAATATGCCCAATTTATTTCTGATAAAGATAGAAAAGCAATTAAATAGAAAAAATAAATTTTTCAACAAATTAAGCTGGGATTATTGTACATCTGTAAGCAAAAAAAAAAAATGGATTAAAATGTAAGTCTCATGTTATATAAAACTAACTCAAAGTAGATCATGAAATTAATGTAAAGTGTAAAACTATAAAACTTGTAGAACAAAACAGGAGACGATCTTTAGGATCCAGGGGGAGATAAAAGTTCTTATACTTCATACAAAAAACATGGATTAAATGATTGATAAATAAATGGCTAGAAAGATCATTGCAAATAAAAAGCAAGAATTAGGGAGGACAACCCTGGAGAACAGAGACAAAGAGCCTTCATAATGAAGTTTCTGATATCAGATCAAAAATAATAATTACTTAGCCCTGACCGGTTTGGCTCACTGGATAGAGCGTCGGCCTGGGGACTGAAGGGTCCCAGGTTCGATTCCGGTCAAGGGCATGTACCTTGGTTGCGGGCACATCCCCAGTGGGGGGTGTGCAGGAGGCAGCTGATCGATGCTTCTCTCTCATCGATGTTTCTGACTCTCTATCCCTCTCCCTTCCTCTCTGTAAAAAATCAATAAAATATTTAAAAAAATAATAATAATAATAATTACTTATAAAAAATACCTACATTAGAAAATTTTCTCAACCATAAGATAATGTGTTAGTAGCCTAAAAAAAGTAGTTATTTTTTCTCCCTATAAAAATTAACACCTGACCATTGAATAGAAATATATTCTTTCTAACTAAATGAATAAGCATTTAATTATGAAAAAATGATTAAATAAAGAAAAAAATCAAAATAGTGTTTGATATGTCATCTACATAATTAATTGACAACAAACAGTACTTCTCATGAGTTCAAGACCCAAGATATACTTTACCAAATTATTGTTTCTCACAAAGTTAACAGTTATACTCTCGGAGCTCTGCAAGAAATTATGAAATGTATCACTCCTACTCCTGCCATGGAGAGTCTAGAAAAAAAATGAAACAAACAAAATAATTGACTATGAAGATTTGGTATGAAATCTTTATCAGCACATAAATATAGACTTCAGATGAAATAATATTGATCTGTGATATTATATTAAAAATTGGTATAGTTATCACAAAGATACAATAAGATATCTACTTAATAAAACTATAATTTGCTTGTAATAGACTAAAGCCAAAATCTCAGAATGAATAGATTAACAAAATAATTCTGAGAGTGGACATAAAATGTGGACACGTGGGTATTCAATAATTTATCTTTCACATATAATATCCAAATACTAATCCTATATAATAAAAGGCTAATATGAAAATAGACTGACAGGTGGAACAAACGAACAACCAGTTGTTATGATGCACACTGACCACCAGGGGGTGTGCGTGGAACATGGCGGGCATTGGCCATGGTGGGATGGTGGAGCAGGTGAGCGGGGGTGCCAGACAAAGGCACAGTGCCAGTTGCTGCCATTGGGCTAGCCTCTGGTGGTTACCGAAAATTCTTTGCTCCCCTGTACCATGGTCCCGCCAGGTGCTCACACCTGCTGCAGGCGCTGGCCCTGCTCACACCTGCTGCCGGTGCCTGGTGCTGGTCCTGATCGCTTGGCACCATCAGCAAGTGCCAGTGGCAGCTGCTGGCCCTGATCACCCCTGAAGGCTTCTCCAGCTTCCCTTGTTCCTGAGGAGCGACTGGGGCAGCAGCTGCTGCTCATACCTGCTGCTGGCGCCAGCCCAAATTGCTCTGCACCTTCAGTGGGTGTGAGTAGGAGTGGTGCTGTCAGTGCATGGGAGCGGCGGAGGCTGCAGGAGCTGGGAGCGGGACTGTCGGCAGATAGGAGACCACTGGGGCTGTGGCAGAAGGGCGCGGCAGGGGCCAAGAGAGTGGACCAAGACCCGCCCCTGTGCCTACTGCAGTCTCGAGGCCCACAGTTCCTTTCAAGGTGCACAAATTCGTGCACTGGGCCTCTAGTTAATTACATTATTGAAGTTTACTAGTTTAGAAAGGTAGATCTAAAATATATTAAAGTTATAAAATATCATAACAGACTCATAAATGAGATATGTAAAGATAAATATATAGATTATGTAAAGCTCTAAATGCAAGGATCAGGAAACAAGTTAATGGACATGGAAAGTATCTTAATAACACTGACTATATTACAAAGATAGAAAATGTAGAAATCATGTAGGATTGAAAGAGCATGAAAAAATGAAGGCAACATTTATGAATTTAAACAGAATATGTACCTGTCCAAAGAATAAAAATCTCAGTGTTAATTTTGAAACAATGGACAAACCAAGGATTTCTTGGACAAACCTGACAATGATGGTTAAAGAATAAGAAATACCATATTTCCTTGATTGAATATGGGTAGAGGATGAACCTCTTCTTTATTTCTTCTGATATCTTACCAGAGTTTATTATCATGTCCTGAAGGCTACAGAATGGGCTAAGCTTTTCTAAAAAACAAGAGTTATAAGAGACTTATTTGGGAGGTAGATCCCAATGACATTGAATAGGCTATAAAAAGTGTCTAAAATGCCATGTACAATACTGGTTATCAAAGTTGATGCATAGCCAGGGCATTGCCTAAGTCAAAGCTCACACTGAAGGAGTCATGCTGGCCATGGCCTCACTGAGGGGCCGTGCTTCCTGATACTGACAAGGCTGTAGTGTTCTGGAGAGCTAATTTAATGACTTTCGGAATCTATGACATTGGTCCGGCAGGTCCCACATCAATAGGGAGAAATAACAAGTAACGATAACAGCACCAACAATTCAGAAACAACAAGACCACCAATTACAATGTGCTTGGTATGTTTCAGGTACGCCTCTAAGAGAATTACAGCCACTAATTTAGTGCATTGAACAATCCTATAGCATAGGTGCTACTATTATCCCATTTTACGAAGGAAACTGAGTCAGAGTGGTAAGCAGGTTGTTGGCTCCTACAAAATCACAGTTGTTCATTTTTTTTAAAACTTTAAGCAAAGAATTGCAGGGATTTCACATTGAATACTTAGGTGAAATAATATAAAGGTCTTGGATTTACACACCACCTGGTAGAAATGTAGAAAAATAGGTGCCTAGATATGTCTCTTATTTTGTAGTATGAGTGCAACTCTCTACCTAATAGTCAAATATGACTTGTTCTAAAGCAGAAATTGGTAAGCACTGTGTTAGAAGATCAATGTCATGGAAGTGTATGGTCCCTTAGTAGTTTGCTAGGTGACAAAAGTCCCAGCCAGATCAAGGCCCAGATAACAGAAATAATGTGAATACTATGTGCTGGGCTTCATACACATAAAACTATGATCTTGGATGATGGCTCCAGGGTCATGTAAAAGTCTCAGAGTAGAGAGGAATAGGGGGTTAATGTTTTATTTTTTAATCTTTATTGTTCAAAGTATTACATATGTTCCCCTTTTCCCCCCTCATTAACCACTTCTAGCTGCCCCCACCTCTGCCCCCTGCCCCAAGCCTTCACCACCCTAATGCCTGGGTCCATGGGTTATGCATATATGCATACAAGTTCTTTGGTTGGTCTCTTCCCACGCACTCACCCACCCCAGCCTTCCCTCTGAGGTTTGACAGTCTGTCCCTTGCTTCTGTGTCTCTGGATCTATTTTGTTCATCACTCTATTTTGTGCTTTAGAGTTTAAAAAAATAGATGTAGTTGGGCAAATGGCTCTATTGATTCATCTCAAAGAACGTTTCTGAGCATTTTTACAAACTGGCATTGCAAATATCAATGTTTCATTTAATCCCATCGTAAGGATCCAGCATGTTATCGTAGGCAGGCCATTGAGCCTTGCCCTAGCAGCATGTGAAGATTGTCATGGTGGCTCTCTCACGGCAGGTAGGATCAACCAACGTGGGTTTTACAGCTGCGTTGAGGTCCAGGAAAATTTAAAACTGTGGGCTACAAGGCGATAGAAAATGTACCACTTTCTGTTTTGCTTTGACTTTCAAATATTCAATTTTAAACACAACAGCTCTTTTTAAAACTTGATGCTTTGTGTGTCCTAACACAAGCCTGTCTTCAAAAATAGGGTTATGAGTTGTCTGGCATAGGGATCTTTTTGGAGTCAGGAATACTGTCAGGAACACTGATTATTTTTTGGTGTCTCACAACCCTCTTAGCTGAGGTTGAGAGGTGCAAGGGGAGGGTGTTATTGGGCTTCTGGGAGCTCTGATGGTGTGGTGCTCTGGAAGTTACCTTCCTTTGTGACCTCCCAGGGTTAATGGAGAAAATGCTACAGAGGCATAGGAAACTAATGTAGTCGGGAAGCAAATACTAAAGATCGAGGGACTCATTGCTGCAAATCCTGAAGGAAAGAGAATAATATATTTCTAACCTTACACAGAAAGACATGATCTGGGCCAAGAGAAAGAAAAGAATCCAATGCAACATGTGAATGACTTTGACCTCCACATTAGTACACACGCATGCTTGCCACTTCATATGCTTGCTTCTCAAGAGAGATTCCCTAGCAGTGTTCTTAACCGTATTTGTTTGAATGACTCTCTAGCTGTTTGGTGAAACCTTATTGGAATAACATTTTAAAGTGCCTCAAATAAAATACATAGGATCTATAAAGAAAAACAATCATATAAAATATATGTTAATTTTAAAGTTAAGAGCAACAAGTTTGTTAAATCAGTTGGGGAATGAATAGAGAAGTGAGGATCGTATTTAGGGTCCCAAAAGGGTTCAGAATGTCAGACCAAGATATTTTACATTTATCCTGTGGGTGAAAATGCCGTGACTTGCCTGGCTGGCATGGCTCAGTGGTTGAGCATCGGCCTATGAGCCAGGAGGAGGTCACAGTTCGATTCCTGGATAGCGCACAGGTCTGGGTTGCAGGCTCAGTCCCCAGTGTAGGGCATGCAGGGGCAGCCAATCGATGATTCTCTTCATTGATGTTTCTCTTTCTCCCTTCCTCTCTAAAATCAATAAAAAAATATTTTTTAAAAGTGCTGTGACTTAGGACCCCAAAATGACTGACAAATGACTTTAGTGTGTTTTTTAAGAGAATTAGAATACTTAGTTTTAGCATGAAACTTTAATGTCCATTATGTTATTAAAGGATATTGTGACTATTTGGAGATTTACAGACTTAAAAAACAAAAAAACAAACAAACAAAAAAAACTTCATGAGGAATAAATTAAAATCCTCTCATATTTTGGAGAAAGATACATATACATCAAAACTAACTATTCACTTTTAATATACAAAGTCTCAATTCCTACACAGCAATCAATTTCGTTTTATGTGACCTGGGATCCCCATAAGATCATCATAAAACGACAGACTTTTTTTTTTTTTTTTTTTTTTTTTTTACAAAAGTGCATGGAAGTTATAAAACTCAATTTTTAAGCAATAAACTAAAGAGAGAATTTTGTCACCAGGATAGATTAAAGTTTTTGACTAAATGAATTTTCTTGCCAAAGGGGCTTACAGTACTTCACAGAATCTATTTTCCTGACAAAATAAATCATTGCATGTGACAAAAAAAATGCAGTTCCTCAGAAAGGATTTAGTTTCTCCCCCAAATCCATTCCCTTTGTGGAAATATATTTTGCGAGGCAGCAGCAGTTCCAAATCTTAGATTCCTTGGGGAGAGCTGTATTTATATTCAGCAGTATAGGTATTTACAAATAGTGAAAAGTTAGGGAAAGGGGTGAAGGGTATAGACTTTAGGCACATATCAATTTTTCTTTGACTTAGCACTTAGTGATTCAGAACTTAAAGCACCATGCTATAATTTGAATTGTTCCTCTCTCTCATCCAGTTCTGTAATAAGCACATTTTATTATGTGTGTATTTGAATGCAGGATTCATGTGAGTAAGGCATAGGGCAGAACAGAGCACCTGATCAGAATAAATAATGAGGGCTTTTGATTAACATTTTTATAAATGTGAATTCATGTTTTGGGATTTAACAAATGCTATATTTGACTGTATATACTATTAATATATGTGTGTGTGTGTGCGTGTGTGTGTGTGTTTAGAGAGAGGCTCTACAATTTAAGTTCTCTTTTCTAAAGACTAGTGTCACAAAATGTTAAAATTAAAACAGATTCAAACATTTAGGGTCAGGGGTGGGGGGAGGTGGGAAGCAGAAATGAGAAATCTTCAAATATTGGTCAAGTATATCTATGGTTTTTGTTCAACTGAAGGATATTAACTGGTAATTATGTAATATCATTATAATGAAGAAATGCACTTGATAATAACAGTGCTTATTATATAATTGCAGCAAAATGGAAAGATATGAAACATTATAGTACACAAACAACAATTGTTGGTTAAACAATTCAATACACCTAGTATGGATTTTAAAATTCTATACAACAAGGAAAGAAGCCTCTCATGGTAAGAAACTTTTCCATTCTTATGCACTTAGTGATAACCGGCTCTGTGTGGGGTCCAATACCAAATGAAAATGTGGGACCTTCTGTTTAATGTTTTTAGGAATTTCAAGATTGTAACAGCAGAGTAGTATTCAATTAAGTCTGATCTCCCTGAGCACACCCAGTCCTGGACAACTGCATAGTTCACGTGTCCATGATGCCAGCCCTCCCTCTGCTTTTTTAATTTTAAATCCTCACATGAGGATATGTTCCCATTGACTTTCAGTGAGAGTGGGAAAGAGAGGGAAAGACACAGAGAAATATTGATGTGAGAGAGACACATTGATTGGTTGCCTCCTGAACGAGCCCCAACCAGGGCCTGGGCCAAGGAAGAGCCTACAAATGAGTTACATTCCCTTGACCAGAATCGAACCCAGGACCTTCAGTCGGCAGGCCGATGTTCTATCCACTGACCCAAACTGGCTAGGGCTGCTTTTCTTTTCTTTTTTTTTTTTTTAAAATATATTTTATTGATTTTCTACAGAGAGGAAGGGAGAGAGATAGAGAGTCAGAAACATCGATGGGAGAGAAACATCGACCAGCTGCCTCTTGCACACCCCCCACTGGGGATGCGCCCACAACCCAGGTACATGCCCTTGACCGGAATCGAACCCGGGACCCCTCAGTCCACAGGCCGACGCTCTATCCACTGAGCCAAACCGGTTTTGGCTAGGGCTGCTTTTCATAACATTTGAAAGATATATATATAAAGTTAGAAAAAAATACCGTGGAAGAATAAAGAAAAATTTAATGCTGTCCACAAAACTGTTAAGGTTGTAATAGTCAGATTTAATTTTTCCCTTTTCCTTTAGGGGTATTTTTTCTTTTCAGATATTCATTCAACAACCATTATTGATCACCCATATGCATGATGTAACACTCTACAGGTACAACAGAGAATAGAATGGTTGCAGTGTCCGCCTCTATGGGGTTTTTCATATTTTATCTCCTCTCTGGGCACTCATAATCACATGTTCCTCTGTTAATCACAAAAGACAGCTTTAATCATATGTCTCAGAAACAGTAGAAGGTATCAGCCTGATTCTTATACAGAAACCTGCCATTCCACTTCCAACCTTACTTATATCATGTCTCTGTTCCTTCTGTTTTGCCAAGCGAGTACAGTGTCCATTCATCCTGTTATTGACCAATCAGCCACTAAAACTGATGTGCATTCTCATCTCCTCAAATACTTCGCTAGATCACATAATCTCTCTTTCTTCATTATATCCAGCTAGCCATTAAGCAGATTAATAGTTGACATCAGCCCTAGCCAGTTTGGCTCAGTGGATAGAGCATTGGCCTGTGTACCAAAGGGTCCTGGGTTTGATTCTGGTCAAGGGCACATACCTTGGTTGCAAGCTCCTCCCCAGCCAGGGCCCTGGTCAGGGCTCATGCAGGAGGCAACCAATCAATGTGTTCCTCTCACATTAATGTTTCTCTCTCTGTCCTTCCCTCGCTCTATCCTCTCCCTAAAAATCAATGGAAAAATATCCTTGGGTGAGGATTAACAACAACAACAAAAATAGTTGACATCACTCAACTCTACCCACTTTTCAAAATGGCAGTTAAGCTAAACTCATTTTCCTATTTATTTCCCAGAAATACTTTTTTTTTTTCAAAATCACACAGAAACTCATATTTTATAAAATTAAAAAAACTCACCAGGGACTATTTTCATTCATTTGTGTTTCGGCAGATTTTTCACTGTTTATCACACACAAATTCTTTTATTTTTAATTCAATTTATTGGTGTGACAGTGGTTTTTAAGATTACGTACGTTTCAAGCGTACAATGCTATAATACGTCATCAGTATATTCCACTGTGTGCTCAACACCCCAAGTCAAATCTTTTTTTTATAATCATATATTTGACCCCCTTTACCCTGTATTATCTCTCTATCCCTGCTTCTCAGGCAACCACCATACCATTGGCTATGCCTATGAGTGTTTGTTTGTTTGTTTGTTTTTCTTATTTGTTCATTTGTCCCCAAAGTGACCAGTCATCTGCTGGTGTTATAAACATTGTGAACACTGCTTCGTTTGGGATGCTGCTCATAGCAGCTCATTCTTATTCACACAGAGCATGAAAGTTGCTTGAACAAAGCCAGAGGGAAGCAAATGCTCCTTTTATGTCCCATCAAAATCCCATTAATACAGTTTCAGTGTTGTCTGCAACATGAATCCTTCTTCAGATACCAAGATGCTTTCAGGTTTAAGGATTTTACATATAATGATTCATTTTATCCTCACATGAACTTAGGATGTAGGTACTAGTATTATCCCAATTTTACAAATAAGATACAGTGTTAAGTGTCAGCAGAATTTCCAAACTGCACTACAAATTTTAGACTTACCAGTCCCTAAAATCATGTGTTACCTTTTAAAAATATATTTGTCTATCTATATAAAGATATACACTCTATTGGGTTTGTTTTTCTGAAGAACCCTGATTAATACAGCCTATAACAGCATGTTAACCAATATACTGAGAGAAAAGGAAAATTCTGAAAGTTATTTGCAGAGACTGTGACTACTTTGTCACATGTAGACACTTATACTAGAAAACGCATTTGCTTTGATGTCACAAACGGAAAACAGGGCTCCTTAGTAAGAATAGTGTCAAATACTCTAAATATTTTAGCTTGGATATTAGAGGCACATGATTAAATAATAGAGTAAAAATATACTGCAGGAAAATTATTCTGGAAAGTAGACTCTTTTTTGTAGCTTATTTATTAACTAGAGGCCCGATGTACAAAATTCGTGCATGGGTAGGGTCTCTAGGCCTGGCCGGCGGTCAGGTCAGGGCAGATCTGCAGGGTGACCGGTAGGGTAATGGGGGGGCCCCCCGCTGGCACCTGCCTTGGCTTGCCTGGGGCCTGCGTTGAGCATCTGCCCCCTGGTGGTCAGTGCGTGTCATAGTGAATGGTCATTCCACCAGTTGTTCTACTGGTTGTTCTGCTGTTTGGTCAATTTGCATATTAGGCTTTTATTATATAGGATCAGACTTAGTGAAGGCAATTATATGATTTAGAGTAAACAATATGGTTTGAGTATGATGTCTGTCAATCAGTAATTGTACGACCTTAAGAAAAACCCTTTATACTCCACCAGCTGTCTTGTCCGTAAAACAATAAACACAGTAGGGAGGGGGAGAAAGCTTTCCTGTCCTACTTATCTCACAGACAAGTTGGGCACTTGAGAGAGACAAGGTTCTAACAAAACTAACACAAGATAAAGGAGATAAAGGAAAATTAAAAAAACTCTCCAAACTCCTCTGAGTACAATATTACATACTTCCTAAATTTTAATTCAACACTCTTTGTAAATTCCACTTTGTATATAATTTCAGGAGTATGATAAAGAACCCACATAATTCAAATAAAATGAGAATGTATGCTTGCTTATCAACCACAGAGTATCATCAAAATTGCACATTTTATTATCATTTTAAATTAATTTTTAATAAATTTATAGGTATTTAATTACTGTGAGGGAAAAGTTTAAAATTGTCAGTACATTTCCTGGTTTATTAACATATTATTTTTATTTTCTTTTATTTTTTGGGGGGTTGTTTTGTTTTAGTTTTGGATTTTTTTGGTGGTGATAACTATAACATATTTTTTTGTAATCTTGTCTTCTCTAATGTAATTCAAAAGTAGTAGATTTAAGTGACATTAAAAACATGTAATCATTATAATCATACAATGGAAAACACACATCGATTTTAAAAATATTCCATGAAACTCAGCCATTCATTGAACCAAATAATATATAGACACAGAAGAGAACATGTGGAATAATGCTATTGTTATGAAGTTTAAAAAAAAAACAACTAATTTTTGTTGCTAGAAATAAGTATAATGGTTAAATTTGGTGGGAGATTATTGAATAGGAAGTGAAAGAGAAATCCATCTGAGATGATGAAGTGCCCCTACATGTTCTTTTTGTTGTATATGTATAATACATACATGAAAGTACCTGTATGCAAAAAAGCAAATATGTATAAATTACTTGTTTACATTTAGATTTGTATAGTTTATTGTTTTTATAGTATGTCTTGATTTTTAAAAATTAAAGACATTATTTTTAAGAATATTATTTTGATATCAAGACAACTCTGTAATCTTCCTTACATAACTCCATTTTATAGATACTAATACTCATACATATACTAATACTTAACTTTAAAATGTTATAGAAATTATTAAAAATATACAGATTTCAAAAAAGCTGGACAGAAAAAATAATCTGTAGTGCCACTAGAAAACACCTGATAAATTTTCATACACTTTTCCTTCCAGTGTTATTGTTATAATTTTAAATGCAATTATGCTTATATGTTGAATTTCTGAGTACTTGTTTCTTAGTAAGAGAAGTAATTCTTGTCAATTATATAAACATTTTAATATGTGCAAACAATATACTGAAATAAAAGTTATCTCTTGTCCCACTACTCTTTTTAACAACCATATATTTACATACCTGTAAAAAAGCACCATAGAATTTAAATATACTAAACAAAGGTAACTGCATTCCTTAAAATAAGGTAGTCTAATATTTGATTTTTGGCTTTGTATGATATAATAGTTGGAATAAATTACATTATTATTATAAAGGGTTATCAATAAGTTAAAAGTTATTGTATACTTTCCCTTAGTCTAGAAGTAGATAAATATGAAGAGTGGGTAGAACTAAGCAAACCTTGAAAGGTTACCTTCTTGCACTGGGTTTATAGCATCCAATCTGCAGTACATGACTAGAACTATTCTTGAGTTGACAGTTCAATATTAATTTAAAATTTCTGCAATACTTTTTATTTCTTCTTTTAATTTATTCCATATTATTTTATTATACATATCTTGTTAATTCAATTATTTGAGTATTTATTTCATGAAGGACACGTTTTTGCCTCTCTGGGAAATTCACTTCTGTTGATTTCATACTTGAAAGAGAACATTGCTAGATGAAAAATTATTGGCACAGAAACAATATTTCTTCATGAATCTGTTACAAATAATCTCCTGCTTCTTGACATGGAGTGCTAATCAGATATAAGATGTGAGCTGAGGATTATTGCTTTTGTAGGCAACTTGATTTTATATTTTTTAATGCCTAGATATATAAAGGCACTTGCCTTTGTAATAATGACTTTAAAAACATAGTCAAAGGTATGTCAAGATGTAGTTCTCATTGTTTTTCCTTAGGTATTAGTAACCCTTTTAAGTTGATGTAATCCGGAGTTATAGAAAAGTTTTTAGTATTATTACTGATAATGATGATTTATAATGCGTTAGTTTGATTCATTTATATTTCACCTTATCAAGCACACTACTATTTTTTAACTCTGAATGTTTGGAGATTTTCTGGAGAAAAATTATCCGATAATGACTGGAGACTTTCCTCTTGAAGTCCAAGTTCAATTACTTAAATTACAATTACTTAAGTGTTACTTCCATTCCTGATCTGCATAAAAAATAAATTTTAGCATTTTGATTTTGGTGTTTGTAATTTTCTTGCCTTTATTCCCTATCTTACTTATCTTTTTTATTTAATCTAATTGACTTTTCCTTTCAATTTGTTTTGAACTTGTGGTTTTTCTACAAAGGCCATGCTTTCATATATCTTACTATTTATATTAAGAATTCTTAAATTTTTTTTAGTGTATATAGTAAATTATTTATAATTACCTGTTCCTTATAATATGATGATATACCTTTTTTCTCAATCTATATTGACTTTTATTAAGCCTTATGTTTTTAGCTTTTGTGTTTTCTCATCACTCAGTTAGATGAAACTCCTCCATTAATTTTATCTAATAAACAGGGTTTGAGTATCCCCTTTGGCACAATTTTCTGATTAGTAAGAAGTGATCAAATCTCTTTATTACATCTAGAGTGATGACAGGTAGATATTGAATGACTTTATGCCAGTTCCCAGTTCCCATAACAGTCTTTGATATAATGTAATTCTGTTGCTCTGAAATACAGACTTCTACTGCTTAACTCTAAACACATAAATGAATAAATATTAAATGTCACTATAATTCTTTGCCAAAATTCTCATTATGTTTCCTCTCTGGCTTGTGGCGGTTATACAAATTATACTACCCAGGTTGTGATGCATCTGCTGTCCTCAATGAACCTATACACACCCTGTCCTACACGTTTAGCTATTGCTCAGACTTGCTGGAATGTCCATGTGTGAGGACATAAGGAGGATGGTTTTCTGGTGGCCAAAGGCCATTTGATCCTGGAATGGATTTCAGGGCTCTGAGCTTATGTTAAGACTGTGTTTCTGACCCAGGTGGCAGATAGGAGGGAGAGTGAAACAGACTATTCCCCAGTTTCTGACAGACCGTCTCACTCAGTGTTTAATACAGTAGACCAACCACTATATCCAACTGAACTTTGGTTTATAGGTAACGTTCATTTTAGTTGGTAATGTGAGGTTTCATCTTTTATATTGTCTCTACATAAAATCTGATCAAAAGCTAGGGAAGAAAAAGTTGGGCACTACTGGCCAGAAACCTTATGTTATTTTAAAATATAAGTCAATGTTTTTTCATTTATTATTTTATAATAATTATTCTCTCTTCTTTTTTTTAACCTGTGTTGCCATTCTTAAGTAAGTTGTTCAATGTGTTAGAATGGAAAAGTTATTATGCGTAAAAAGTTTGGGAAAATATAGTAGAGATCCTAAAATAATGTTTCTGAGAAATATCTTATTGCACATATTTTAACTTATAAAAATTTAAATATGACAATAAAACAAAGGAAAGACACCCACATCCAAAGGTTAAGTTTGTATACCCCAAACTTGTTTAACTGATTCACTAAAAAATGCTAATCATCAAAAGCCTAGTTGTATGCACTTAATAATTTCTGTGTCCATAGGGATCTAGAAAATCAATATGAATGTACATGTCTATACACATGCATATTATACATATATTTTTACCAACAAACTGATTGCCTGCATTCATTATGTTGGAGAATATAGTTATAAAGAAATGCTTAAACTTGTAAAGTTAAATTCTTTGGGGATAATTGAACTGTTTCTGATAGATAAACATGACTACAGATCATGTGCAATGGTCACATTTATTTTCTTAATAATATTTATTTATAAGAAGTCTGAAAAGAGTCCATATAAGCCACCTTTGAGAATTTTGGATAACACCTATTTGACAATTAATGGAAAGGTCAGTATATAGTATCTATAGGCATATTTGTTATAACCTCAACATTAGAAGTAGATTCTGTCATCTAATATTTTAGATATTTACTCTCCTTACCCACCTCCTTATAATAGTAGTTGTTACAATGACCTGAACTTATTAAGTCTTCAATAAATAACTGATGGTTGATTGATTGTATACACAAGGATTATTCAAAGATGATCCCCAGATTTTCTTTGCTCTAATATGTATTAGAATATATATCATCTAATCTATCTATATCTATATACACAGACACTTAGATACAAAGAATAAACTAATGTAGGTTGGTGAAAAAGGTAAAGGAAAATAGGAGATACATGCCTTTTACATATAACCTTGTACAAAGTAACTATAGCATAAACCATTCTTATTTAGATGCAGGGTTCCTTATCAACATTGTATTGTGTAAATCTCTGTTCTTAGAGTCTCCAACTTACAATAGAATGGAGATTTCAGGTGCTTGGCAAGATGCATTGCCAAGTTTTAATAAAATTCTGCTGACAATAGACTTTAGAGTTAACTACATTTCTGACTTTCTTAACTATAAATCCTTCAGGCTTGGCCATCTTTCAAGGCAAAGCTGCTGGAATTATTCATGCTTGGGATGTTGCTTTAAAACTGAATCTTTACTAGAAATACCTTGCAGAGAAAGAAATCAGAAAATGGTTGAGAATAAAAGTTTACAAAATTAAGGCAGTATGTTTGTTTGTTTCATTTGTTGCAAAGTAGGTACATTGCCATACGATTTTTCACTTAAGAAGCTAATAATGAAAAATAACAAAATACATAACCTTGAACTACCACACAGTGTGGCTTAGATAGGCAAATTTTCAAACAGTGATCTTCTCTTTTTATATAGAATAAGCAAGTGGTTTGCCAGTAGGGGAAATATTGCTTCCTGGGGATATTTTGTTACAATTATGAGGGAAATGGTATTATCACCTAGAGGCCAGGGATGCTGCTAAATATCCTACAATTCGGAGGACTGTCCCTCAGAAAAACAAGCATAAATCAAAATGTCTATAATGCTGGGATTGAGAAAACGGACTAAATTAACATTGCTATTTTTAATAGCACAACTGTTTCAGTGGGTTAAGTTTTTACTAACAATCTGAGATTGTACCATCCTCAGAACTTAAACATCCTTCTTGCTTCAAATCTTTTAAATTGTGTAGTACAACATTCAAGGACTGGCATTCCCTACACTAGGGAAAGCAGGGTCCTTTGGACTGAGGGGTATGCGTAGGTACATAGCATTTCAAATTCTAAAAAAATTGAAATTTCTACATAGAAATTAAGTCCACCATTAGGTACTTAATTTAAACATTTACACTAAGGAAGCCAACATGAACAAATGCTTCCTCTCCCCATTCCTCAAGAACAGAAGAGGCACACATCTGGTACAGCCAAGACATGGACTCTAAACTCCAGGTGCTTGGAAAGAAAAAGAAAGTTGATGTCTATTTACTATAACCATAGAGGCAGTGGAAGTGCTCAAGAGGGATTGGGGGGTGATGGAAGACATTGGGGAAGCATATTGTCACATTTTATAAATCAATGAGAGGCCTGGTGCACAAAAATTGGGGGGTGTCCCTTAACCCAACCTGTGCCCTATCGCAGTCCGGGACCCCTTGGGGGATGTCAACCTGCCAGCTTAGGTCTGCTCCCTGGGGTATCTGGCCTAAGCTGGCAGTCAGACATCACTTTGGCAGCCTAGGAGCTCTTGGGGATGTCTGACTGACGGCTTAGGATTGCTCACCCTGGGGTGTGGGCCTAAGCCACAGTTGGACTTCCTTAGTGCTGCCACGTAGGCGGGAAAGGCTCCTACCATCGCCACTGCACTTGCAGCCATCAGCCCGGCTTGTGACTGAGTGAAGCTCCTCCTGTGGGAGCACACTGACCACCAGGGGGCAGCACCTGCATTGAGCGTCTGCCCCCTGGTGGTCAGTGCACGTCATAGTAACCAGTCCTTCCCAGACATTCTGCTGTTAGGGTCAATTTACATATTACCCTTTTATTATATAGGATGGTTGCAAGTTTTGGGAACTAATATAATGAATCTACCTGAAATTATAAATGTATATAATATCCATTACAATGATTGTACTATTGGGGATCTAACCCAAGACAAAAGAATCAGTTCATAAGGACACATGTACAAAGATGTTTATGAAAGTAATTTAGTAGAGTCTAAAATATATGAATACCCTGTCTAAAGAAAGTAGATAAGTAAATTGTGGTATATGAAATGTTATGTAGCTACTGGAGAAAGAAAGTGTTGGAGCTTCATCAGAAGACCCAGTAAGAAGGAATTGCCTTATTTATCATGAGTGAGAAAAATGCAGTAAAGAGTGTATAATATGATCCCCTTTACATGAAATAATTAATGACAAGTAAGCTCAGTCTTTGTGTATATGTGTGTAAATGTGTAAACATTGTGTGTCCATGTGTGTTTAGGTAGGTCTATACAGAATTACCAAATGGATGTGTTTCAATGCAAGACAGTGGCAGTGTTTTCTGTTTTTGTACTTCCAGGGTCACCTTGCCTTTCACCTATTTTCCAATAGGGGTCCTCTAGGCCACTGTCAATTCTGTGAGTCTCTGAGAGGCTGTGCAATGTGTTTACTTATTATTTTGTTTAAGATAACGAGGATAGAGTTTAATGCTGGCAACAGATAGCTCTGACAAATCCACTTAGGTACTGCTGTTTGAACTGTAGCCACCAAATTACCCCTGGTGAGACGCCTAGGTCCTCAGCACCAGATCCCCACAGGCTGTCAAGCTCCCTCCTGGCCATCACTCTCCATGCCTGGTCTGTCTGTGTTGCTCACTGATAGGCCTATTTCATAGTCATGGAAGAGTCATTCTCACTGCTGAGATGTAGAGAAAAATGTTTTATTGGGGGGTAAATTATACATAAGCTGATTTTAAAACTGGAATATATCTCGACCTAAATTTTACCTCGCATGTTGAGACATCCTATAGTTAAAATGAGAAAAATATCCAAGGAAAAAGAATGAGTGTTCTGTCCTCAGAAGTGGTTTCATCTACAGTAGGAGCATGCTGAAGAAATGTTCACAATTTAGGAGGAAGTCATCTAAAGAGTGCATTTCTTCACCGTCCTCCTATTCTGGTTAAGTAGCAGGAACATATTTTAAAATGTTCGGTTACGTTTAAATGCACTTTTAACTGACTAAAGTCACTAAATATATCTTCTTATGGCTTGTAACTTACCTTTAGTTTCTTCTCATTTGTCTTACTAATGGGTAAGGGATTATTTCTTTAGACTCTCATTCGACAATACAAATCATTTTTTAAAAATATTGTTTTATTGATTTCAGAGAAAAAGGAAGAGAGAGAGAAACATTAATGTTGAGAGAGAATCCCTGATCAATTGCCTCCTGCACATCCCCTGCTGGAGATCAAGCCTGCAACCTTGGCATGCACCTGGACCAGGAATTGAACCATCACCTCCTGGTTCATGGGTCAACACTCAACCACTGAGTCAGACCAGCCAGGCACAAATCATTTTTAATTAACCATAACAGTGTATTTATTTGCAAGAAAAATCTAAGGTTGAAAAATGTTTTAGTCTGAACAGTTACATTTTTAAGCTACAATCAAATCCCAGATAGTGCCTTTATAACACTACCTATAATAATAAAAGCATAATATGCTAATTAGGCCAGACAGCCGGATGACCTTCCAGAGGAAGCGGGGGCTGCAGGGGCCGAGCCCCTTGTACGAATTTTGTTTATCAGGCCTCTATTACATTTAGAAATTAAAAAATAGCAGGAATGCTCTTGACAAACATAACAAAGAAAAAAATTAAATAACGCAGTATCTATTCATTTCTAATTTCTCCACATCACATGTATACTTGGTACACCAGAATGCTATCTTGGCTTACCTGTGAAGAATCAATATTTTTTTCTTGTTTCTACTAGTTAATAAAATAGATTTAGTATTAGGAAGAGCCACAGCCAATTTCCTTTTCCCTTTATTTATCAGTTACCAAGAATTAACTACTGTAAAATTTCATGAAATGGACTGGGCAGCACTGCTGTAATTCGCAAATTAAATAAGTGCTTTTTGCTGTTTCCTAACAATATCGGTGACTCTTTTTATTTTAACCTGAAGTGACGATTTTCTCAAATATTAATTTTAAACAACATGACTTATTGTGCATAGCTAGTAGAGTCAGTTTTGATTGGGCTTAACATTACTTTGCAGTGTGCTTTCAATTAAGAGGAATCCAACACATAGCAGAATTCCCTCAAATAGGGAATTAAGTTGATTAAAAATATGAATTTATTACTGTTATTTTAAAATATTTAATGGATGGGTGAAGTCAACTAATGAAGTTTCAGATTAGTGACTCCAAGCCATGTCAGAAGTGACATGATGTCCTTGGATCAGAACTTTTAATCTAAAAATAAGGATTCTTAAATTGTATCTGAGTCTATCTTTTTGATGACTACACGCTTTAAATAGACAAAAGTAATTTTGTGGGTGACTAATTCCACAGATGGAAAATCATGCCTACCACCTGGCCCATAGACTATAATCTACACAGTTGCCCAAACACCTGGGCTTAAGTTCTTGTTATTTTGTTTACTTACTTCATGACCTTGGAAAAAATATCCATTGCCTAGTGCAGCCTTCTGGGCAACAATGCGAAAGTAATGTGATGATAAAATATTCTCCACCTATTATGATTCCTGATTTGAAATTCCACATATAAATCAAACTATTATACAAAAATATGTTAATTTGCAGACAGGGACTGCACACAGGAGTATTAGATGGAACACCACACTGAAATCATGTTGACAGCCTCTCTCAGAATTATACAGACTAAAACCGCTTTGCTCATCTTAAAATATATGTTATACACAGTAGTTTCCACTATGAGCAAAGCTTTGTTAAATGTTCGCTTCTTGGAAATATACTTCGGAGTCAATGCTGGGTTCATTGCGTTCTGCAGTAAGGCAGGCAACTGACTTGTGGGAGCTATTTATGAAGTTCTGGGGTCTTGTTTGAGGCAGGTATTTTAATGCAGGAATTTGACGATGATTGCATAAAGAATATGATAGAGTGTTTCAGAATTGGTGGGTATACCAAGACACAAATTTCACAAGGTTTTGGAGAGTAAAGAGTTGTTTGATGTTATCTACTGAAAAGTTGAATAATCTTATGTATACTTAAGTGGGTTCTTTAGGAAGTCCCTGAAACAAACAGTAATGTTATTTATGACCTTTATCTTTCTGGACAAAAATTCCATAGAAAACAGTCATATTGATGAAGATAGTAAAATCGTATTATTGAAGAGAACCAAAGAGTAAAGCAGTGTTAATGTAGACAGTAGACTGAGTATAAACAGTATAGTTCTTACTGTGCAATCAAATGATTAAATCAAAAACATAAAATGTGTTTATTTGTACATACTTTATAGAAACAAATCATATACATAGCCAGATCTTTTCTAAAAGCTTTATAAATCTCCTATGAAAATAATTTGAGGTCAACCCAATTTTTAGAATAATCCACTAAGAAAATGCTAGATTCATAGAAAGAGATTAGAACTTTGTCACTGATATTGCATTAGATAGAGCTAAATAGAAATGCTAAACTTCTATCACTCCTACATCATCTGAATCTCAGAGGCTAACAGGAACAAGTTTCAGAGAAATAGTTTTTTCTTTATTTGTATTTTTTTTATTGTGAAGATATATGATGTCTTCTTAAGTAGGAAGAAATATATTTATTTTAAATTGCTTAGATATAAATATTATGATGAGAATTTTTGTTGTTGATACTAATTGTACAAAGACAAAGAGTTCCAGTGAAATAATGTTTAGTTGTGTCATCCTTTAAAAATGATAATTCTCTTACTTGTTTTTGGTAAATATAAATATCATGACATGAAAATGTGACCCATATAGAACAAATTAATCTCATTATTTACTGTATGCAAATAACCTAATAAGGATTGTAATTACATTTCCAAATCAATCAAATAAATTATATCTAAAAAATTAATTCTAATATTTATAGTTCAGGGAAGAACAGAGAGGAGGAATTAGAAAACCAGTGATTTATTTTCTTGTAAACATTAGTGAATCTTATTATTTCTTCAGCCTCCTTTTCAATAATATGATATATACCAAGAAGCTGCAGAGTTCTAATTTTGGAAATATAAACTGTTTTCAAGGTAAAAACAAAATATGCATAAATATTTCACTTTCTATTGTTACCAGTTTAATGGAAATATGCTAATTGTATAATTTGCATAATATTTATAACAAATCTATAATTCCAGTTAATAGATATTTAGATAGAAAGTCTAATACTTTCTACAAAACAAAATGATGTGTAATTAATTTTTTGAATCACCTGTGCCTGAAAAAAGCCTTTGTCTTAAATTAATAATAGTAGAATATATAAAGAAATTTCAACTGAGCTTATAGAGCATATGTAATGTATAGAACATATATAAAGAGTAATTTCAACTGAATCAAATTTCTGATTCTCCCATAGTTTTACTTTAACTTCAAATTGTTTGGGAGTTGCATATTTAATTTTCACTGTTGAGGTGTTGGTTTGTTGGGTTTAAATCAGCCATAGCAAAATTTCATATGCCAAAGATTATTTCAATTTCCACACTATAATTGGAGCACAACTGGACAACTTAATTAAAGGAAAATCTGTTTTACAGAGTAAATATTTAGTGAAACTTTGTATACCACAGGACGTAATTTTCTGATGATGACTATGTAGAAACTGTTAAAATTAAATACACATGTACCATACATTTTGGCCCAAGTATAACACTGCTCTGTAATTAAAATATATACTACAGATGGTGATAAATATGGTATGAATTTAATTGTTTCTTAAAGTTGTAAATATGAGCCAAAGCCATGCCTGAGAATCTGGGCAACAACTGAAATAGGCTTAAGTATAAGAAAACTGCTTACTAATAACAATACAGACCTAGAGCTCATGCTATTTTGTAGCCAAGGTAAAGTAGATTGAAGCTCCTACTATTTCCAATATTAAAGGCTGACTAACCCACTAGTTTCACTTCTAGGCAAACTGCTTTTAACACTAAGTCTTCTACCTGTTCTTTGTTAAGCATTTTGGCTACATCTTCCATTTGGAATCTGTGTGCTTATTTGCAAAAAGAGCCAACAATTCTGCATTCCAGGAGCCATTGTAAATAATAATAATAATAATCATTATCATCATCATCATCATAAACTAAACTAAAATCACAGCAATAGTTAAAAAATAGTTTGTATTAAATTCTTAATCCCTCAAATTGTGTTTTTTGTACTGACATTTTCATTAAAAACTATTTTATTAAACATTTTATGATTTGCATTAGCAGAATGTAATATGCCCTGGGCTTCATTCCCCTTTGTAAGTTCACTTTATGTAAACCTTTTGGATTTAATATCTTTGCATCAGGAAGAGTAAATCAGTTGCAGTCTCCTATTGTCTTAACACATATCACTAATATAGTAATAAAAATAGTAACAAAGTTACTATTGATAATAAATAATATTAATAATTGACATTTATTTTTCTAGATCACTAATACACATGAAATTTTTCTAGACTTCACCAAAATGATTAGCATTTTTATTTTATTTATTTTAAAAAATATATGTATTTATTTTTTCTGCAATATAGAAAGATTGAGGTTTTTATATTTTAATTAATTTTATTAATTTAAATTCTTTACTGTTAAAGTATTACATATGTCTCCTTTTCCCCCATTGACCTCTCCCCGGCACATGCCCTCATCCCCCACTGTCTGTGTCCTTTGGTTATGCTTATATGCATGCATACAAGTCCTTTGGTTGATCTCTTACCCCACTCTCCCACCCTCCCCTGCCTTCCCTTAGAGATTTGATGGTCTGTTCAATGCTTCTATGTCTCTGTATCTATTTTTATTCGACAGTTTATATTGTTCATTATATTCCACAAATGAGTGAGATCACGTGATATGTATCTTTCTCCAACTGGCTTATTTCGCTTAGCATAATGCTCTCCAGGTCTATCCATGCTGTTGTGAATGGTAAGAGTTCTTTCTTTTTTACAACAGCATAATATTCCTCTGTGTAAACGTACAACAGGTTTTTAATCCACTCACCTGCTGATGGGTATTTAGGCTGTTTCCAAATCTTAGCTATGGTGAATTGTGCTGCTATGAACATAGGGGTGTATATACCCTATAAGGGTTTAATGTACAAAATTTACAATGAACTCATACAACTTAACTAAAGGAAGGTAAATAATGCAATCAAAATATGGGCAAAGGACCTAAATAGAAACTTTTCGAAAGTGGACATATGGAAGGCCAAGACATATGAAAACATGCTCAAACTCACTAATCGTTCAAGAGATGCAAATCAAAATGACAATGAGGTACCATTTCACACCTGTCAGAATGGCTATCATCAATAAGTCAACAAATGACAAGTGTTGGTGAGGATGTGGAGAAAAAGGAACCCTTGTTTATTGCTGGTGGGTGCAGACTGGTGCAACCACTGTGGAAAGTAGTATGGAGTTTCCTCAAAAAGTTAAAAATGGAACTCCCATTTGACCCAGTAATCCCATTTCTAGGAATATATACCAAGAATTAAGAAACACCAATCAGAAAAAATATATTTATTATTGATTTCAGGGAGGAAGGGAGAGGGGGAGAGAAATAGAGACATCAATGATGAGAGTCACTGATCACCTGCCTTCTGCACAACCCCCACTGGGGACTGAACTCATATCCGGAGCATGTGCCCTGATTGGGAATCCAACTGTAACCTCAGGGTTCACACTGGTTGGGCATTTTGTATTTTTTAATCCTTTCTTGAGGATATATTGTCATTGATTTTTAGAGAGAGGAAGGGTGAGAGACAGAAAGAAACATCTATGTGAAAGAGAAACATGGATGTGTTGCCTCCTGTACACCTCCCTCTCCCAAAGATGGAACCCACAACCTTTTAATGTATTGGGTAATATTCCAACAAACTGAGCCATATGGATAGGTCTAGTTTTTTTTATTTTTAATATATTTTTGTTGATTTCAGAGAGGGAGATAGAAAAATTAATGATGAGAGAGTATCATTGATTGGCTGCCTCCTACAAACCCCCCACTGGGGATCAAGCCCACAACCTGGGCATGTGCCCTTGACCAGAATTGAACCTGTGACCTTTCAGTCCACAGACCGACATTCTATCCACTGAGCCAAACCAGCTAGGGCAGGGCTAGGTTTTATTTTTTTTAATTTTTATTTATTTATTTATTTTTAACAAATGAGAGAACTAAAATTTAAAGAAGTTTAAAAAAATGTATCCCAGCTCACACTGCTGATACATGGCTAGGCTATTTGAACCAGTATGATCTCACTCCATGATTCATGATGACGATCATCATGCAAAGTGTTCCTGCTAACCTAACAGTTTAACTCCATCCATGCCCATCGCTTGTGCCTTTATTTCTGAGCTGGCCCACGTGATCAACTCTCTGATCACTGCATCAAAACTTCACAAAGACAGTGACTGACACTTCTGGTTTAGGCACATGAGATTGCGATATTGATTGGGTCATGTTTACAGTTTCCACAACACTGATCGTCATTTCCAGCCAACTATACCCAAGTAAAACGTAAAAGGGTCCTGCTCCAGTGTGAGGGTATCATTGCCAAAGTTTTATGTTAGATTGGGCACTAGTTATATTAACCAGCCTTGACATAATGCCTAGCACGGGGCTGGGAGACAGGGAGGGTAAGAATAGCCATTCATTCTGAGTCACATTCCTGTAAGACCTCTACGTGTATTTTCCAAAGTCATTCTATAGTCAGACAGAAACACTAGGTTCTGAAAAATGCTAAATTTCTAAAACTGTCCATGAAAGGTGACCTAACTTGTACTGCATTGTATTTCATCTCATGTATGAAATTCCCACAATTATTTTATGAATTGAACAATTAAATTGCATTTTAATATTTGTACTAACATTTTATTTTGTTAAGATATTCAATGTATATATCACAGATTTGTAAAAACTTTATTCTCGTTTTATTCATCCATTATTTCAGGGAAAAGAGGAAAAGGAGGAGGAAGAGGAGAAGAGAAAATAAATGGGGTGTAAGAGGAGGAGGAGGAGGGGGAAGGAGGAGAGGCAGCAGCATTAAATGCCACCTGGGATTCTCTCAGGACCTACAGTATCCTGCCTGGAAATGTGATGGTACCTCTGCTCTTTCTCAACAATTAAATAAGCAAAAAAAAAAAAAATTTAAAAAGGGCCCTAACTGGTTTGGCTCAGTGGATAGAGCATCAGCCTGTGGACTGAAGAGTCCCAGGTTCGATTCCAGTCAAGGGCATGTACCTTGGTTGCGGGCACATCTCCAGTAGGAGGTGTGCAGGAGGCAGTTGATCGATGTTTCTCTCTCATCGATATTTCTAACTCTCTATCCTTCTCCCTTCCGCTCTGTAAAAAATCAATAAAATTTATTTTCAAAAAATTAAAAAGGAAAGGAAAGGAGCGAAGGAAGGGAGAAATAAGGATGTTCATAATGCATGTTTGTGTCTCTGGGTGAAAGAAATTCCAGTTGAGGCAAGTGCATATAGAAACAAATTAAATCATTATTCCAATTAGTCTGCATGCAAAAGGCATTATCTTCAAGGCCAGAGGAAGTTATTATAATGGTCTACACAATGCAATTACTTTTTAAAATCCCAAACTGCCTTGTTGTGTAGCTTCAAAATAATATAACATATTTATTTATTTATTTATTTACTTCAAAGAATTAAGCATTTTGCAGAGCTGGTCCCAAGACATGTGTTGAAATATATGGACAACATAAAACAAGAAAATTCAGTGAAAAAAGCAATCCAGTTGAAAACACAATATTAAAAATTATTTTCTAGTTGTAGCAGGGAATAAAATTTACCAATGGCTGTCACCAAAGACATCCAATATTTCTATGTATAGAAATTACAGAAATGTAGTAGGTAAAATTAACAACTTAGATAACTGAAAAACATGCAATGTTTTTAATGAGAGAACAAGTACATAAATTGTTGTTTAATCTCAAAGTCATTATAATTTTTTAGAGCCAATTTTCCCCTTTTCCCCATACCACATGACTTTGAGACTTTTGCAAGATTCCCTGGATCCCTACCTAATTCAATTTCCACTTACGTGTCATGAAATTATAATAATTTGTTCCTAAAAGGCAAGGATAGAAAAATTTCTTATACTGACTTCTGCAAAAAGAGAGGAAAGATAAGAAGCATCTAAGCTCACCGGAACACAGTTATTTTATTATGTGGTTGTTTAGTGTAACTCCTGAAATTCTTGGTAGCTATGGTCAACAAATGTTCAGAAGGCCTGCTAACATATTTATATATTATCAGTGATGGGGAAAATGAGACATTTTCGGGGGGCTAGCAATCTGAATCTGTGCCAGTAACCTAATGCACATTCTTGTTAGCCTATAGTATAGTCCAGTGGTCGGCAAACTGCGGCTCGGCAAACCGCGGCTAACGAGCCACATGTGGCTCTTTGGCCTCTTGAGTGTGGCTCTTCCAGAAAATACCGGCTTCTGTGAATGGGCCACAAAGTTTCAATCGCACTGTACGTGCATGCCCGCAAGTGGTATTTTGTGGAAGAGCCACTGCCCCTTCTTTAATTATCTGGTCCTTTAAGACCTGTTACCTAAGAGATCCTCATCAGTTCCTGACCAGAACTCTGACCAGAACTTTGGCTGGAGATCCTGGCTATAGGTCCTGACTAGGCTGCTGACCAACTGAAGGCTGTCTTCGTGTCATTCCTTCTTCACTGACTCCGTCCACACCTTTGGGGACCCCTGGACCTGCTGGGATTAGACCCCAGCAACGGCCCAGTGCATGAAATTTGTGTGCAGAGGCAGGGGGTGGGGGGAGTCCCCTCAGCCTGGTCTGCACCCTCTCCAATCTGGGACCCCTCGGGGTATGTCTGACTGCTGGTTTACACCTAAACCAGCAGTCAGACATCCCTCTCACAGTCTGGGACTGCTGGCTCCTAACTGCTCACCTGCCTGCTGCCTGGTTGCCCCTAACTGCCTCTGTCTGCCTGACTGACTGCCCCTAACCGCCTCTGCCTCAGCCCCGCCACTGTGGCTTTGTCCGGAAGGACGTCCAGAAAACGTCCAGTCTTTCCAGTCTAATTAGCATATTACCCTTTTATTAGTATAGATATGTCCATGGACATGGACAATAGGGTGGTGAAGACTTGGGGAGCTGGGTAGAGGCTTGGAGGAGGAGGGGGAATGGAAAAAATGGGAGATATCTGTAATACTATCAATAACAACAACAAAAAGGCAATGCACTTAAACATTAAAACAACACACAAATAAGAATGTGGTTAACATATAAGTGAGTAAAACAGAGTAGTTTAGGAAAAAAAAAAAAAAAAAAGACCTGTTACCTAAGTACTACTCCCATTTTAGAAAGGCCATAAACCATGAACAATTCATAACCCCCAGAAGGAGTTATCAGCACTGGCGCCAGGCCAGGCCTTTAGATATGGTCTCACAGCCCCCATCCCAATGCACGGGGCTTTTTGCAAAGCCCGAGAAAGGTCTGGAAGTCTGATCCATATTTGAGGACAAAGAAACCAAAGAGTATAAGGGGAAAGCTTCCTCCATATTGGCTTGCTCAGGATTTGGAGAGAAGCAGTCTCCCCTGAGTCCTGTACTAGTACACAAGAAACATCTGAAAATAAATGGTTTTTTCCTGTACTCCTGCGTATTTTTCGGTTGCCTGGTAAATTCTGTAACATCAGAAATAAGGACACAGTTCTCTTTCCTGTTCTCACTGTAAACACATGTCTTAGTTGCAGAAAAGAAATACCAAAAAGCATTAAAAATATAGCTTTTGGAACAGCAACATAAATTAATACAAGGACCTATGTGTTTACCTGTAGATTATTATCGAGGTTTCAGCTGCTTTGTTTATGGGAATTCAGATGCTAATATTTTGCTAAAAATTTAAGCTTAGACCAATGAAGAAAGTACATAATAACTTAAGTATTATGTGTGTCAGGTTGCATATCATGGTTTAATTAAACAAACCAGTAACGCTGCCAATAACTATGACAAGTAGTAGATTAAATAAATATGATCTAATGTACAGAGTGGAAAACTAAATATCAAATAAGGGGAACAAAAGTAAACTTTTAAAATATATTTTTATTGATCTGAAAGAAAGAGAAAGGGAGAGGGATAGAGAGACAGAAACATCCATGGGCTGCCTCCTGCAGGCCTCCTACTGGGGATCCAGCCCACTGCTCAGGCATGTGCCCTGACCAGGAATCGAACCAGAGACCTCTTGGTTCATGGGTCGACACTCAACCACTGAGCCACATCTGGGAGAGCTTTAAACTTTTTATTTTTTATTATCGTCATTGAGAGAAGATTGTGTGTTTCTGGTTTCTCTCAAAATAAAAAAATCTCATAGTAGCCAGACAGGTCCAGTGCATACTAGTTATCAGCAATCCAGACTGATAGAAAAGGAAAGGCTCAAAATAGTTAATCAGGTTACTTTGGGAATTAATTCAGCTACAGTGCCTGGGTCTTGCCCTCAAAGTTCAAGGGACTTGCATTAAGCCAGCATGAAAATAAAATCAATTTAAGCTAGCAAGTCAGACACAGAAAACAAAGAAAATTATTATCGAACCAAGCAGCAAAAGTTACTAAAACAGGATGATTGTCTTTCTGGACTGCCAGTCTGTTAAAGAACTGGGGCCAGGGATGAGAACAATGCAGAAAATGCTCTCTCCTTGGACACAGGGTTGGCAAGGCACAGGCAATCTCATTCTTGGAGCCCCTGGCTCACCAGCCATTGCCAAGGAAGCTATTCCAGTGCCACCGGCTGTTGTGCCAGAGGCTGTGATGTCCCCTCAGCCTTGGCCAGAAAACGTCTGGGATTCAGTCTGCAGATGGACTGCATCAGCAATTCTAGCTGCTGTGCTGTCCCCATACCCTTGTATGTATTATTCAAGTGCATGAGTGTAGGTTTCTGAGTTTTAAATTCCTTGCAAGGTATGTCTGTGGCTGCCATGTGGAATAAATGGCATAGAATGGGTAAAAGTCACCACTTCATTGCCTCCTTTCAGTTATTTATTGCAAAGGGCTGGAAAAGACCCGTGTTGACATTAGGACAATTAAACAGTTTCTACCCAAATCAAGGATGCAACCCATGTTTATGTTTTCCTTTAAACCTAATAGAAGCACTCACATCTCATATATAATATAGCATATAAACAAGAGTGTTATATATTTTTTAAAATCTTATATAACAAAGTAATTATCTCCTTTGACTTGCGCATAAAAGATGGGGAATGAATATCTGTTGAATAATAAATCCGTTCATAAAAATACTGCTATGAAGTTATTTAATCCCATAAAGAAAGCTCACATGCCAGCTTCCTGAACAGATGTCACTGACTATGACTATTGTTTATAAGAATTAAGTCAAATGGTATCCATTTATTCATTCATGCAACACATATAGAGAATGTGGTTTTCAACAGTAACCATTCTTAGGGGAGGAGATAGAAAAATAAGCAAAAATAAGTAGATTAATAAAAACCTTCACCCTCATGAGCTACGCAATTTAGTAGCATAGACAGATGATAATTAATTAAAATATGATACCTGGCTTTGTGAATAAGTAAAAATAAGCATTCTTTAACACTAGAATTTAAAGAAAAATTGATATCATTCTGCTCAATATGTCTAAAAATAATTGCTGTTCTCTGTGAAGGAGGTTTTCAGGAACTCGTTTTAAGGAAAGTGTTTGAGGTTAGGGAGATAGTGAACTTTATTTCCCTCTCATTTCTATGTGGTACCTTAATTTCCCCAACACTTGCAAATCTGAGGGCATTTTACCATTCTGTAAAGTGATATCACTAAAGTTAAACCCCTTTTTTTATTTCTGTGAAGCTTTATATAGTAGAGGTTTAAGGTGAAGTCATGAAAATTATAAATATTAATAGCCAGAAGAGTGGGCAAACTATGCCTTAAACTAAACAATTTTGTAATTTTTAAATATGCTCTAACTTTATGCATAGACTTAAAACTGCAAGTCATTTAAGACTAGATAACAGATTTCAAATATAGTACTCAACCTATTTACCACAGGCTAAATTAAATGTCTTCCATGTCATTTTATGGCAGTTATGTGATACAGGAGGAATAAGTTCTAGGAATTTTTTACTAGAAATGAAATTTTCATACCATTTCTTATTCATTTGCAATATAGGACTTCATGATGAAATATTCTTTCTTTTACAAGTCTAAATTAAATCCATATAACTGTGAGGCATACCTTTTTGTACTTTGAATTTTTGTGTGAACATATGCTTAAAGATGACTTAGGCCTGTGGTCGGCAAACTGCGGCCCGCGAGCCACATGCGGCTTTTTGGCCCCTTGAGTGTGGCTCTTCCTAAGCCTTAGGAGTACCCTAATTAAGTTAATAACAATGTACCTACCTATATAGTTTAAGTTTAAAAAATTTAGCTCTCAAAAGAAATTTCAATTGTTGTACTGTTGATATTTGGCTCTGTTGACTAATGAGTTTGCCGACCACTGACTTAGGCCAACCTCCCTATTTCTAGAGATCAAGAGTTAAGTCTCAAAGCAATTACTTCCAGAAATAAAACCAAAGTCCTGGTCTTCTAAACTCAGCTCAATATTAATTCTAGGGTAGCATGCTGCCTTGATAGCTTCATGTTGCCTTTGGTATGTAACACTGCTGGATCAGGAAAAATGATAGTGCATCATAGTACATTAAGAATTCAGAAGATAGCCCTGACCGGTTTGGCTCAGTGGATAGTGCGTCGGCCTGTGGACCGAAGGGTCCCGGGTTTGATTCCGGTCAAGGGCATGTACCTTGGTTGCAGGCACATTGCCAGAGGGGGGCGTGCAGGAGGCAGCTGATCGATGTTTCTCTCTCATTGATTTTTCTAGCTCTCTATCCCTCTCCCTTCCTCTCTGTAAAAAGCCAATAAAATATATTTTAAAAAAAAAATTCAGAAGATAGTATGGATAGAGCAAATTTGCTCTTTAACACAGGAAAAGATAAATTTTCAATGTATCCTTCAACCATCAAGTTTCAAACTAACTTTATACTCTTCGAGGCAAATAAAACAAGATGTGGTAGAAAGAGCACAGGCCAACACAAAGCATGGATTCCACTTTGAGGCTTACCAGTTTGAAACAATGAACAGCCCCTTCCACCCTGAAGGCATTATTGCCTCTTCTATAAAACTGGGAGACTGAGTTAACTAGATCTAGTTAAGCTAGCATGGCATGGAGTTTTTCATCTGTATCATTTTTGAGTAGCTGCAAGTCTCTCAAGGTGGGCCGTGGTATTTTCTCCCTTATCCAAGTATTACACCAAGTCACTCTCCTTCATTTAGTGCATATAAATGAAAGTGAACGATGTTATGCAAAAATGGTGCTGTCTTTATTACAATGCAAAATAGCAACTGGTTCTATTAGCAAGCAGTTTACCCACATGACATAATTGTTTCTAACTGTAGCGAACACATGGCTTAGGGATCATGAATCTTTAATGGGTTTTGAGTTTTAAAGGCACTGGGATAAAAATAGATGCTGGAACTGACAGGCAATGTTGATTATGCATTAAATTTTGCCATGCGTCAGAAGGATAATATGTCTCTATGAATTCTGCTTCTACTTCTCATTATCTACATCCTACATCATTAACTTTTAATGAATCTGGCTTTTATTTGCTGTGCCAATGTTGGAAAGGTTCTTTTTTTTCTCTCTCTCTCCAATGCCTAGGACTTTTGAAAAAAAAATACAAAGAATATTTTCCTTTGATCTGCAATTCATAATTACAGCTGGGTTTTATTCTTTTGAGTTTGTTATAGCTGAAAAAAAAGGATACGGATAGTCCTTGGTAGCACATCTCTGAAAATTTTCCATCAAACCATCATATCGTAAATGCAAAAAATAAAAGATGTTTTTTTCCCCCCACAAAAACTAGGGAGATTAAGTCCTGACATAAATTTTCTGGTGCCCAAGAAAGCCTAGAACAATGTGTATTAAAATGTTATGAACTGAATGAGTTTTTCTCAGACATCATGGGTTTGGACACTATGACATGGCACCAGGGGAATATACATATAGAATTGTGGTCTATTTCATTGATTCTTACCTTATACCAGAGAATGGCTCCTTTGTAGCAGTGATACATAAAATTACGTCTGCCTTGATCTACGTTATGGACACTGAACAGCCTGATTTAAATTAAGGATGACCCTGGCATGGGGCCTGACCTACTGATATAAAGGTAAATGGAAAAGTATTATTTGTGAGTCTTCCATATATGAAAAGGTTGACTAAAAAGGTAATCTCCAAGAGCATGGGACATGATTGGGCATATGAAGAAGGTAATTATCACATCCATAGAGTTACCTCTCCCAACTGAGACCTGCCTATGTGGCCCGAGCTTATTGTATTTCAGTGATCTCTGCTGCTGAGAGCTGGGGAATCTACAGAATCTTATTCAATTCTTTGATCTTGAAGTAGACTGGGAACACTGTTCTGTTCATGGAAGCCCCATGGTGGCCACCAAACTATTCAACCATGTGTATTCAGGGATGGAATAGGATTTTTCTTACACAAAAAGTTTTCAATCCAGCCCTAACTGGTTTGGCTCAGCAGATAGAGCGTCGGCCTGCGGACTGAAGGGTCCCAGGTTCGATTCTGGTCAAGGGCATGTACCTTGGTTGCCAACACATCCCCAGTAGGGGGTGCAGGAGGCAGCTGATTGATGTTTCTAGCTCTCTATCCCTCTCCCTTCCTCTCTATAAAAAATCAATAAAATATATATATATATATATAAAGTTTTCAATCCAATATACACTTGGTTGAACTTGTGTTTCTAGACTAAATGCCTTTACAGTGTGTTTCACAGATCTGAGTAGTTTCATGCAGAACCATCAGGAGATATCAGGGGAAGAGATGCCAGAGTTATAGGACCCATCCTTTTTGAAGCAGAGCAGCTCTATTATTGTGTGTTCCACATAGTAGGATTCCCTAGAATTAAAATTCAAGAAAGATTAACTGGAAAAAATGACAAGTGTAACTTGATCTTCCCTTCTAATGCTGTCAAAAGGCCTCTGCTCTGTTAAATTATATCCTACCTTTTCTCAGAATATCCGTGTGCCTTGTTGAGGCTTTGCTTCGTTTAATGCAAAGCCTCAGGCTATGGTGCTATAGGGAGCAAGTTTCTGGTTTGGGGACAATCTCATGCTGCCTTCCTTTCAGGAACCTCAATCCTTCTTTATTACCAGCTCACTTGCTTCTCCATCTCAGTCATGTAAACCCCCTTTCCATCCTGTACCTACAGGGATTAAAGAGATTCAACTCATTTGTTTTCTGAATCAGATAAGGCAATAGTAAAAAAAAAAAAAAAAAAAAAAAAAGGCCTTGCTTGCCCCAAATGGAGATTAGTGCCAATTGAATCATAGTGTTCACAGTTGATAAAGAGGAAACTATTTTCCTATCCCCAGGTTAAAAATAAGCATAATTTTCTCAGCCTACAAATAGACTATAGTACTACTGGCAAGGATTTTAAAGTATATGTGGGAAGACTTAGATATTTGGAATTTGGTGAAAGAGTGGCAGACTCAAGAATTATGCCATAGTAGTCATCCCAATGAGAGCTGAGAGTGCTCCCCCCCCCGCCCCCTCTTGCCCAGCACTGACTCCCTCCTGAGCAGTCCTCCCTGACTCTCTAGTAGATAACCCATCTCCCTGGGCATTGTTCCTCCGCCTCTCAGAGAAGCACTTAGATGCATGCTGTATAGAACAGAGTGTCCTCTCAGGTGACACAACTTCAACACTTTATGCTAGTGCCCATTATTTTTCAAGCATCTATTTATATTGAAAGGATCTTCATCAAATTCCAGAAGCAATGAGAGGAATCTGGGTTTACATATCATGGTCAATGAAATCATCTCATCTCTCCTTTTTTTCATTTTTTAAAAAATTTATTTTAATTGTTGAAAATACTACAGTTGTCCCTTTTCTCCTTTGACACTCTCCTCCCCTCTCCTGCCCCTTCCTCATCTGTTTTTAGATGTATCATGACCTTGGGCATGAAATCTACCTATCCTTTCTTAGCCTCAAAATGGAATAATCAAAGGCAGAGAATTAGACATAACAAAACACTGATCATTAGGCAAATCTTTGCTTTTCTCATAGTGCATGACTTCATAAGTCAATTTATTTCTCCTGCATTCAGTTGCCTTAATTGCAAATGGGGACACAATTTGTTGAAATAATTTTTCTGGATATAGATTTTATATCTCATTCTGATTGGGAGCAAGAAAAAGGCTTTGAAGATGAGATTTAGGAATAGCTTCACTTGACAGTCCTTAAAGCAAAAGCAGGACTAAAACTGGCCAGATCAGGAACGGACTAATCCAGGTGGAGGAACAATGTTAGCTCAGGCACCGAGGTGGGAAGCACGGGCCACCTCCAAGCCAGTGGCAAACCTAGACACTTTTTATCTATATGTGATAATGTATTTATAAAGCTAAATTAATCAATTACTAAGAGATTAGGAAAGCTATATTTATTCAATATAAAAGATAATTTTATTATATATGGTTTGCATTGGGCATCAGTAATGCTCTATTTAAATAGTTTTAAAAGGAGCATCAGTAATATAAAATGGAAAATATAGTCTTAAAAATGCACTAATCAGTCATTTAATTTTCAGGGTTATGTTAGGATATCAGTTAAATAATTCACTATGTTGACCAAGTTTTATTGATAATCCAGAAACAAACTTCTTACTTAAATATTCCTTTAAACACATGGTATTAAATTTCAATTACTGCTAATTACAGCAAGTTGTAGACTTAATTATATGTTTCACTAAACACAATAGCCAATCTGCAGATAGGTCTAAAACAAGACAAAAGGAATAAAACAACGGGCTAAAAAGGACTGAAGATGGAGTAAAGACAAAGCATAGGTAATTTTCAAAAGAAAACCACCGGGGTACAGAAATGAGAGAATGGAAGGTTTGAATGTCAGATAATAACAATACAATCATAGCACTGGAGATTTTTGAGGTTGTGCAGGTATTCTGGGGTAGTACAGGTATTCTTGAGAAGGATGAGTCTGGGTATGCAATCATAGTTGTGTATAGATTGAATTATGTTGAAATCGTGTTTATAAGAACAAGAGAATGCCGGTTTGAATAACAAGGTCTTTCAAATGATGGGAGGAGCTGGGAGAGATAGGAATTCTGTGAACCAAGTTTTGGGGTGAACTAGAAGGCTGGGAAATGGCAGTGATGAGGAATACCATTAAAGTTCTTCATTGTATCTCTGTTCCTATCCGTACCCCTAGATTGTCACCCAGCCAATATAGTTACTAATTCCAGCTTTAGAGGTTTAGGATCAAACGTGAAAACCAGTGAGAGTGGCAGCAGCTAGCTATCAGATGTAGCTATTCTCTCTGCCTGTGCTTCTAAATAACAGAAGATAATCTTTAAATTCTGATACAAAATTTATCCTATTTACTCTCAAGGCATCTGTCAATATTGTGCAAATTGAACAACAATCAATCATCCCTTATGAAAATATTCAAGTTTTCAGAGGTAACAAACATAATACTATAAAAGAAAGATTAATTTTATGAATAATAAACAGTTGTTCAAATTGTAATAAATACGTGGGCTGTATATTGCTGTGTCATCTGCCTTTTTGTTCCCATAAACCTCAATTTATTATATTTTATCTGGCAAGGGAAATTTATTTTTACCCTCATATAGCCCGATACCAGGGAAAAGGAAAGGGTTAAACCAGAGAGAAATTCAGAAGAGTTACCCTAGGAATTTCATTAATTAAATAAACTCTTGTGAAAGGAAGGAACATTCTTCGTGGATAATGCCAGGGGATGATTGGTTGGGGGAAGTGAGAGACATTTTGAGAGACTTTGATGCCAACAAGAAATACTTTATCAGTCTTGCATGAGTGGCTTAATTTCGTCATGGTTTAAGCCTCAGAACTGGTGATTTGTGAAGAGAGAATTGCATAAGCAGGGAAATCAAGGGATGGAAATTGGTATCTCTAAGTTTCTCATTTCAAATAAGAGCCCTTTTATTCTACTTCAGCACTAAAAAAAAATGCCAATCACAATTTCATAAACTCTGAATAGTTTTTGGATGCCAGTTCCAATACTATGTACTTAATAGGACAGACAATGAATATATTGTCTGAAAAGAAGCAGTTTAAAGACCCGTAGATACCAGATATAGGTATTCCTGTGTTTCGAAAGTTCACATTATGCCACCTCACTTTACAAAAGACCTGCATTAGTACCTGTTTTACTAACCAGAAAATTCTGAAGAGGATTTTCACCTTTAAGAAAAAAGGTTAAAAGAAAAAAGCACTGTGTTTGCTTTGTAGCAAGTGCCTTTTGAGGCAGCACACACCTAGAGCAGTGACAAAGCACCTCTAAGTTCCCTTCCCAGGGACTATTTTTGGTCTCATATGTGGGTCTGGGAACTCTTTAAAAATTTGCATGCAAGTTAATGGTAATTTATTTTGAGTTTATTTTTGTGTATGGTGTAATACGGTGATCTAATTTTATTTTTTACATGTATCTGTCAAAGTTTCCCATCACCACTTACTGAATGAACTGTCTTTACCCCATTGCATAGTCTTGCCTCCGTTGTCACAGATTATTCACTATATAGCGGTAGGTTTATTTCCGGTTTGTCTAATCTGTTTCATTGATCTATGTGTCTGATTTTATGTTAGTACCATGCAGTTTAGATTATTGTAGTCTGGTAGTTGGAGGTAGCATGATGCCTCCAACTTTGTTCTTCTTTCTCAAGATTTCTATGGCCATTCAGGGTCATCTGTGGTTCCATATAGAATTATTTATTCTATTTCTAAATGTAACACCTGAAACCATAATATTCTTAGAAGAAAACATAGGCAGTACGCTATCTGACATTGCTACTAGTAATGCTTTTTTCTGATATACCTCCTTGGGCAAGGAAAACAAAACAAAGAATGAACAAAGGGGATACATCACACCAAAAATGTTGTTCACAGTAAAGATAACCATCAACAAAATGAAAAGACAATCTATTGATTGGGAGAAGTTATTCAGCAATGATATCTCTAATAAGGGATTAACATAAAAAATTTATTTAAAATTCCATGCAACCTAACACCGAAAAAATAACACCACCAAAAAGAAAGAAACAAACAGTTCAATTAAAATATGGGCAAAGGACCTAAATAGATATTTATCCAAAGAGGACATACAAAAAACTAATAGACATATGAAAATATGCTCACTGTCACTAGTCAGAGAAATGCATATTAAAACCACAATGAGATAATATCTCACACCTTTCAGAATGACTGTCATAAAAAATAAAATAACAAACAACAAGTGTTTGCAAGGATGTGAAGAAAAGAGAACCCTTATACACTGTTGGTAGGATTGTAAATTGGTGAAGTCACTTAAAAAAACAGTATGGAGGTTCCTCAAAAAAAAAAAAAAAAATAGAATTACCTTATGACCAGCAATTCCACTTATGGGTATTTATATGAAGAAATGCAAAACATGAATTCAAAAAAATATGCACCCCTATGTTCATTGAAGCATTACTTACAATAGCCAAGATATGGAAACAACCTAAGTGTCCATCAAAAGATGATTGTATAGCCCAGCTGGCATGGCTCAGTGGTTGAGCCTCGGCCTATGAACCAGGAGCTCACAGTTCAGTTCCCAGTCAGGGTACATGGGGATTGCAGGCTCGATAACCAGTGTGAAGTATGCAGGAGGCAGCCAATCAACGATTCTCTCTCATCATTGATATTCCTATATCTCTCTCCCTCTCCCTTCCTCTCTGAAATCAATGTATATATATACATTTATATATATATTTATGTATATATATATTTATATATATATTTATGTATATATATATTTTAAAAAGATGATTGGATAAAAATATATGGTACATATATACAATGAAATATTACTCAGCCATAAAAGAATGAAATTTTACCATTTGCAACAACATGTATGGATGTAGGGGGTATTATATTAAATAAAATAAGATAGAAAAGGACAAATACCATATAATTTCACTTATATGTCAAATCTAAAGCACAAAATAAATGAACAAATGAAACAAAAACAGACTCATGGAAACAAGACTGATGGTTGCCAGATGGGTGGGGATTGGGTGGGTGGCTGGGTGAAACGGGTAAAGGGATTAAGAAGGACAAATTGTAGTTAAAATATAGTCCTGGGGATATAAAGTACAGCATAGGAATGTAGTCAACAGCACTGTCATAAATATGTATAGTGTCAAGCGGGTACTAGACTTATTAGGGAGATCATTTCAAAAATTATGTAATTGTCTAGCCACTATGCTGTATACCTGAAACTAAAATGAAATAATATTGAATGTCAACTGTAATTGAAAAATAAAAATAACAATACAACATGTAAATTAATCAATATGCATACTAGTTTAATTGACTATTTAGTTATAGAAAATGCATGAAATACATTATGGTAATTGCTTTTTTTATTTACAGCACTTTGGCTTACAAAAGATTTTATAGTATTACTCTACCTGTGATAGTAAGAAAAAACTTTATTTTTTCTTCTTTATTTGCCAAATAGTAATTTATCTTGGTATAATTTATCCACTTATATCATCTTCATCATTAAAGAATAAAACTGAGTTAAATATACATTGGACAGTGGTAGTAACAGAAATGTAGGATACTGTTTCTTCTAATAGAATAATTTGGGTACTAAGCTTGGGGGTAAGTTGGGCACCAAGATCAGGAGGCAAGAAAAGTCAAGAGAAGATTTTCATCAAATCCCAATTTTGTCCATAATTAATCCTAATCTTTTACACAAAATTTTGCCACTCTCCAGCGCATTAATTTATTCGTCATTTCAAATATTATTCAAATTGGGGAGTTGAAAGACTCACATTCAGGGGAAATATGAGTAGTGCACAAATACAAAACAATTAAATATTTCAGGTTTTCTAGATAACAGAGCTTAGGGCAACAACAATAGCTGTCACAACAATAGTGTGTAAGCAGAGGGAAGCAAAAGTGAAGGTTGAAAGTAAGCCCTAGCTGGTTTAGCTCAGTGGATAGAGAGTTGGCCAGAGGAATAAAGGGTCACAGGTTCCATTCCAATCTAGGGCAGGAACCTCCATTGCAGCCTAGGTCCAGGCCCTGGCCAGGGTGTGTGCGGGAGGCACCCAATCGATGTATCTCTCACGCATGGATGTTTCTCTCTGTGTCTCTCCCTCTCCTTTCCACTTCTCTAAAAATCAATGGATATGATGAGGATTAACAACAACAACAGAACAAGTAAGACAGGGAAATAGAGAAAATACAAGAAGGAACACTGGTTCTCAATAAGCATAACTGATGTCAGGACATTCTCAGAAAGCCCAAATAAAAATACTGTATCGAATGTAAATACATGATAGTAAGAACAGAGAATAAGTTACATACTTGCTTCTTCTCAGGCTCCATTCCCTCTTGGTTAAAGCCTGTCCAGGATGTGTTCCCTGGAGCCCCTATAAACTGTGGGGGATATTAGAGGTTTTGTGTATCCAAACTGGGTAGCACATGAGATCCTTGCTCTGTGGTGGCAACAACAGTTGTTACAGAAATATTGGTTTTAAACATCTCCAGTGCCATTTGGAGCAAGACTGTATCCAAAGTCTAAATTTAGGGAATTAGGTGAGGTTGGATCATATCTTGGGTGGCATTTAACTTAGGTGAATAAAGACCATTTCTTGTGCCATTTTTGTATGGTTGAATTATGTAGAACAAGAATCACCCACATTTGTAAGAGTACATATCCAGTTAATCAAAGTCATCACTGTTAGGTGGCCCAGGAAAGCGGCGGCGAGGAAAAGAAAGAGAATCGAGTGAATCAGAAAGAAAAAGGAGAAGTTTATTTGCGTTCTCGGGCGAGACCCACCGGCCCAAAAGGTGGGGCCAGTGAATTTCGCGACTTCAGGGAGGGAGGGACATCTCTTTATTCAGGTGTTTGGTGAGGGCGGGGGCCTGAACTGAGGAAGTGCCCGCAGCAGGGATCATCACACATTCAACTGAGGGAGTCTCGGCCGCAGGGGGTGGGCGGCACATTCAGGAATGGGTCAGTATCTGTGTGGGGATCTCTGTGAACTTCAAGGAGAAGCAGGTATCTGTGTCTGGCACGTTGACCTGTGAGAGATTCCAGATCTGTGAGAAATTCCAGAGGAAGTCCATTGTCTCATCCCATGTCTGTATGTATCTGATCCCGGGCTCCCTCCGACCTAACATCCCGGCCTTTTGGTGATAAGGGTCGGCGACTCTCTGACTGCTTCCAGCTGAACAGGGACGACGAGGGGGGCGGCGGTTAAAGGCCGGGGTTAGGCAGAGTCGGGTCGGAGGGGAGCCGAGTGTAGGGATGGAGCAGGAGCTGATTCACAGTCACCCGTGACATCTCTGCGATCCGGGAGCGGATGAACTTGAGGAGGCACGGGGCTAGGAGAAAAAAGACACAGATGAGAATCAGGGGCCCTATCATGGGCAGGACCCAGGTAGCTAAGGGGCTTTGGAACCAGCTGAAAGGGGAGTTGTCCTGGAAGTGTCCTGCATGTAGTTCTTCACTCAGCTTAGTCAGGGTCTGTACATTTTGCTCCACTACTCCAGACTCATTGATGTAATAACAGCATTCCTCCTGAAGGAATATGCAGGTTCCTCCTCTTTCTGCAGTCAGAAGGTCTAAGGCGCGCCGGTTCTGCAGGGCTACTTGGGCTATTGATGTTATCTGTCGCTGTAAGGAAGCTAAAGAAGCAGTAGTGGACTCCAGGGCTAACTGGAGCTTGTCATTAAAGTCCTGAGCAGTGACCAGACTGTTCCCGAGGGCCCCCCCCGCAAGGCCTATCGAGGTAGCGATACTCACCCCTAACATGACAGGGAGGAAGGCTGCCCGGCGAGTCCGGCGGCAGGACGGAGGGAGCAGCCAGGCGAGCTCTGACTCTCCATATAAGGTTAGTTGGGGAACTACCATGACGATGAAGCAGGGCCCGGGGTCAGAGGAGTTTATGCAGTTACTTAAGGTGCCATTGCACCAAAAGAAGGTACCCGGACTGGCCTTGGTGAGGCTGGATGCAGTGTAGTTCTGGGTGCAGTTCCACGTGACTCGTCCCCCAGTTACCGGATTACTGGTCTGGTAGCATATCCGTGGGGGCAGGGTGGGCTCTGGAGTTTCAGGTTCCCAAAGGGGAATGCCAGCCACGGGAGGCTGACATTCACCTTTCCCTTGGGCTCTTGGAGAAGTTGTGAGTGGGACGGCAGCCAGCAAAGACCTTCGGAGAGAGGCACACAGAAAGCAGTGGGAGACATTGGGCAGGGTGTGGGTCTCGTTGAGGAATAGTAGGGTGTGTTGAATAAGTTGGAGCCAAGAAGACAGGACTTCTACCCGGGGGGAGTCAGGCAGCTTCCCTTTAAGGGACTGTTCGGCCTGTAGGATGCTGTTGGAGACCTGGACTCGGGCCTCTTGGGCCAGGACATATTCCCGGGAGATGTAAATGGTCCCTGAGGGGGTTGAGCTCCAACTACTTAAGTATAGCTTTCCCACGACACCCGTAACCCACCGCTGGTCCCAGGGATCCTGGATTATGATGTGGAAGGCCCCATCCTTCCAGATAAAGGAGCCACCCCTGTAGGCATCATTGACAACACAGCCCCTCCAGCGGCAACCCCCATAGGTGTCGACCTCTTGATTACACCTGTCTGGGTCCTCTTGGTCGTAAGCAAAACAAGCATAGGGCCGGCCACCATGGTACACTGACCGGATGTCGACAGCCATCTGCATCCTTGTCTGGCATCCCGCTAGAGGGCAGTCCTGAGATCCTACCTGCCGGGTGACTTGTTTGCCGTTCTGATAGTAGGTTTCACGGACCTTGAACCTCCACACATAAGCAGGTGGGGGTTGGTGTAGGTTGCTCAGGGCCGGGAGGAGAAGGAGGGGGAGGACGGCTAAGGCGGACCTTAGTGGGACCCAATACATCACATTTATAGAAGTCATGCTGCTCCGGGGTCCTCTTGAGCCTGGAGAGGTGGTGCCACGATGGGTCGCCAAGCAGCTTGGCCGCGGTGGGTGTTGTAAGGATCACGATGTGAGGTCCCGTCCACCTCGGCTCCAAGGTTTTTGGATGTAGATTTTTAAGGAGGACCGAGTCACCAGGGTGAAGAGCTGGTCCCCCGGAGTCCTGGTCAGTTGGTTCTGGTTTGGGCAGGAACCTGTCAGCGTGTTCTCGGAGCAGCTGCCGGATTAAGGACAAATATGGAAGATAATTACCCAGGGGAGGAGGATCGATAGGGAGACGATGGTTGAGCAAGAAAGGTCTCCCATATAGGAGTTCAAAAGGACTTAAGAAGGTGGGGCTCCTTGGTGTAGCCCGGAGTCTTGTCAAAGCCATGGGCAGGAGGTCCGGCCAGGAGCTGCGAATTTCTAGAGAGAGTTTAGTTAGATGGTCTTTAAGGAGGCCATTAATCCTCTCAATTTTACCCGATGACTGTGGTCGGTAGGGTATGTGTAGTTTCCAAGAGATGCCAAGAGAGGTGCTAACCTGCTGTACGACCCTTGATATAAAAGCTGGGCCATTGTCTGACTGAATGGAGGTGGGGAGGCCGAACCTTGGGATAATGTGTGCTATTAGCGTCTCAGCCACCACTTCAGCAGTTTCCTTGCGGGTGGGAAAGGCCTCTACCCACCCTGTCAGAGTGTCTACCATGGTCAGCAGGTACCTGGTCTTTTTGTGGGGAGGCATGTGGGTGAAGTCTACCTGCCAGTCCTGCCCTGGGAGGTGTCCCCTCATTTGATGGGTGGGAAAGTTGGGGCGCATCCCTCCCTGGGGTGAGACAGCTGCACACGTGGGGCAGGAGGAGCAGGCGCTTGTGATTGCCTCTCGCAGTGTGGGCGAGGTGAAGAGGGGTTCAAGGAACTTCCAAAGTGCCAGTGGTCCAATGTGCAAAGACTGGTGGATCTGTTGGGCAATGGCCCCTGTCTGGCCTCGAGGGAGAGCAATTTTGTTATTTAAAAAGATCCATCCCTCAGGACCGGGTGAGCCTCCCCGCTGCAGGAATTTGTTTCTCTCTTCTTCTGTATATTGAGGGGAGATGGAGGGAAGAGAAAGAAACAGGACCGGGGCTGGGGACCCTTCACCCTGAGTTAAGCCTCTGGCTACCGCGTCTGCTTGGGCGTTTCCCCGAGTAACCAGCGAGGAGTCCGTCTGATGGCCTCGGCAATGCATGATGGCTACCTGGGAAGGAAGTTGTAAGGCATCAAGTAAACGGGTTATGAGTTTAGCGTTGATAATAGGTGAGCCTGATCTGCGTGAGCAGCAGGGATCATCACACATTCAACTGAGGGAGTCTCGGCCGCAGGGGGTGGGCGGCACATTCAGGAATGGGTCAGTATCTGTGTGGGGATCTCTGTGAACTTCAAGGAGAAGCAGGTATCTGTGTCTGGCACGTTGACCTGTGAGAGATTCCAGATCTGTGAGAAATTCCAGAGGAAGTCCATTGTCTCATCCCATGTCTGTATGTATCTGATCCCGGGCTCCCTCCGACCTAACATCCACCAGTTGAAATACTTTTTAAAAAGCTAAATAAAAAGGCTAAGCAAAATACAGGTGTCAATTCATCTCTTACCTGTCCCATCTACTTTAAATTTTCCTCACCCTGGGCCATTGTTTGGGCCAATGTGGGTTGCTTAATTGGAGGGATAGTCCATATGGAGTCCATGGTGGCCCATACACTTAGCTGTTTTGTTCTTTGTCCTTGTTGATAAGGTTGGTGAAATTGATCATCTTCATAAAATGTTGGGCACTGAAGCACCAAAAGAAAACCTACTGGATCCCCTGGGGTAAAGATAATCCCATCATCACCCTTGAGAAAATCACAGTGGATTATTATTAGTGTAACTTTTTCTTTGCTTGTTGGTTTCCCAATAAGAAGGCTCTAAATCAGCAGTTCTCAACCTGTGGGTCGCGACCTCTTTGGGGGTCGAAAGACCCTTTCACAGGGGTTGCCTAAGACCATCCTGCATATCAGATATTTACATTATGATTCATAACAGTAGCAACATTACAGTTATGAGGTAGCAACGAAAATAATTTTATGGTTGGGTCACAACATGAGGAACTGTATTTAAAGGGCCAGAAGGTTGAGAACCACTGCTCTGAATAGTAATGTGGCAACTCCAGGTTGCAGTTCAATGGATACCGTACTGTATTCTCTGGCAAGAGCGCAGTTCCACCCTCCCATCCCCAGCAAGCAGGAACAATTACCTGACAGATCCCATGATTTTGAAATAGGAAGTGCAAAGTCCTCAAGTGGATAAATGAGAGTGATTGTGTGGGATGTTGATCCTACTTCCACTTCTTGATTGCTGGACCAGTGTACTCTACCGGGGACACTGAACTCTATATAAATCATTGGCTCGGGACATGAAATACACTCTGGAAGACACTGCTCAATTCCACAAGGTGATTTCAACTTGGTGCATTAATTAAGCCTTTGGCACTTCATTCCAGTAGCAGCAGTCCTGTTCAATGAAAACCGGAGTTATAAGCCCATTGTCACTGCTCCTTTTCTATAAAAGTCAGAGGCAATATTGAGTGAGATACCGTTCTGTAAATCTTTAGATAGTGGTATGGTAAACTGCACACCATCAGTATTCAGGTTGGTTCTTGAGGCATTAACCACCAGTCCAAGTATTGATTCTAGTACAGCTGAGTTTCTATGTCTGCCAAAATGGATGGAGTTTGATGAGATTGATGAGTCAGTTTTTGGATAGCTGATATTCCTGGAGAGCGATACCATGTTAACATTTCAGTCTTTCTCTTTGAGGTTGGCACGTTAGATCTTCAACATTTTTAGAGTAGGGGAAGCCCTGTAAGATGGTTCATGTCTACATCTCATTCATTGGGCACATTGTACAAGTAATAATCAAGGAACAATTCATATTGACAACCACAGAATGAGTTACCCATGACTTGTGAAATTTTTGAGGAAATTATCTTTAGTGATTAATTTCTGTTGAGCATTAAGACAAGACAAAAAAAAAAGGTTGCATTATTTGTTCTTAATGTCATAGTTCATCTAGATACCTATCTTATATAAGAAAGAGGTAATATGCAAAATGACCATAACACCCTCACAAGATGGCAGCGCCCACAGCGGGGGGGCAGGGCCGGCTACTCCGCAAGCCTGCCCGGTTTATTTATGAAACAGTCTTGTATTAGTTCTTTCCTCATGAAGGAATCACATATCAAGCAACAGACATGAATAGAGGGAGAGCTACCAGGTCAGCTAAGTCACATGGCATGAGGGTCTGAACTTTTTCATCATGTAATGTATTTATGTCTTTTGAACCTCTTTAAATCCAATTTTAAATGAATCATTACCATGATAAAATAAATTATATCTATGCTCACCCCATCCTATGAAAGGGAATATCTGGGTACATAGTCTCTTGCTATCTAGTGATCAGGTATTACTTCTTTATTAGTTCCAAACAGAGGAGTAGCTGAGGTCAGAGGAAAATGGGTGTGTCCATTAAGTTGCTATAAATAGTTTTAATGGGATTATAGTTTTTGTAAAGTTTCATTGCTACTCCATGCAACTCCTATCTTCCATATGTAAAAACATAAGCAAAAATCAAACAACAGAAGAGTTCAGAAAGAACCAGCAACTGAATGTCTACAGCTTCCCTATGTTGGGAACACAATAAAAAATATTACAAGTTTTATCATCTTATGAGCAATAGAAGAATAGAATAGAAAAATAAGAGTTAGTTTTTTAATTATATTTAGTGCTATAATAACATTAAAAGAGAAGATGTACACAGTCATAATTTCCTTTTAGTGCAAAAGGAAAATCAATGAAAAAAAGATCATTTTTAAGCCAAAATGGATGACTTTATATTATTGAACTTAATGTCTGTGCAAACTTAAATACAGTGCCAGAGAAAATGCTGGATTGTCAAAATGAAATAGTGGTAATTGAGATAAGGCACAAATAGAATTACCATATACTTCTGTAGTAAATCCTAACTTATTTGGAAATTGAGATTTGATTCAGTAAAAAATAAGACTTACAGTGTACTTTTAGGAGAAAAACATAGCTAACATGTGCATAATATCCTTGCACTTATAAAATGTTTTTGTATGCATTATTTTAATTTTATTACTTGTATTTATAGTGAGTTAGCGAAATGCTAACAACGTGTTGCCAAACAGAAATATTCTTGGACCTAATTTAATGAAAGAATAAAGAATATTGTAGTCAGTATATTATTGCTAGATTTTGTATAAAAGACATTTATTTACCAGTTTTTTCCTCTTAAAATAAAGTCTCTCTAAAATTTGACTTTATAATGTTCATTTTCATATGAATCTTCATTTAATAGAATAATAAAATATAAAAATGATATAGGTTTGACTAAATTTAAAAACTTTAGAAGTCCACTGCATATGAGATAATATCAAGAGATATACACTTTGCATTTTAAGTATTCATGAAACTTTTTTGGTTTGGGGGATGTTTGTAATGTTCAATTTATATTATAAAGCAGATATATGTAAAAAGACTTAAGTCATAAATTTCATAAGTGATTAAAAATTATTTTAAAATCAGGGAATTAATAATGAGAGATGTATGGACAATGGAAACGATTATGAACAAAGAGCTCATCTATGGAGCACAGAGCCATGGATGTAAGTGCAACTGTGCATTGACTGCTTAAAAGAGTCAAGGTTTACCATGTCATCTCTGCCTCTTGGAATTTATTGGCTACCTGAGGAGTTTCTCAGGACATAGAATTTTAGTGCTAAGCTCAAGATAGTCCCAGAAAACCGAGATAATTAACCGTTCTAACTATTGGATACATTTGCTTGAGGTAATGAGTAGAAACAATTTATGTGACTTATGGGAAATTCTGATAATCTCAGACATTCCTTTTAGAGATCTTATTATATGCCACTCCCAGAAGGCTCCAAGTACTTGACTTTATTTTTTTTTTTAAAAGAGAACAACTTTTAGAAAAGTAAATAGTAATTTTCAGTTATATCATCATTACTGAAGTCTCAACAAGTAAATCCAAAGTTTTCCTTTCCATTCTCAACTATGGAATATTTGTTATCACATTCTTTGTATTAACTTAAATTTTTTAAAAAAATATATTTTATTGATTTTTTTTACAGAGAGGAAGGGAGAAGGATAGAGAGTTAGAAACATTGATGAGATAGAAACATTGATCAGCTGCCTTCTGCACACCCCCTACTGGGGATGTTGCCCACAACCAAGGTACATGCCCCTGACCAGAACCGAACCTGGGACCCTTCAGTCCGCAGGCCGACGCTATCCACTGAGCCAAACCGGCCAGGGCAACTTAAATTTTTAATGCTGAAGAATATTTAAAGTGAATTATAAGCATTATACAATTCAAATGCCTCATCACGAGTCCCAAACATTAAAACACTTCTCATATATTGTCAAACATGACATGCCCACACTTAACAAACAATAGAAAGTCCAAAATGTCATCTAAAGCTCTGTACATATTCAAATTCAAACAAATAATCCAAATACAAAAATGGCAAGGAGACCTAAACAGACACTTCTCCCAAGAATACATACAAATGGCCAGCGTATATGAAAAAAAGTTCAACTTTACTAGCTATTCGGGAAATGTAAATGAAAACTACAATGAGATACCACCTCACACATGTTAGAATGGCTATCATCAACTAGTAAGAACAAATGCTGGAGAGGTCGTGGTGGCTGCTCATGGGTATGTCAACTGGTACAGTCAGTATGAAAAACAGCATGGCAGTTCCTCAAAATATTAAGAATAGAGTTACCATATGACTCTGACTCAGCACCTCCTCACCTAGGTATCTACCTGAAAAATTTGAAAACTTTTATTGACAAAGATGCATGCACCCCTATGTTCACTGTAACATTATTCACAGTGGCCAAGACATGGAAACAACAGAAGTGTCCTTCAATAGATGATTGGATAAAGAAGATATGGTACATATATACAAAGGAATACTAGTCAGCCATAAGAAAAGATGAACTACTGCCATTGGCAGCAACATGGATGGATCTTGGGAGTATTACACTAAACAAAAAAAAATCATACAGAGCCTGGTGGGTGTTGCTCAGTTGTTGAGTGTAGACCTACAAACCAGGAGGTCATGGTTTGATTCTCTGTTAGGGCATAGCCTGGGTTGAGGGCTCGATCCTTGGTGTGGGGCATGCCGGAGGCAGCCCATCAGTGATTCTCTCTCAACATTAATGTTTCTAGCTCTTTCTCCCTCTGCCTTCCTCTCTCTGAAATCAATAAAAACATGTATTTAAAAAGTCAAACAGAAAGAGTTAAGTGTCATATAATTTCATTCATATGTGGGTTATAAAGCTGAAAGTCATAGACACAGATAACAGTATGGAGGTTATAGAGGGAAGGAGGACCGGGGCTAGTAAAGGGGAAAGAGGGCCAAATATATGGTGATGGACGATGATTTGACTTTAGGTGATGGACACACAATGCAATAAACAGATCACATATCATAAAATGTACACTTGAAACCTATATAACCTTATTAACCAATGTCACACGAGTACATTTAATCTAGGACAATACATTCCATGTGGTCGTGTTGGCCATTTAGTTTCTTATCATCTAAAATAGCTTCCGTGTTTCTATATTTTTAAACTATCATTCCTTGACATCCATGCACCAGTTCTTATAACTTTTTGTTTTAATTTTTTCTTTTAAAACCTAATCATTGGTGGTCTTACCATTCTTTGTCATCTGTTTGTCTTATACTAGAATCTGTATTGATAAACCAGATTTCTGTGAATTCAAATCTCTAAAATTGACAGTTAGGTGCAAGAATCTGGATACACACTGCATTCTAAACTCAATATTTCTAACATAAATCCATGATACCCACTTGCTCCTTACCACAATGAGGCTTACTCCTTTTCCCTTGTTCTTTTTATCATTAAGTAGGTGAGAACAGAAATTTTGTGTTTTTGCTTTTTCATAACCATAAAAACTTTCTGTGTATAATTCTGAACAAATTTTTCAGTGTCTTTCCATTTACAAATTCTGATTTCATGCATATCCAATCTACAAACTGTGACCTTATATTCTCATTAATGTACTTATGAATTTAAATGTGGTTAATTTGTACTTTTTTTTATCTTTCTCTGTTTCCTTTCATGTATATTTATTGGAAATTTATATCTTTTATTTGTGTATATAATATCTTTCTCCCCTAATCATGTTATAATAGATGTCAGTACTACAATTATCCAATTTGGAATTAAAAATAGGTATTTTAGCCCTGGCCAATGTTGCTAATTGGTTAGAGCATTGGCACATGCACCAGAGGGTGCATGTACCTTGGTTGCAGGTTTGAACCCATGGGCACTTGCAGGAAGCAACCAATTGATCTCTCTCTCATCCATGTTTCTCTCTCTCTCTCTCTCTCTTCCTCTCTCTCTCTCTCTTTTTTTTTTCCTCACCCCTGCCCCCTTTAGCTCTCTCTAAAAAAATTAATGGAAATAAATCCTCTGGTGAGAATTAACAAAAAAATGTATTTTAATATAACAATTCATATTTAAATTATGCCTGAATATAAATTTAGGTCCTTATTTTTGAAAACGTTGAATAACTTTGGGTGATAGTTTCCACCATTTATTTGGAAATTTTCATTCTTAAGGTCATCCCCAAAGAGGTTCATGGGAAGCATATCCCATATTTTAGATTTATGGTTTTCTTTCTGAGCTGATAGTGGGACTAGCTTAGTTACAGCTTGGATCCATGTGCCAAGGCATTGCATGCAAACTGTGGATGGTTGAGCGCTGTTACTAGGGGGAGAGCGCCAGCCTCTGGTTTCACAGGGTGAGCCAGGCTGATCCACAGTAATGCCAAGGTGTTTTTGGACACTGTTATCCAGGATCTAAACTCCATAATTTCTCCTTAAGTATTCAGTCCTCTATCCCATCAGGCACACAGTTTGGACCCTTGCTTCCTACAACGTGTTTACTTCCATATTATGGTCAATGGAAATGCTTTTCTTGATTTTAGTTATTTTATTTTTATTTATTCTTAAGATTGCCATTCTTGAAGGGAAAGAAATACTTAAATGCATTAACTATGCTTATTTTGTCCAGAAATCCCCTGGTCACCTTTGAAGATTCCATCACAATGTCCTGTCTACAGTAATAAGACATACTCAGAGCTTTCTGCAGTTTTCTCATCACCCATTCACTTCCCAACAGTTTGCAATCTGGGGTCAATTCCCAACATTTCAGAGAAACTATCGGGAAAGTCCTTGATGGTCTCTGCACCCCTCATTCAAAGGTTTTTTTTGTTTTTTTTAAAATCTTTAAACTCTGCACCTGGATACTTGCATATCTCCTCTTGCTTCACATTGCTTTGCTAGTCTTATTTCCATACTTTACACAAGATTTTATTCTGGTATAAGTGTATGCATGTCGAATCAAAATAAATAGATGTAGGCCTCCTCATGTGCTCAAGCATACTTTATTTGTCATGTAGAAGGACCAACTCAAGATAACAGCTCAGATTAATACCTTTATTCATTGGCTTTCTACTAATTATGTGGGGCAAAATTAATCACTTAAAATCTAAACGGTTATGCAGAATTTTTCTTTTTCAGTGAGCTTATCTTCCTGCATATAAGTGCAGGAGAAAAAACTAGTGAAACAAAAGTGATTTCCAATTCTAAGTGGCCAGCCAGGTTGCTTTAGACATACTGATATATAGGAATTTTTGAGTACCCTATAATTATGTTTTATTTTGCATCATATAAAGAGAAGTTGTTATAAATTAAGGCAGTCAATGCATTTCTCAATGTAGGTCTCATTCTAGAGATAATATTAAACTCTTGGTGGCATAGGATAGTAATACACTATTTTCAAGTGAAATGTTATGGAGATACCTGGAAATTCACATGTTATTATTAGAAATAATCAGTAGGAATATTTTGAAGAACTATACAATAATATTCTAAACAGGATATTGGCAGTAATATAATTCAATGATCTTATTCATATTTTATTTTACTTGTATAGCTGTGTGTTAATATTTAGTTCTATATAATTTTATCACCTGTATAGATTCATGTATCCATCACTATAATCAAGATGCTGAATAATTCTTCCAATCTAATTTAAAAATGAACAAAAACATGAGGAGAAATTTCACCAAAAGAAATACGCAGAGAGCAAATGAATGCATGTCTCATATTTTAAGAAACCACCAAACTTTTTTTAAATGGATGATACTGTTTTTCTATTCCCATCAAGAATGTATAAAATTCCTGGTTGCATCATTTCTTTGTGAGTGCTTGAATTTCACAGTCTTTAAATTTTAGCTATTCTAGTACATATATGGTAGTACTACACTGTGCTTGTTTTTTAAAAATATGTCTACAAATCCTCTGATACTCTTTTATTCAAGAAAAGTGTGCAGATATTTTGACTAGTACCTGAATCTGTCAATAGATTGTGGAAGAATAACATTAATTCTATTCAGTTTCCTTCATCATGAGCATAGTATCTAGCTGCTTATTTAGGTCATCTTTATAAAGAACCAAAGACTGAGTTTCCTTTGAGGTGGGATCCACCAGGAGCCCATCCATTTCTGGTCGTGTCGGGTCCTGGGCTGCTGGTCGGGTGGCAGGTCCACAGGTTTTCTCTCCATCACCTTCCTAGCCTCCTGAGGAGTACCCTCCAGACTGGCATGCCAAGGGGCTGTCGCTAGAGCTGGGACTCAGAGAGTGAAGGAGCTGGCCTGCGCTAAGAGGGACCTGCAGGTGGCCAGGCAGTGCTCCCCACCCCACTTCTCAGTCTCACTCATGTGTATCAGGCCAAAGCCTGCTGCCTGAGACGGGTGCCACATGGGGAGGGTCACAGCGGTGAGGGGGGCACACTGACCTGCCAGCCTTGGTGAAGATCATCTCAGTGCCCAGCTGGTAGAATTCATCCCACAGAGGCTTCATCTCAAGCTGCACGCTCACGCTGGCCACCTTTGTGTTCTTCTTTACCGGCACCTTGGCAGTGGCTGCGCAACTGGCCCTGGGCCCTCTGGCTCTGCAGCAGCGCTGGTGGCAGCCCCTGTGGCTGGTGTGTCATAGTGACCAGTCGTTCTGGTTGTTCTGGTCGTTCTGCCATAACGGTTGCTGGGCTTTTATTATATAGACTAGAGGCCTGTTGCATGAAGAGATTCGTGCAATAGGCCTTCCTTTCCCCTGGCTGCTGGCACCGGTTTGCCTCCGGCACCTGGGGCCCAGGTCTTCACTCTGGCCGAGTTCTGGCCGGAGCCGGCCCCGGAAACGTCAGGCTTTGCTGCTCTGCCAGCCCTGGGCCGTCAGGCTTCGCTCCACTGCTTGGAGCCTACGCATGCAAATTAACCGCCATCTTTGTTGGAGGTTAATTTGCATATCACACTGATTAGCCAATGGGAGGCATAGCAAAAGTATAGTCAATTACCATGTTTGTCTATTATTAGATAGGATGGTAATTTTAGTGCTATTATTCTTTCCAGCCAATCAATAGACATGGCATATCCTTTTATTTATTTGTAGCCTATTCATTTTTTTCAGTGTCTTATAGTTTTTAGATTATAGGTCTTTCATCTCCTTGGTCAAGTTAATTCTTAGATATTTTATTTTTTTGATGCAGCTATAAGGATTGTTTTCTTAATTTCTCTCTCTCTCTCTCTCTCTCTCTCTCTCTCTCTCTCTCATTGTTTATGATGTGTCCTGGTGTGATTTTCTGTTTTTGTTTTTCCTCTTTAGTGTTTATTAGGATCTCTGGATTTGTAAGTTTATAATTTTAAATAAATTATAAATACTCTAGCAGTATTTCTTCAAATAAAGGCTCTGCCATCTGCCTTCAGCTCTTCTCTTGAGACTGCTGTTACCATTATGTTAAGATTCCAGATATTGTCTCAAAGATCACTGGTTTTTTTCCCGGGTAGTTTCTAGTTCTGATTCTTTAAATTCACCAATTTTTTCCATCAGCAATATTTATAGGTTTAGCAACTTCCAGAGTATTGTCTGTGTCCAACATTGTGCTTTGTATGTCTACAAGTTAAGCATCTTTTATATCTTCCATATCTCTCCTTGTTATCATTCTTTTCCCTGTATGTGTGTGTCTGTGTGTGATAGAAAGCTTCACATTCTGCGACTAATGTATTCATTAACAATTTTCCCAAGTTTCTGTTCCTTAAAAATGTGAGTTTTTTTTCACATTTTTTCATAGATTGAAAAAATGTGGTGAAAATCTCTCTAGTTAGGAAAAAAATGAGGAAGAAGAAAGTCATATCTGTTTATTACTAAGAGGGTCAGTTTACCTAAAATCATGGAATTAATAACTCAAATGGGGATGTATAACCTAAGGCCTGAAAATCCAAGGGTGGTGTTAAGGTTCCAGGTGCCAGAAAAAGAAGAATTACATACAGCATTATTAGTCAAATAATAATATTAAAACTATCTGATAATCTTTATTTTAATGAATGAATAAATTCACAGGAAAATATAACTAGAAATATCTTTGATTTAGAATTCTGTTGATGTTTATTATTAAGATCATTTAACAGTTGGCTATCAGTTGGATCCCCAATATGTAAAATGAGACTTATATGTTCTGAGGTTATTGGAGTCAAGGTAAAGCATTACCCAAACAAGTCAGGTAGAAATGTCTTAAGCCAAATGTTGATCAGATCATACTCTGAATATAGAAATGTGTCTCTTTATTCCCTAAGCCATACATTCAAAGGGGTTAATATGTTGGCAACTTTAGTGTAGTTAGCTTGAATGATATTTACACAGAGGATAATTCCCTCAAATGAGCATTGTTCAAAATGATCTCACATTTTAAATATAATAACAATTTCATGGAAAATTGCTTTCCACAATGCACAGGGAGCCAACAATCATATATTACAAGTGCACAAATTACTTAAGTTGTCTCCAGTTGCCATTTAGATACATTTGGAAAGAGGCATTTGTTTGCTTGCAAAATTAAATGTTCTATTAAATTAGCTGACACCTAAACAAATATCATCTTTAGTTCACATTGGATTTCAGAAACAGTGGTAAAAATTGTTGGAGATTATTTTCAAAATGAGAAAAACAATAAACAAATGCTGAACGTTTTTCTAAGAAAATTATAGAATTTAAAAAATAAAGGGACCTAATGAAAAAGAATCTTATCTGACTTTGGAGCTTTTCAATATTTCTTCAATTTCTCTCTTACCTCCTATCATAGGTATAGGGCACATAATAACAAATAACAAAAAAATCTATCATGTCTGTGGGAATTCAAGCATGTTAACACTTACTAGAAGAAGATGGTTTTCCGAGAATAAAGTATTTAAAACCTATTCACCTATCCACAATCTCAGACTGAGAAACCTCATATGAGCAGGAAGTGCCAATGCGTGTCTTCTAATATGGTTTCCCCAAGAGGAGTCCATCATGTAACATGAACTGAGAATAAGGGGTTTTACTCCCATGAATGAGAGAAAACACCCATGGGAGACATTAACTTCTTCAAAGATGCCAAATCCTTAACTATGGCTGCCATATACTATTGGTAGGAAATTAAATTATAACTAACTTTTAAAACACTGCATTGCCAATTTATATCAAAGCTATAAAAGGTATGTTTAACTTCAATTTTAGATTTTTTTTAAGACTTAAGCATGTTCTTTGGCTCAAAGATAACACTTCATGGAATTTATCTGAACAGGCTAATGATAGACTTTTATACATTTACTAGAGGCCCAGTACACAAATTCGTGCACAGGTGAGGTCCCTCGGCCTGGCCGGTGATCAGGACCAATCGGGGCCATCTTGCCCATTACCCATTGGGGCCGGTCAGGGCCGGCCAGCCGGGGGAAGGGACTGCGGGAGGCTGGCCAGCCATGGGAGGTTGGCTGTAGGAGTGCACTGACCACCAGGGGCAGCTCCTGCATTGAACGTCTGCCCCCTGGTGATCACTGTGCATCATAGCGACTAGTTAACCAGTCATTTGGTCGATTGGTAGTAAAAGTCGCTTCGGCTTTTAAATATATAGATGCATAAGGATATTCATTGCAGTGTGCTTTACATGAGTGAAATAGGTTTTACCACAATGGTTAATTATAGTATCATAAATCCATAAAATGTATTTTTATTAAATTATTAATTTTAATATAGACACCAGGTTATGGCACATAAATCTCTTTCAGTATATTCTTGGCTGAAAGAAGCATAATGCATAATGCTACCACATTTCATAAAAATAAATTATCTTTATATATGCATAGAGAAAAAAGCTGTAAGATTTACAGACAAAAAAAAAGTAATGGTGTGTAAATCTGAATATTGAGATTGTAAACAATCAATATTTTATTATCTACATTATATATTTTTAATGCAATACAATAGATATTACTTGAAACATAAACAAAATAATATTTAAACAAAAAAGACAAGATAAGCTAGTTTCAGTAATGTTAAAAGAAAACAATATCAAGACAAAAGATACATTAGCATTAAAAACAAAGAACAAAGCCTTTCTTTCTCACCTAAGACAAAGTAAAGATAACAGTCAACCAGGGACAGGACATGTTGGGAAGAGAGTAGAGGGTGGTTATGTGGGAAAGGACATATGTGTAGAAGAACACAAACCCACTGAAATATTGTGAGTTGATCAGAAGATTCCAAAGTATATCCCTTCCTTTACATACAACCTCTGCACCAAGAAGGTTCTAGAACAATAACCATGTATGATAGCAGAAAGTGCCACAAGATACAGACTCATTCAAAGCAGTATTTTAAAATCTCTAAATCAAGATGAGTGGTAAAAACAAGGATCCTAGAGGAAATTGAATTCTTTGGTACTAATCGCTATAGCAACCAATAAACACAATCCAACCCCTAGCCAGAGAATTTATTTAGCATAAATTCTCATTTTAAAAGCCTATTTAACTCCCTTCTGTTGCTGCTACAATGTGTCTGGCTTTCAATAAAAAATTGAAAAAGGCAGTATACTCTCAGTTCACCTTTCTCTCATGTTCTATATCCAGTACTAGGTCTTGAATAGTTCTTAGAATAAGCTCACTTCTTCTTGCCCTAACCAGTTTGGCTCAGTGGATAGAGCATCAGCCTGTGGACTCAAGGGTCCCAGGTTCGATTCCGGTCAAGGGCATGTCCCTTGTTTATGGGCACATCCCCAGTGGGGAGTGTGCAGGAGGCAGCTGATCTATGTTTTTCTCTCATTGATGTTTCTAACTCTCTATCCCTCTCCCTTCCTCTCTGTAAAAAAATCAATAAAATATATTTTTTAAAAAAGAATAAGCTCACTTCTTTACTGTTTCTGGGGAGTTCTGACTTTTATTATTATACTAGAGGCCCGGTGCACAAATTCGTGCATGGGTGGCATTCGGCCAGCCCACTCTGATTGGGGCCGATTGGGCTGGGCTGGATGGGGGGAGGGGATGTGGGAGGTTGGCTGGCCAGCCCCACCCCTGATTGGGGTGCAGGGGGACCGATCGGGGGGTGAGGCTGGCTTGGGGAAGGGGCCCACCCTGGTCAAACTCTGGTGGAACTCCAGTCGAGGGGACAATTTGCATATTACCCTTTTATTATATAGGAGGATAACAAATTTCCTCAAAACTGTACTATATTTGAGGAATGTTTCTGCTTTGAATTTTGGCAGAACTCAGTAGGATGGTTCTTTTGGGGTGGTGAATACACACTATAGTGTACAGATGATGTTTTGTAGAATTGTGCACCTGAAGCCTGTGAATTTTGTTAAACTAGTGTCACCCTAATAAATTAAATAAAAATAAAAGGACAACCTTCAGACTATCTCAAGCTTTGTAGGCCGTTATAAAGATTTTGTACTTTATCTTAATAAAATTGAAAACTTCTAAGGATGAAAAAGACATTAATTTCATAAAATACACACATTTCTGTTGGCAAACTACTTGCTGCTTAATTTATGACTCTTGAACTGTTAATAATTTGAGAGTTAGATCCATCTACATTTTCTCTCTTTCTTTTTTTTTTTTAACAAATACTGGTTATTAATCTGAACATAAGCCTGAGATATGCATTCTTTTATCAGGATGAAGCATTATGGGCTCAAATCCTTTCTATATGTAATGTGCTGCTTTAGGAATTTGAAGTGTACTATGAACCTGCAACTACACAGCAAAATCAGAAATATATTTCTGATATATCAGTTATGATATTTTTATTGATTATATAGTCAGGGTTTTATACCTTATTTAGATAAATAAGTAGCAAAGAAACCTGGGAGAGCAGGATTGCTTAAGTAACTTGTTTGTTGTTTATTTATTTATTTTATTTTATTTTTTATTTTTTTAAAATATATTTTATTGATTTTCTACAGAGAGGAAGGGAGAGGGAGAGGGACTTAGAAACATCGATGAGAGAGAAACATCGATCAGCTGCCTCCTGCACAATCCCCACTGGGGATGTGCCCCCAACCAAGGTACATGCCCTTGACTGGAATCGAACCTGGGACCCTTGAGTCCTCAGGCCAACGCTCTATCCACTGAGCCATACTGGTTAAGGCTGTTGTTATTTATTTACTAGAGGCCCGATGCACAAAATCCGTGCAAGAGTTGGCCTTCCTTTCCCTGGCTGCTGGCACCATCTTCCCTCTGGCACCTGGGATTCGGGCTTCCCTCGCAGCCTCAGCTTTGTCCAGAAGGTCATCTGGAAGGACATCTGGAACAATGGCCGGTCTAATTAGCATATTATGCTTTTATTATTATAGTTTCTTACTCTGGCCAAGGTAAGAGGGTGATTTAAGAAAATAGAGGATTTTGTTGAAGGAGAAAAATAAACTTGCAATAATACAAAGTTTTCTTTAAACTGGCACGTGACACCACCTTTCAAGCTGCCTGCTTACTCATATTCCCAGACCACGGGGGGTGCTTGTTATTCCTGGGGCACCTGACTTACATTTTGTAGGGCAAGGAAAGGTTATCTCACAGCCTATCAGTAGCCCCAGCTTCCCCTGTAATTAACAGGGCGAAAGACTGAACCTCCTTGGCAGTGGCTAAATTCATGTCGTAATTTTACATCTTTTACTTTAGGAAGTTTTTAAATGAAAACCAACCAACCATTGAAATGCCAATATTTCCTAATAATGCATTGTTTGATTTACTATGTCAATAGAATTTTATGGGATTTATGCTGAAATGTAAGGGAGCCCATTCACATGTTAAGAACCCAATTTTGGAACACATAAAAGCCATGGGATTTATTTTACAATGTGCTGAACATTTATGATGAGTCAATTGCTACAATTGCATTAGCAGTAAACATGTAAACTATGGCTATTGTTAGCCTTACAATTTATTGCTACTGAATAAATTCCTCAATGTCTAATCCCTGAGCACACCAAACTCTAAATATTTTCTTTCTTTTCTCTTTTTAAAAATATAATTACAGCCCAGCCTGCACAACTCAGTGTTTGAGCGTCCACCTATGAACCAGTAGGTCATGATTCTGGGTCAGGGCACATGCCCAGGTTGCGGGCTCAGTCCCCACACTGGGCCAATAAATGATTCTCTCTCATCATTGATGTTTCTAGCTCTTCCTCCCTCTCGCTTCCTCTCTGAAATTAATAAAAAATATATTAAAAATTATAATACTTTACTTTTTAGTACAGATTTAGATTTACAGTATAATTGAGCAGACAGTACACAGGGTTGCATACACCTGCCTATCTCCCCAGTCTTCTGCCCCAAATGTCTGCTATTATTTGCTCCTTGCATTGTTGGGTTAATTTGTTAAAATTAATGAACTACTATTGATATATTATTATTACCTATTCCATAGTGGGTTTTTTTTTATATATATATTTTATTGATTTTCTACAGAGAAGAAGGGAGAGGGATAGAGAATTAGAAACATCGATGAGAGAGATCGATCAGCTGCCTCCTGCACGCCCCCCACTGGGGATGTGCCCACAACCAAGGTACATGCCCTTGACCGGAATCGAACCTGGGACCCCCGAGTCCACAGGCCGACGCTCTATCCACTGAGCCAAACCAGTTCGGCCCATAGTTTTCATTAAGGTTCATTCTTTGTGGTTTATAACACTATGTGTTTTGACAATGTATAATATCCAGCATTAACATTTTATACACAATAGTTTCACTTCCACAAAAATCTATTTCTCATGTATTCATATTTCCCCTTATTTCCTGTACAACCAGTGACACTCTTAACTCTATGGTTTTGCCTTTTCCAAAATGTGATATAGTCGAAGTCATACATTATGTAGTCTTTTTAGACAGGCTCCTTTCATTTATCAATAAGTATTTAACAGTCTTCCATATTTTCGGTGGCTCCATAGTGAAAGGGTTAGCTAGCTAGTTTAATTAGGCAGGTTTCGGAAATCTTAGAGATAAGGGAGGTCTATGGAGGGAGGAATACATAACGGAGACTGGAAGATGCCAGGGTGTTTATCTTACTTATACAGAGAATAAATAAATGCCACAGGCAAATAGAAATATATCTGGCCTGTGCAATTAAGACAGCCATAAACCAAGGACAGAGGTATCTCAGGCCTGAGCAATTACAGTAAAGTGACCATAAGTTAGGCCAAAAGTAGCCCTGACCTGAATAACTAGGAAGGCCGTAAGATAAGGCTTTCTCTGCCAGCACAACTGGGAGAGCTATAAGATAAATCAACAGTAACTCCAACCAACAAGATAGGGGGAGAGAAAGTGGGGAGATACCATGTGGGCTTTGAGCTTTGAAATCTAATTCTATGTAGTATAAAGACCAATAAGAAGGGGTCAGGTTCAGACAAAGAACTGCAGCCTATGTAAGGCCTCAAGACAAAGAAAGCAGCGGTCACCCTTTGCAGGGGCCCCTCTGTCCCTCCAGGAGGGGCAGAGTCTTAGGCTTAGAATTTAGAATTAGGTTTTAGAGGGAGTGTCTGCTTGCAATAAAGTTTCTATACTTTTCACCAATCACCCTTTGTCTGTGGTTTCATTCTTCAAATCCATCAGAACAAGAACCCGGGAATTCAGGGGGTTCCAGTTCAATTTTTGCATTTCAATAGCTCATTAAAAAATATATTAACCCTAGCTGGTTTGTCTCGGTGAATAGAGCGTTGGCCTGAGGATTGAAGAGTCCGGGGTTCCATTCCTGTTAAGGGCAGGTACCTCAGTTGCAGGCTGGATTCCCTGGAGGCAACCAATCCATGTTTCCCTCTCATATAGATGTTTCTCTCTTGCTGTCTCTCCCTCTCCCTTCTACTCCCTCCAAAAATAAATGGAAAAGTATCCTCAGATGATGATTAACAACAACAACAGCAATATGTATATATATATATATGTATAGTTTTTCTTGAATGAAGCAGATATTGATAAAAATATTTTCATTATAAGAAAGTCTTTTAGTGGGGAAAACAATTCATGCAGCTGGTTCCCTGTTGCTACCTTAGTTGTCTCTCAACTACAAAGTTGAGTGATTCTATAGGGAAGGCAAAAAATAAGATAGAAAGAAAGTACATAATCAATGGGATCAGAGGGATCAGCAGAAAGGAAAATAGAATGGAGTGTAGACCTAGAGGAGCTGTAAGGTAATTAAAAAGAAGCTTGAGGTACAAAAATAGATGGTAAAAGTCATTATAATATCTGAAGACCAGTATCTGGGCTGACAAAAATAGAGATGTGAGCGCAGGTAGGGGAATGGAGGCTCTTAGGGAAACCACAAAACAAGCTTGACCAAAGAGAGAATGGTTGGAGGTGGGGAATGAGAAATTAAAAACATGGTGTGTGCTTGAAGGCAGAGTACAACTTTAGTTACTGTCTGTTATGCTTTAATAATTTTACCTCTTGAGAGTCTCTATTTATTCTATGCATAAATCTTATTCATCCCCTGAAATGAGAGAACTGGGAAAAACAAAAACCTAACAAACAAACAGTCTTTGATACTTCATTTCATTTAGAGATTTTTTAAATGTGTTTTAATTGATTTCAGAGAGGAAGGGAGAGAGAGAGAGTGAGAGAGAAACATCAATGATGAGAGAGAATCATCGATCAGCTGCCTCCTGCATGCTCCCCACCAGGGATTGAGCCTGCAACCCAGGCATGTGCCCTTGACCGGAATCAAACCTGGGACCCTTCAGTCCGTAGGTTGACGCTCTGTCCACTGAGCCAAACTGGCCAGGGTGAGATCTCTTTCTTGTTCTCTTAAGAGAAAAGGGAAAGAAAATAAATTGAATTATTAAACATCACTATCTGTATGTCTAGAGAACAACAGAAGCAATTACTGGGAGTGTTAAGGAGATGGGAGGAACTGAAGCAGCCAGGATGCATTTCTACTACCTACATTTCAGAAATGGATGGAGGGTAGATGAAACAAGGGCATTTTCAGGGTTGATTTTTTTTAGTTGGTTCAAGGTTGTGAACAGAAAAAGCCAGTTAGTGTTGACCTCCTTCCATGAAAACATGTGTGCCTTCCTCCCTGAACCCAGCTAATGGAGCCCTCACTGCAGTTGTTCTACTCATTTGAAAGTCCATTTCATATGACTTGATTAGCAAACCATTAAATTGATAAATATTAAAATTTATTAAAGTATTAGATTATTAAATTATTTAATTAATAAATATGCAGTAACCTAAGAAGATGGATCTCTTGTCTGTGAAATTTTTATAACTGTGCTATTTAAATTCAGTGGCCACTAGGAATATGTAACTATTAAAAAATTACTAATCTATATTTCAGGGATAACTGAAATTCATGGAATTTCATATACTTACTATAAAATGTAAAAATCTCAATTGAGATATAGATTACATGTTGGAATAGTAATATTTTGGAAGTGTTGAATTAAATGAAATATATTGTTTAATAAATGCCTACTTTTATAAATTTATTTTTAGTGAGACTACAAGAAAATTTATAATTATGTATGTTGACTGCATTCCCGTTTATATTTCACTCTCTTTAGACAGTGCTGTTCTATCATATTTAGTAGCCTGTATTGATAATGTAGCCTGTATTGACAGGATCCTACTGCTTATTTAGACAACGATACACCCACTCCCCATTCTTAAATAATTCCACAACTTAAATATGTCTCTGTTATTGGGAACAAATTCTGCTTTCTTAAAATTCAACTCCATAGACTTTAATGCTGCTCTTTCTATTTACAAAAAAAAAAAATCAGTAAAATGTTTTAAATATACCAAGTTCATTCAACTTTCATAACATATTAATAACTTAATCTGTATCAATGTAATAAACCTGCAAAATATTACATTTATATGTTTTGAGGTGATTTAACTTGTGTTTGAATCTCTGGAACTCATTTAAGCTAGTAAGTGTGGTTTTGGGCATAGATGAACCTTGGAGTCTGCCAAATTATAGCATGTGATCTGGACTCTTTCAGTTTTTTGGCCACTATCTTGGAGTCCATACATAGCTTCCTCCACGCTTCTGTTATTCCTCTCACACTCCCATTTGCCCTGTCGAAATTTTTGTGATGGCTTTTTACATGAGGCAAAGGCAAAAACAGTCTTTGAAAACATTTCTTCTGCATGATAAATCTCCTTGATTATGGGGGATGTAACGAGGGTTCCATAGAAGAACAAGGGGAAGATCAACTCAATTAATAAAAAAGATCAGCAGCTCAGATTCAACCAACAGGGTTTCTTCCAACACTGTTCCATCACATTAACCCTCTTCAAAATTACTACTTGAGAATTATTTTCTTCCAATTTTATGGCACTATCATAGACTCCACAGAACTGTGTGACCTTCATGTGAGCTTTTTGGAAGGCATAATTGCTTGCTAAATTCTGGATCTGACAGTCACAATGCATCTTGGTTGTAAACATAAAATATGCAAGTTTGACAATTTTTGCCACTATATGGAGATGGAACAGGGTGTGAAAAATACTTTTCTCTGTAATTAAAGGGAAGTGTATGATTTGGTATGATCATTTCCTGTATGCTCAGGAGAGTGCTAGGTCCTGCTTCAATCCCAAGGGAAGGCTAATCTCTTTCAGGAGTCATTCCATCATCTATATGGTGGGAAAAGCATTCCCTAACCTCAGCTAGGAGAGAAAGTGCATCATATGAGTGGTGATGTAAGGCTCTAAGCATAGTGGAAAAAACGATTTGAATAATCCTGTACATTTAAAAAGTGCTTTTAATATTATTGTGATTTTCTATACATAATTTGTTTTGTCCATGTCTATTATAACCAGCTAGAGGCCGGTGCACGAAATTTGTGTGTGTGTGGCAAGGGACAGGGGAGCGGGTGTCCCTCAGGCCGACCTGCATCCTCTCTAATCCAGGACATCCCTCTCAAAATCCAGGACTGCTGGCTCCTAACTGCTCAGCTGCTTGCCTGCCTGATCACCCCTAACCGCCTCCACCTGCCTACCTGATCGCCCCTAACTACCCTCCCCCTGTGCCAGCCTAGTCCAGCCTGGTCACCTCCAATTGCCCCCCCTTGCTGGCCTGGTCATTCCCAATTGCCCACCCCTCCCCCCAGCTGACCTGGTCACCCTCAACTGCCACCCCCTGCAGGCTTGGTCATCCCTCACTAACCACCCTGCCAGCCTGGTCACCCCACACAGCCTGGTGTTCAGTCATTTGGTCGTCCCTCACTAACTCCCCTGCCAGCCTGGTCTTGCCATGCAGTCTGCTGCTCAGTTGTTTGTTTGTCCCTCACTAACCACGCAGCTTGTTCGGTCATCCGTTTGGTTGTTTTGGATGTAACAACCCCTGGCTCTTTATATATATAGATAATCTTGGTGTTATTATTAACATTATAATATTAAACTTTAACAGTTAGAAAATCCAACCATAAATATATTGATAGAATAAAAAATAAATGTAACAGTTAATTTGTGGTAGAACTGGGCTGTGTTAGGTTATGTCTTTGATCATACTTACTCTTTATTTTTTTTTTATTTTATTATTATTTTTTAATATTTTAATAATTTTTATTTCTTAAAGTATTACAAAGAGTATTACATATGTCTCCTTTTTTCTCCTGCTTGACATTCCCCCGGCCCCTACGCCCCGCCCCACCCCCCCCGGCCCGTGTCTTGTGTCTATTGGTTAATCTTATATGCATGCATATAAGTCCTTCAGTTGATCTCTTAATCCCCCACAAACCCTCCCCAGGCTTCCCACTGTAGTTTGACATTCTGTTCAATGTTGCTCTGCTTCTGTATCTACCCCTGTTCATCAGTCTATACTGGTCCCTTTTATTTGTCCCAACCTCACTGGAGTAGTCTCAACCTCACCAGGGCTGTCTGAGCCTCACCAGGGCCGTTTCAACCTCACCGGGGCCGTCCCTACCTCACCGGGGCCGTTTCAACCTCACCGGGGTCATCCCTACCTCATGGGGGCCGTTTCAACCTCACCGGGGCCGTCTCTATCTCACGGGGGCCGTTTCAACCTCACCAGGGACGTCCCGACCTCACCGGAGCCATTTCAACCTCACCAGGGCCGTTTTAACCTCACCGGGGTCGTCCCTACCACACCGGGGCCGTTTCAACCTGACCGGGGCCGTCCCTACCTCATGGGGGCCGTTTCAACCTCACAGGGGCTGTCCCTACCACACCGGGGCCGTTTCAACCTGACCGGGGTTGTCCATACCACACCGGGACCGTTTCAACCTCACCGGGGTCGTCCCTACCACACCGGGGCCGTTTCAACCTCACCGGGGCCGTCCCGACCACACCGTGCCATTTCAACCTCACCGGGGCCATCCCGACCTCACCGGGGCCGTTTCAACCTCACTGGGACTGTCCCGACCTCACCAGGGCCGTTTCAACCTCACCGGGGTCGTCCCTACCTCACGGGGGCCGTATCAACCTCACCGGGGTCGTCCCTACCACACCGGGGCCGTTTCAACCTCACCGGGGCCGTCCCGACCACACCGTGCCATTTCAACCTCACCGGGGCCATCCCGACCTCACCGGGGCCGTTTCAACCTGACTGGGGTCGTCCCTACCACACCGGGGCCGTTTCAACCTGACCGGGGTTGTCCCTACTTCACCGGGGCCGTTTCAACCTCACCGGGGTCGTCCCTACCTCAAGGGGGCCGTTTCAACCTCACCAGGGCTGTCCCTACCACACCGGGGCCGTTTCAACCTGACCCGGGTTGCCCCTACCACACTGGGGCCGTTTCAACCTCACCGGGGCTGTCCCTACCTCACGGGGACCGTTTCAACCTCACAGGGGCCGACCTGATCTCACCGGGGCCGTTTTAACCTCACCGGGGTTGTCCCTACCACACCGGGGCCGTTTCAACCTCACTGGGGTTGTCCCTACCACACCGGGGCCGTTTCAACCTGACTGGGGTCGTCCCTACCTCACGGGGGCCGTTTCAACCTCACAGGGGCTGTCCCGACCTCACTGGGGCCGTCTCAACCTGAGCAGGGTCGTCCCTACCTCACCGGGGCCGCTTCAACCTCACCAGGGCCGTTTCAACCTCACCGGGGTTGTCCCTACCACACTGGGGCCGTTTCAACCTGACTGGGGTCGTCCCTACCACACCGGGGCCGTTTCAACCTGACCGGGGTTGTCCCTATTTCACCAGGGCCGTTTCAACCTCACCGGGGTCGTCCCTACCTCACGGGGGTCGTTTCAACCTCACCGGGGCTGTCCCTACCACACCGGGGCCGTTTCAACCTGACCCGGGTTGCCCCTACCACACCGGGGCCGTTTCAACCTCACCGGGGTCGTCCCTACCTCATGGGGGCCATTTCAACCTCACCGGGGCCGTCCCTACCTCACGGGGGCCGTTTCAACCTCACCGGGGCTGTCCCTACCTCACGGGGGCCATTTCAACCTCACAGGGGCCGACCCGACCATCCATACTTACTCTTTAAATATACCTGATGGAAGTGCTACCAATATTTTTGGTTTATTACTTCTCTTTTATTTTTTAATAGATTTTTATTGATTCCAGAGAGGAAGGAAGAGGGAGAGAGAGATAGAAACATCAATGATGAGAGAGAATCACTGATGGCCTGCCTTCTGCATAGTTTGATGCTCAACCACTGAGCTGCGCCGGTCGGGCTGGTTTATTACTTTTCAATGAAATGTGCACAAGTTACAAAGGCAATAGAAGGATGAACATGAAAGGTACCTCTCTCTGGTATATAACAGCTAGGATTTATTTTCTAAATTCAAAAAGAGGAACTGGAATTTAAGAGGATGGAAGGGAGGGTGGTTAAATATGAGTGGCATTTGGTGGATGGAGGGGTACCATGGAGAGGGATAAGAGGACACCTTTTGTCTGAGAGGGGATAAGACACGGAGAAACAAGTATGATTCACCAGACATCAGTGTGGCCTTGTTAGAAACATGTCAATGTAGACAAGAAACTTTTCCATCAAACCTCAGGTAAAGAAGTGTTGTTTTAGAAGAGGCTTGGTGTCATGAGGTTTTGGAGAACTGAGACCTATTTCACTTAGCAGCTCAAAGGTTGTGGGAAAACACCTCCTTTCCTTTGATTCCACTGACATAATACGGCAAATAACAATGAGTGATGTGGCCATCAGGGGCTATGTGAGAGTAGTTGTACAAAATAATTTTATAGATGGTTAGTATTTTTGTGATAATAGGGGATTTTGAGGCCCTTTTAATTTGTGGAATGCTTTGTAAATGAGGCTATATTTCATTCATATTTAGCTCTAGCAGAAAACTGCATCAGAGGAGTTATTTTTGAAACCCATCTTCTGTAGTCAGTGACTAAGCCGAGTCAAGGGTGGCATATCTGAAAAGTGTGTCCTACAGCAAGTAGCTTAATGTTGTTGAAAGGTGGTTGAAGATGCTGGAGCTGGAACACCTGATGCAAAGAAATGGGAGACCATGCACAAAACTCAAGGATGCACTGTCTCCTCTATGAACATCACCACAGCTAATTCTAATTCCTAAATAGAATCATCAATTCTTGTCATTTGGTTGAAGAGAAATTGACAGCAAGGATGCAGTTATTATTATCCGCGTAAAAGTAAATATATTTGAAAGAAATCAGTGATGGTGTAAAAATTATAACTGGAATTTGGCAAATAATGTCATCATTTCTAATCTGCTCAGATTTAGAGCAAATGGATATGGGAAGCTCATGTGCGCAGGTATGCACAGAGCCACCTGACAGTAATCGCACTCAACAGGAGTGGATGAACTCAGGCACTTTGGGAAGAAACACATTCATTCATACTAGCATAATACAAAAAACATGAATCCTCAACCTTGGATTGTATTCAACATCCTTGGAAATGTATTGACAAATAAGACACAGGTTTCCTCTTATATTTTATAAATAAGTCAACACAGTGTGAGAAATGTACAGATATCAAGACAAATATAAAGGGAAGAAGAGCATAGAACTAGGTCAAAGATTATTCCCTCAAGAAATACATAACTTCAAATGCAAAGAAAACTGTATTAGGTCTCCCCAGAGAAACAACTACCAACAGGAAATATATTTTATAAAGGGTATATATGTTATATATATGTTATATGTATATAACAGTATAATCATATAAATAATAGTATAACATATAATAGTATATATGTGTTATATATATATGTATATATATGTATATATGTATACACACACAAATATATATATGGGTAGGGCAAAAGTAGGTTTACAGTTGTGATTACATGAAACACACAAATTATTCTTATATTATTGTTTATAAGTTATTGTATTTGAACAATTATAAACCTACTTTTGCCTCACCCTGAATGTATATTTATTTGTTTTTCAGTTCGGAATGCTGGGGGTGGGGTGGGTGGGAAGTATCACCCCAGTTGAGAACCACTGGCCTGGAGAGATACCTGAACCTGCAGCGGGTTTGATTACAGGAGAGCATTGAGCAGGAGTACCCACTGCTTTATAGCATCTGTTACTAAATGTGGTCTTTTCTACAGAGAGACATTACCTCATTCCTCAAGGTGGCTCATCACAAACACAATGACGGCTGGACATAGCAGCCTGGGCCTTGACCTCCGAGTATAACCAGCAAGACAGATTGGAGTGTAAGCAACTCTTGGAGAAGAGTCTGCCAACCACCACACAGTGCACTTGACTTTTGTTTATTAATAAGCATCCAATGAGAAAATAAGACCAAAATACAGTCTTCTCCAACTTGCATTTAAGTTCCCATATTTAATGTCCCCGATCCACTTTTCTCAATTTTTAATGTGTTTTTTTCTCTGACAATAGAGCCTCATTTAGACTTAGTCTGGATTACATCATCGCTTGAGCATCTTGGGCGTCTTTCAAGTGTAGTGAATTGAGCCGGTTCAACACTCCTAAGTGCTTACAAGGAGCAATATATAGCCTACAGAGCAAACTAATCAATGTGTCTTAGTCATTGATTATTTTCTTATGTGGTTTGGACATCTCAATATCATATGGAATGGTTGTGAGAAGAAAATATTCCCTTGAAGGTTGTGGTTGATAATGGCCCCTTGAATGGCAGATCCACATGATGAGGACTGAGAAATGAAATAAGTTTAAGTTACCAGAACTCACAGATGGGAGCAGATAGGGCACCACTTCTAGATTTTTACTACAAGTATGACCCCACCAAATCTACAAGGGCCACACTGCTGCTGTTGGCCAGAACGTTCTCTTATCAGATAATAAGGAATCGGAGGCGAAGGGAACTTGTCACCATATTCATTCACAGAAAATTCACTTGGACTTTATACCTCATCTCTCAGTAAATAGCATTTTAAATGCTACTTTCTTCTTGTGAATTCATAAATTTAAAATTTTCTTTTATTGGCAGCTTTGGTCTACAGATCGTAACTATGGTTCTTTTCTTCCTATAAATGTCTTTCAGAAACCTTTAAAACCTTTAAAATTTCACCTTGCATTTTATCCTTATTTCCTTTGTGAGCAGTGCTCCAAAGAACATGAGCTCAAGGCAGAACATGCCCTGTCACCAAAATGATACTTGTAAGTCCTGTCCACAGGTCAGTGGTCTTTCTGTCAAGTGTCCCATAGCTCATGAAACTGCACACTAGGACCCTCAGAGGTTTAAAGGTATGTTTCTCCATTGATTTGAATCTACTTCTAGCTTTAAAATTGTTAATAGCTTTTTGGATCAAATAATTATTTGTTAACACATGTAAGTTCATTCTCTTAATTCCTCTCCTTTGTTATGTGGATCTATGCATCCCATCTATCACCTATCTATCAATGAATATTTTCAGGCCCGCTTATCTGATCTGATCCAGAATTAACTAGAAATTGTCCAATTGTTTAAAGCAGGTATATATTAAGGCATCTCTGTTTCTTGTTTAAAAAGTAAATTTCTAGCTGAGACATTAATCTAAGGAGCTTAAGCTTTCAACCTCTTTTTCCTATAGTTTTCCCTCTGTCTTTTTAAACTAGATGGATGGATAGATAGATAGATAGATAGATAGATAGATAGATAGACAGACAGATAGATAGATAGATTTTACTCTGGCATTATCAATTTTTTCTCAGCATTAGCTTTTGTAAACTTTTATTGACCTGGTTCTGAACGTCATCTCAAGCCACTCACGTATCTACTGCACAATCAAGACATATTCTTTACTTAACCCTCACCTCCATTTAAATGCATCTTTACTCAATGTTTCAGACTATTTTTCCAAGGCAAACATTTTTATGCTCCTGATTTATTAAACTTGGTCTTTTGCAATCCAGGACTAAATTAGGGCATCAGAAACAGTAGGATACCTATGGCACATTTCATATTGACTACCCATGTTTTCTATCTTTTATCGTTGTTCATTCCACCCTCTTTCTATCCCCTGAATTAAGAATTAGCTCTTTTAGGTACCTTCTTCACGCTTCCCATTTGTCCCAGGATACAACATCGTCCCAGCTGAACTACCAAACCGGATTCAACTGATTCTGTCTGTGTCTGAGGCACTTTTTCATCTTTGCAGCCTGAGCATATGCTACATGTCATCAGCTTTTGTCCTGTGTGTAGTTTCTGATTGCTCAGCAAAGAAGGTAGGGAGGAGGAGGGTCATACAAATAAAAGAAAGGAAGTGAGGAGCTTCAACAATAGACTGGGATTTATTCCCTTTCAAAATACCTGATTTAAATAAATGCACCTTGCCAGCATACCCATTAAGGCTGACTTGGCAGGGACCCTCCTCCTGCCTGGAGACTGGAGCCCTTGCTATCAGGCACAGCCAGCACTCACTAGGGTGCCTTCAGAGCAGTTCTGCGGGGCAGTGCTTCTCTTTCATGTGTCAACAAGCACAAGTCTTGTATTTCCTTTGTTACACTTTAAAGTGAGATTAAGTTAACTCCAATTCGGTGGGAAACTTTCTACAGGAGAAAACTCAGCCTACTGCCTTGGTACAGGTAAATGGATGTTAAGCTTTTTTAAAAACAAAGATGGTGGTAACTATAAGTGGATTCTATAAGTGGATGTGAAACAAGTGTCATCAGAATCTGAAACTTTTCGTAAGAGGCGGAAGGATGAAAAGAAATATTCTATGTGCAGTAATGTCTCCCCAAACGAACCTCAGACCTTTATAAACACAAAGTCTACTGAGGAAAGGAACCGGGGATAGCACCTGTTCATTTCTCCTCCTATAGACACATCCTGTCATTGCCCTGAACTCTGTCTCAAACCCCTACTGTTCTTGCTTTGGTAAGATTGTCGACATAGCAAGCTGGGTTGACCTTCCCATAGAGAGGCCGAGGCCGAGGTATATAAGTTTATATCTCCAAGGTTCCAAACAATTAATTTATTTGTGTCTTCTGTTATGCTTGTATTCCTGACTTGTTTTGATGATAAAAATCTATACAGCTTTCTCAAAAAAAATATTTTCTAAATTCTTTCATTTAGCTTATCTGAGAATTTCATGGTTCTGTTTGAGATATCACTATAACTATATGTCTTGTAAATTAGTACCTTATTATTACTAATGAAGAAATCAGTCGCCCCCACCTCCTCACGTATGAACTTTACTGTAAAGCACCTTCACATTAACAGATAGTGGAGATTATCATGTTGAAATGTGGAAGGCTTGCCTCGATTCATTGGACTCTAGAAGTGAACAGAGATAAATACTGACCTAGATTCTCTTATTCTAATAACAGCACTACCATAATCATCTAAACTACTCCCACCTCCACTCAGAACAACTGACAGAAATATCTGAACCACTATATAGCAACTGAAAAAAATGAACTGAGAAGATTGATCCTCTGAAATGTGAATCTAGAATATCTTTTCTATCTGTAATATAACTCCTTCCTTTTCCTCTCCTCCTCCTGGTTGCAATTCTTCTTTTCTCCTGAAAACTGGAGTACAGAAACAGGGAAATATAAGTTTAGCAATGCATTTATGGTTACAGTCAGTATACAAAGAAAGAAAGTGGATTTCCTGGCATTCTCTCTCTTTTGATCTCTCTTACCAGCATTCTACCTGGGACAAGCCACATAGTTAGCAAGGCCCAGTGCACAGTGACCCTGCAGCGATGCTTGTTCAGGAATGATTCAGATTGTCCTCAGGGAGACAGCAGAGCATTCTGTTATTGGTGGAATTGGGGTATCCCTTTCCCCACCCAGTGCTTGGGGTGGAGTCTTTACAATAACTCAAGAAAAAGAATTTGCTGAGACTCCCATAGGAGGGTGAGTGATTTTTAACTTTATATCTCTGAGTTTCCGAAATCCCATTCCCCTAAATCCAGTCCTGGGAGAAGTGCAGCTGGGAGTTCAGCACAGCTAGAAGCAAAGCCAGTGTCCAGAGTTTGCGTTCCTTGGCACTGGTTCTGGAACAGCACCAGGCTAGTTACGGTCCATCAGTCCATTGTGTGGGGCCCATATGGCTGTGAGCCACATGGGCGAATGCTGGAAAGCCAAGAGAGTGTGCCCTCAGAAACAAGGATCCCAAGAACACCAGGAGCCAGGAAAGCAAGAGCCAAGAAAGAGAACTCCTTTGTTTAGGGGATTAAATATCTCAAATCTTTCAGCACTTGCAGTGGCCACACCTACCCTGCCCAATGATCTGTTCCCAGGTGTGACTGATGAAATAAGTATCTTCCCTATTTCACCCAGACTTTACTGGGCATGCGTCTATTCTCCATCCTGTTCAGTCCCTTCCCCACCTGCGATCTGCAGGGAATAGACTGGTGGCTTCCTGAAAACTGTTAAACGTCAGCTTCCGGTCAAAGAAGCAAAAATGACATACCTATAATATTTAGCCATCCCTTTGCTTCTTTCCAGGTATTCATAACTAGATTAATTCCAGGCAATCATAACTAGATTAATTACCAGTTTTCATGCTGGTATCAAATTCCACCGGCATGAAAACATTCTGAGTGTGGGGCCCTGTGTAGATTGCACAAGTCACACACCCTGAAGCCAGCCTCAATTCTGTCCCCCTCACCAAAGGCCTCTTGTTCTCGGAGATACATGCTATGTAAATAAGAATGGAAATTATGAAAGAATGACAGAATTGGCAATGATATCTTTTTTCTTGCTTTGGAAGCTGAGATGTCTAGAAATTGCAGGCTAGAAATAGACAATACACATCATAAAACCATGAAATATTTTAAATGCCAACAAAATCAATATAAGTACAAACTGGGCTCTATTCTGAGAAAAATAAAAGGAATCCAGAAATAATTGAACCTGACCATTTTGCATCTAGAGCGCCAGAAACCACAAAGTCGCTTCTTTCCTGGTAACTGCCCTTACATTTGTACATAAAACCTTGTCATTCTTTAAAATGGAGTTTTATTTAAATCTATTTATCTGACTCAGCTCCAAGATCAATTCTATTTGCATTAATAGATCTGTCTATAGAATCCAAAAAAAAGGAAGCAGTTGTTCCGTGTTTATGTGTACCTGTGTACACATACTGAGCTGTCTAATTTAAGAACTTGGGACTATAGAAGGGAATCTAGACACAAAGATGTTTTTAAAAACACAGCAACTAAAACTCGTTATCATGCCATTATTGAGTACATAATATTCTTCTGCATAATGTGTCTCATATGGGATTGCATGTGTACTTTGTATATGTATTTCTCATAACTGACTGGCTCAAACGGAGTACACATCTTTTTAAAAATATTTTTATTGATTTCAGAGAGGAAGAAAGAGGGAGAGAGAGATAGAAACATCAATGATGAGAGAGAATCATTGATTGGCTGCCTCCTGCACACCCCACATTGGGGATTGAGCCCACAACCCTGGCATGTGCCCTTGACTGGAATCGAACCTGGGACCCTTCAGTCCACAGGTCGTCACTGTATCTACTGAGCTAAACCAGGTAGGGCTCGAGTAGACATCTTTATCCACTGGCCACCCAAAGAACTCAAGAGAATCCAGAACCCACATGGGGATTAGAACTTTGGCAATATAAAGTTTAATATTTAAAAACACCAATTTATTCATGGTCAGTGAATGAGGGAAGCTCCCCTCCCCCAAAAAAGTTTCTCATCTGATGCCCCAAAAATGCAGTCAGATTAATTTCAAGCATGAATGGAGCTTACTTATGCACTCAGGCAAGAATAAGCTCTCAGGCTCCCTACCCAAAGAAAAGTACAGATTGCTCCATAGCCCCTGCTTTCAAATTCACCTTTTTTTATGGAGAACATGCTAACGTGCACCACTTACAAATGTATGACTCAGTGAATGCTCACAAACACTATTTCTAATCTGACAAGCCGCAAAGCAAAAAAAAAAACTGTCACAAAATTCAGCGTGAGTGATGTTCACGCTTTTAAAGGTCCCTTTCTAGGTTGATATCTAGTGAATACAGTAGGTTTTTCTTTGTTTCTTTTTTTAATATAAGGAACTGTATCACACGTGAGAATGGGACTATGATAATTTTAAACTTGTGGACAATGTCAGAAGCAGTGACAACGTAATGATATCTAAAGTGCAAAAGGGCAGTGAAGTGACAAGGGATTGCCTGTACTGCCAAGTGAGTAATACCACAATAATATCTTAAAGCTACACCTTTACCTAAAAATGTCTATTTAATCACTTATTTGGGTGATAGTATGCAGGTGTTGATGGTCCTACAAAAACTCCAGAAGGTCATCTACAGTGTTCTAAGCCACTACCACCTACTGGTAGTAGGCCTAGAAAACCTTTATCTTTATTTTTTATTAATTTTATTATTATAGTATTAGGTCAATGACATTACGCATGACAGATTCAAGGGACAAAATACAAAATGACATGAGGAGAGTGTGCCAGTGAAAATATGAAAAATTGGACAAGATGAGCATGGTGAGAGCTAAGAGTATTATGAAACTATATTTTTCTAATAAGGTCAGTTTTCCCATTGGAGAAAGCCCTCTAACCGAGACAAAGACAAAATACCCAAACTTCTCTTACGTCACCTACTTGAGCTTTCTGAAATTTAACTAGAGAGGACAGAAAAAAAAGAATTCTCCACTTGTGTCATTTCTTGTTAAAGAAACACGTCTAGTTGTTTAATAGGCATTTATTCTCATCACTACCTCCCTTTCAAATGTTTTTTTATTGATTTTTAGAGAGAGGAAGGGAGAGAGAAACATCAATATGAGAGCGGAATATGGACCAGTTATCTCCTGCACACCCCCCTACCAGAGATCCAGCTGTAACCCAGGCATGTACCCTGACTGGGAATCGAACTAGCAACCTTTCAGTGCAAGGATGATGCCTGAACCAACTAAGCCACACTGGCCGGTGCCTTACTTTTTTTTTTAATAGCAATTTTTTTTCTGTCTCTGAACTGTGAACTCTCATTAAATGCATACACACACACACACACACACACACACACACAACACATTTATATTTCTCTACTCAGATATGTTCTTATAATGTTCATTTTCTGAGTAAGGTAATTATGTTTAAACACATAGAAAATATGGGTATCAAGAGCTGCAGTGTCTGCTTGGCTTGCTGAAGGTCGAAGTGTGGCTCCCCCATGGAAGAAAGCCCTCTAGTGGGGGGAGTGCATAATTGTGTCAGGACTGCAAAGATAACATCAACTTCCCTTCCAGAGCCCTTGTCATTGTTCTGTGCTGGGAGAGGCTCATCAGTAGAGGACTGCTCTGAGAAGTTGAATCAGCTTTGGCTCGGTTCATTTGTAACAGCATAGAGAGTAGGCTGGTCTGGGCACTGATGAGCTGCTTTTAAATGATTGTTTTCTCCAGCAGTATTTTATAAATGGTTGTTGCATGAAAGAGTAAATGAGACTTCCCTGAAGAACACACTCCACCATGCCTTTAATGCCTTTGCTGACACATCTGTGAAGACAAATGAACCCTAAAGAGCTAGCTGCAAACTAAGTGGGTCATTTTTGTCTCCTAGGGATGTTTTATATGCTGCAACATGTGACAAAGGCCATTACAGAGATTATATTTCCCAGCAATGAATCCACTGTCCATCCTCTGCTATTGCAAACATTCAGACAATTGCTATGGAATTACTTGTGGCCCTGAACGCAAGCAGTCGTTGACTTGCTGCCCTGATCCTTTCCCTGAAGATAGGGCAATGGCAGTACATTTTCCAAATTGAGATGGACACTGACAATATATTTTAAAAATTACTTTCTAAACATTACTCATTCAAATTTAAAAAATATATATATATATTTCAGAGTTTATGTTGACAATCAAGGATAAGATTTGGATGATCAATTAAAAAGAAATGTTTGATTCTGCAAAATATATATTGTTGGCTTTCCCCTAAAATGAGTATCTGTGCAAGCTGGCTTTACAGATGTTAGACTGGTCATGTTAAATCAACTAAAACCCTGCTCCTATTTGTTGAAAATTTCTAAGCTGGCAACAGGGTATATATAAAAGGCCAATATGCAAATTGTCCCCTTGGGAGTTCAACTGGGAGACTGGGAGTTTGATCACTTGCTATGATGTCAGCTGAACACCAGGGAGCAGCGCAGAATGAAGGAAGGCCCAAGCTGGCAGCCGGAATGCCCCAATTGGCCCTGATCACCGGCCAGGCCAAGGGACCCTGCCCGTGCACAAATTTCGTGCACTGGGCCTCTAGTTATGATAGTAAAATGAGATCACCCACAGGCAGCAAACGTGTACAATGAAGGGGTGAAGTATGTGCTACATATCTGAAAGCATTGACAGGAGTACATTTACCAAATGCAATCACTGCCAATGTTGGGCTAAGGTAGGTTTACAGTTACAATACAAATAAATAATACCAAAATTCACAAACAACAAAACAAAAGTAAAGTCTGTGTTTCCCATAATCACAACTATAAACCTACTTTTGCCCACCCCGTATGACTTTGAATTGGAACTCCCTGACAAGGTTACCTTAGGCAAATAACGTTAAAACACTAATTCTCAATATTCTCATATATCAATAATGTGGATCATATTACCTTAAATATTTTTTGTGAAAAGTGAATGAGATTATGCATACTTGGCACATGGTAAGCACTTCATAAATGATGTGAAATTAAAAGCAGCATTATTATCAACATAAAAGTGTGTATACTACTTATATTCGTTAAGCATCTACCATCAACTATTGGTATTACAGATACAACTATAAATAAAACAGATTAAATTTTCTACTCTCACAATACATTTGTTCCTCTGGGATAAGAATACAAATAAAAATTAACAAGAACCATCTATATGGAGTGTGTGAGACAGAATTGAGTACTGTGGTGAAAATAAAACCGGAATTACAGTCCAAGCTTTAGGAGTGGAAGGAGAATGTCACAATTTTAAATGAATAGATAAGCAAAGTTTCTCTTAAAATGTGATATTTAAAAGTTTGCATCTTCCTAAAATTGTATGTGTGCAGAACATTTCTGATAAAGGGATTTCCCATGCTATTTTATTTTGGTTTAGAAACTATATGTTCAATATAAATTGTTAAATTGTTACTTATTTACATCTATATCACATTGGTCACCTTAATCAGCACACACACAGATGCACATATTTTGCATATGTTTATATATTTATACTTTTCATGAATTCATACATAATTCTCATTTTTTCCATATTTATATACCCTTATTTTTATATGTACCTAATATTTTTCACAAATATTTGTGACACTTGCATTAGGAATGGGCAACCTAATTTTAGCATAGTTTTTGCTAGATAAAGTTGTTCTCTAAAATATCCGCATTTTTCCATATACACTAAGGAAGTTCTAGATGTGCAATGGTGCACACAGTAGATAGACGAAGGCCTAGGATTGCCATTATTTGAGAAGCACAATTGCACTGGGCTTTGAGAATGGTAAAATGGCTGGGTAAAACTCCATCTAAACCAGCCGTGGGCAAACTACGGCCCGAGGGCCGAATCCGGCCCGTTTGAAATGAATAAAACTAAAAAAAAAAAGACCGTACCCTTTTATGTAATGATGTTTACTTTGAATTTATATTAGTTCACACAAACACTCCATCCATGCTTTTGTTCCACCCCTCCGGTCCAGTTTAAGAACCCTTTGCAGCCCTCGAGTCAAAAAGTTTGCCCACCCCTGATCTAAACCAATTACTAGAGGCCTAAGGCAATAGAAGGCACAAAGTCTTTGGGAATCCCAGAGATCATGGAAATATTATGAAGAAATTATCAAGTTGGTCTAATTCAGGGTAATGCTCATGGTGTTAAACACAGAGGGTAAGAGGAAGTCAAGAGAACTTTTCTAGCACATTGCATTCTATCTCAGACAGTCTTTTGTGTGACTTTCACTGAATCTTCAAAGCCAAGGACTGACCAGACACCATTACAGGAGGCTACTGCTCCCCCAGCCCAGGCCATTTCATGTCTGACAGAGGGAGAGGGGGAGATCTTGACATTCATTATCAAATGCAGAAGCATACTGGGTAATTGCTTTTATTTTGTGCTCAATACATGAAAAACACATCTGCTCTTTCAAATTAATGAAAATTAAACAAGAAAAGAAAATCTAGATAGCATACCTCATTCATCAGAAAAAAAAAAAGCCTATCAGCATTTTACTTAGCAGTACAGGCTTAATTATGTTAGTTAATGTAGAAGGTGAACTTGAGGAGTAAGGTCTTCTGTTGAATTAAAATTGATTGACTCCAGAACATGTCCTTAAATTGAAGAAAAGAAATAACTTGACCTTTGAAGCCATCAAAGTTATAAAGCTTCCTTTAAAAATATAATTTTCTCTTGGGGAAGTTTGATTGATCACTTCTAAGCACGCTGTCAGCAAATGTTATAATTTTCCAATAATTTGGACAGGCTTCCTCTAAAGATGGAGAATGTTGTTAAGACAGCAGTGGAAGAAACATTATTTGCAACCCCGGATAGGGGAAAGCATTAATTTCCAATTTATATGCAAAACAACAAATATGTGTAATCCATTCCTTCTGGCTTAATTAGTAAAAAAAATAAATAAATAAGTAAGCAAAAGGGAGTGAGAAAGACTAACTGAGCAACACTGTATTCTATGCATAATATTGGTGTTTGGAATGGGAGCCGACTAATTGGTCACATCAGCGCTTTGCCAGCCTAGCAAGTCACACATGATGAGCTGGGCTATGTCCCTGACTGAAAAGCATCCAAGCCAAAGCTCAGGGAAGACAATGCGTGGAACATTGGAATATATTTCTGAGTATGTACTTGAAGATTTACCAGATACAGAGCACAATCAGACATTGGATTGGCAATAAAGGAGAATGTGCATTCTAGTTGCATTTTCCACTGTATTTCTAGGGGTGGGGGGAACTTTCTTAATTTGTAATTAAGTCTCAAATAAGCTTTCTGTATCCTAGTTCTTGTTTAAGCTTATTCTCTACCTCCACCCTCATGTTCTTTCCCTCCCCCCCTCCCCCTCACACACACACACACACACACACACACACGCACACACAAACACACACACACGCACACACACACACACACTCACACAAGCCCACACACGCAACATTGACTTTACACACCTAACCAAACTTAATAGAGAATTTAAATGGAGAAAACCTGGCACTCTAGCATTCATACAGCTGAAAATGACCAGTCTAATGTAACCTCATTTAACTCTTGTGCAAACATACTGTAGTTCAGTTATTGCAGAAAGGGGTCATCTTTACATTTTAATTGCAAACCAAACTTTAATCTACTGTGAAAGGAAAGTAGGGAAGCTGCAGTTGGAAAACTGCAAGTCATGCTAAATAAGAAAATGTGCCTTGTGCTATTGATAGTTTGACATATTCAGTGGGTCTAAAATTCTACCAAAAAGTCATATATTTGACCAAACAGGCTGAGGTCAATTGCAATACTCTGAAGTCCAGCACTCTTTTCCTGAAATCTATCTTTTCTTCATATCTGCCTTCCCCTAATAGGTGGGTCCATCTATACCACACTATGCCCATTCTAGATCTCTTTCTGTTTCTACTGCATGTGTGTGGATGTTTGTATGTGTGTGTGTCTAAACGGTGGCTGGGTTAATTATAAAAAGATAATATTCATCAGTCTGTTCTATGATGAATTTTAGAGGGAAGGTGGGGGTGGGTGGGTGGTGGGTGGGGACTGGTTAACTGAGGGACTTATATGTACACAGACAATAGTGTGGTGAAGGCCCAGGAGGGGACAGGAGTGGGGAGGAGGAGTGTCAATGAGGAAACAAAAGGGGGACATCTGTAATACTTTCAACAATAAAGATAATTTTTTAAAAATCTATATAATAATTTAATAATTAATGTCTCAATATCTATACCTGCTGTTTGTGCTCTGTAGCTTTAGTCATTTATCTTGTGTGGTACTAATATTTCTGACATTGTCTTGTAAGCTCCCTGTATATTTCTGCCATTCTTTATGCTCCCACAAATCCCGGCTAAATTCCCAAGAAACCTGTGTAATGGAAATAATAATGAACTCTGAGAATCTAAGAGATTATGTGGTTTGTTTATGAAAACAATATTTTATATTCATAAAGACTTGTAGTTCTTGCCATGACAGTTACTTAATATGGGAGAAAATAAATTTTCCTCCTTTATAAAATGAAATCTTTTGAGTAATTGTTGAGGGATTCGATGAAAATGTGTTTAGAATGTAAAAAATCTGATATTAATGATATAAGAAAAACTTAGGGCTTTAAAATATCTTTTATATTTTTATGTTCTTCAACCATGGGGCAAGGTTTAGGATATTTTCCACTTAATTTCAACCCATTGCCCATGGTATTAAATACATTGTATGACTAAGATGCCATAATGTTATTCAGTCATGCTTCTGTCATACCTCCTAATGGCTTAGTCTTTGTAGCAGTTACCAGTTCTTGGAAGATGGCTGAATGTTTGCAGAAAAGTAGATGCATTCTGAAACAGAATCTTAACTGCTGTAAAGGGCAAGTACAGTTTCAAATGTTTGCATGTTAGGGATACATTTCTAGGATCAAAATGATTAGTCTTTCATAGTAATGTTAAATTAAATCGTTATATCCATAAATAATTATCTGAGTGCTTCAATAAACATCAGACCATAGTAACTGTAGGAATTCGGTGGGAAGCTGTGACTGTTCCCCTTCACTGTGCGAAAAAATAGTACTGTTACGTTTGTGTAAATAATAATTTGCTAAATGCCTACTATATTGTAAGGTATTATGATGGACACTGGGAAAAGAAAAGATAGTGGTAGCAAAGTAGCTCAGGCCTTCAAGAAGTTTAAAATCAAAATAGAAATGCCCTAGCCAGGGTTGCTCAGTGCTTAGAGCATCAGCCCTCAGACTGAAAGGTCATGGGTTCCATTTCATTCAAGGGCACATACCTTGGATGTAGGCTCCATCCCCGGCCTGGTTGGGGCACATGCAGGAGGCAACCAATCGATGTTTCTCTCTCCATTCCACTCTCTCTAAAAATCAATGGAAAAAAATATCCTCAGGCGAAGATTAACAACAAAAAAATCAAAATAGAAAAATATTTCTAGAATAATTATTAGGTAGGGGTGAATAAAAGTCACCTTCCTCTAGACTACCTCATATGCATAGTGTGTAACAACAAATCTTTTTTCATCTAATGTTATTTTGTCAAGAAATTATGCTACTCTCATCTTCTGTTTGACACTCTGCTTTTCTTTCTTCATTTTTTCTATTCTTTTCTTTCCCTTCCTTTTCTGGCATTCCCATATTTTACATTGTTTTATTTCTGCCAGGAATCTCTCTCTCCCCTAAAACAGGGCATATTTTGAATAGTGTTATATTTTCTGTAATAACATACTTGCTTTAAAAATGTATTTGTACATATAGTATACATATAGTATATATGTGTATTTCCAAGTATTTTGCTTTAGTAGGCAGTTTGCAATCAAATCGATTACTTTCTTTATTACATTTGTTGGAGTGATATTGGTTTATAAGATCATATAGGTTTCAAGCATATATTTCTATGCTACATGATCTGTATATTGCATTGTGTGCCCACCACCCAAAGTCAAATCATATTTCTTCACCATATATTTTTCCTTGTTTATCTTTTACTACCCATCACCCCATCCACTTTCCTCTACCACTGTACTGTTGTATGTGTCTATGAGTTTTAGTTTTATATCCCATATATGCATGAAATCATATGGTTCCTAGCTTTTTCTGACTGACTTATTTCACTTAGCATAATATTCTCAAGTTTCATCTATGTTTCACAAATTGCAGTATTTCATCTTTTCTTATGACTGCATTCTATTCCATAGTATATATGTACCACATCTTCTTCATCCAATCCTCTATCAATGATGCTGCAATAAACATAAGGATGCATATATCTTTGCAAATAAATGTTTTTGAGTCTTTCACATAGATATCCTGAAGAGGGATTGCTGGGTCATATGGTAACTATATTCTCATTTTTTTTTTTTTTGAAGAACCACCATACTGTTTTCCATAGTGGCTGTATCAGCTTACATTCCTACCAGCAGTGAATGAGGATGCCTTTTTCTCCACAATCTCTACAACACTTGTTACTACTTGTCTTGTTGATAATAGCCATTTGAACAGGTGTGAGATGGTATTTCATTGTAATTTTAATTTCAGTTTCCCTAACAGCTAGTGAAGTTGAACATCTTTTCATATATCTGTTGGCCATTTGTATGTCTTGGGAGAGAAATCTGTTCACATCCTCTGCTCATTTTTGAATTGGTTGTTTGTTTGGTGTTGAGTTGTATGAGTTCTTTATATATTTTGGATATTAACCTCTTGTTGGAGCTGTTGTTTGCAAATATCATCTCCCATTCAGTTGGTTGCCTTTTTGTTTTGGTGTCAGTTTCTTTTGCTGTACAGAAGTATTTTTTCATCTTTATTGTTGAAAGTATTACATATGTCCCCTTTTTTAAAAAATATATATTTTATTGATTTTTTACAGAGAGGAAGGAGAGAGAGATAGAGAGTTAGAAACATCGATCAGCTGCCTCCTGCACACTTCCTACTGGGGATGTGCCCACAACCAAGGTACATGCCCTTGACCGGATTGAACCTGGGACCTTTCAGTCCGTAGGCTGACACTCTATCCACTGAGCCAAACCAGTTAGGGCCATATGTCCCCTTTTTTCTCCCATTGATCCCTAATATCCTGTTCCCAACCCCCACCCCAGGCATCCACCACTCTATTGTCTGTGTCCATGGTTATGCATATCTGCATACAAGTTCTTTGGTTAATCTCTTCCCATCCACCAACCCACCCAGCCTTCCCTCTGAGATTTGACAGTCTGTTCTATGCTTCTATGTCCCTTGGTCTATTTTGTTCAACAGTTTATTTTTGCCTTTACTTCTCTGTTCCCATCAATTGAAGTGATCCATTTCCCATGTTTCTACTTTTTCAGTGTGTAAAGCCCATTTGTGTATGTTATTTTGTCTGATACAAATAAGTACCTTGAGAAGAATTCAGAGTAGTTACCATAATTGGATTTCTTTAATATGAGATAATAAGTTAGTTTTTTAAAAAATCCATACATCTAGTGAGAATGGCACATTCTAAAACAGAATTCAGGTCTTATGTACCTTGTGTAATTTACTTTCTAAAACTAGAAAGTAGACTCATGATTTTCTATAGATTGCTAACAACAAACAGACTTTTTTGTTGTATTTGTTATGTTTTATTGAATTTTGTTTGTTTGTTTTTATAGAGAGGAAGAGAGAGGGATAGAAACATTGGTGAGGGTGGAACATCATCGACCAGTTGCCTTCTGCAAGGCCCTTACTGCAATCCGGGCATGTGCTCTGACCAAGAATCAAATCTGCTACCTCTTGGTTCCTGGGTTGACACTCAACTGCTGACCCACATTGGCCAGGCTTAAAATGATTTTGAATTAAATTCTCAGTTAATCCAACCTTTTGATTAATCACAAGCCCCTTTCATTCAGCAGTTCTTTTAGGTAAAATGTTCTTATGGAAAATACATAATGTATTCTCTGAAAACAGAAACATTAAAATTGTATGCCATACACCCTCCACACATTTCCATTTACATATTGTTTTTGAAATAAAGAAGAGTTTATAAAACCATAAAAAGAATTTTTTAAAAAGATATCACAATCTATCTGCCAGTTTGGTATCATGATCAAATATTGTGAGTTTTATTTATTTCTTCATGTAATAGAATTTAACATAAACTTGATATTGATCATAGTAGCTCAATTATCTCCTATTTTGATGGCTGGATAAGTTCATTTATGAAGAATGACATAAAGTTGTTAGAAACATACATGAATCATCTTAGTAATTATTTGTCAAAATAATATATAGTGAAAACCTACCAGTGAGAGGCACTATACCATGCCTGTGTAATACAAGGGAAAGCAAATCTGAGATGGTCCCAATCCTAGTGGAATATCTTTTCCACCATCTGAGTCTATTTTGCAGCAACTCTACACTATTTAGTTCTATTTATCTGAAAATATTGAATGTACAAATTTAGGGAGAAAGAGTAATTTCACCAATTAATTGTTATAATTGTGATTATAAATCATGCATTATTAAATAAATTGTATACATGCAGTTTCCCCTATGTAGTAATAGTATACTTTTTTTGTTTTGTTTGGTTGTGTCTGTTGAAATAGCTCTTAGTTGACAAAATTATTAACCCATGTAGTATTACCTATTCAACTGTTCTACTTTAATGTAGTTTTTGTCATAATACAGAGTCAAAGAATATTAACCAGAAGGAAACTCATCTAGTCCAAACCCCATTTTTACCATAAACTATTTTCTAGATAAGCAAAGTGATTGATTAAACATCATAAACCAAGATCCTTGGGACTACATCTGGTCACTATGATGCATCACAGTGGAATGTAGTGAGAAGTCATTGTATGCCTAATATTTGAATGGCAAATGTTATTGATTCATATTCCTGCCACTACGTCCTAACCCTCAGGTAGATTATACAGAATTTAATACTGTTTTAGAAAGTTTATTTTTATAATCAAGGACTTTACTGTAAGTGCTTTTATGACAGCGATATTCATTCATCTATATTCATCAATATTCATCTATTTAAAATTGATCACTGATAAGTGATAAAAATAAAATTCACTCTTTAATTGGTTTGAATTTTCTATCTATAATAATAAAAGCATAATATGCTAATTAGACTGGACGTCCTTCCAGACGCCCTTCTGGACGAAGCCAGGGCTACCTGGGTCCCGGGTACGTGCCAGTTACCAGAGGGAAGCCCGGGTCCTGGGTGACAGAAGGAAGCCGGTGTCGGCAGCCCGAGGGAAGGAAGGCCTACTCTTGCACAAATCAGGCCTCTAGTATTACAATAAAACAAATAAATAACAAAAAACTGTTATGGATTTTTACTAATTGACCACCAGCATATTCTTTAGGAGAAAAGAAATTGAGCTTTTACTCAATATGTATGTATTTTTCCCAGTGTAACATCAAATAATAGATTATTGTAATTTATTGGTTCTATAGACTCATGATTTTAAAAGAATGCAACTCTTCTATGAGCCAGCTGTGATATTTCTATATGGTGCTATAATAGCAGGTAAGAGGCATACACACCTGCGCAATGCCTAAGTCAGAGATACATGAACTCATCATTATTCTTGCCAATGCTGAATCAATCCAAATACTCTCCAAGACTTACAACAAGGTAGGCGCAGCAGTCAATGTTAATTAATTAGTTTTGGCAAAGAAATGAAATCTACTTGATATCCCTTAGGTAGGTGAACAATTACTTTATCATAAAGATACTTCTTCTCCTCTTTTTGTTTCATTTTAGCTATTCTTTAGATTTTGACAATTAAGTTTTAATAAAATAGTAAATCATGTTATTTTTGTGGCCATCATGGTATGATATAATGTAGTAATTTATGTCTCACATTGATATAAAGAAATCAAATTAACAAGTTTTTGTTGTGCATTTAGTGTCTGGCAAACAGTATCCCATTCTTAACAACAGAGAGGTGCTACGAAAAAAAACAACAACAACAGAGGTTTATTCAAGTGCCAGCAACCAGAAAAGATAGGGGACTATTGTCCCAAAGCCCATCTCTATAGCTCTGGTCAAGCTAACAAATTTTATAGGGACAACAGAGGGGGAGAGGATACTGTAGATGTGCAGGATATGTAGGGTGTACAGCATGTATAGGATGTATATAAAGTCTTCCTGTAGACCTTGACATAGATATTTTATGGCCAGCATTTATGAGCTGGCCATCTATTTTTTTGTCAGCTGAATTCCTGTGGCTGGGCAGTCAGTGTCAGCTGGAGTCTTGAGGCCAGGCTGCTTCCTAGGTTCACACAGGAATGGAAGCTTTGAACTGTAAGGTATCCGAAAAAATCTTTTAACATGCACGCTCTAGGTTTGAGAGAAAAATCAGGTTAGAGTAAAAAGCTGATTTTAACATTTACTAAGATTAGCATAAGTAGCTTTATATAAATTATTTTATAAGTTTACTATGTTAGTTTTATACTATGGCTAGTCAGACTAATAGAAGTAGTATGTCACATTCATTACATGTTACATTAAGAGAATCTCAATTTGGAAATTTGTTTTGTAACAATATTGGAGAGTATGTCATGATGTTGTTTAGTTTATTGGTCTCAGTCTCAAAATTAAGGATCCAACTTTATAATCTATGTTTACATTGTTTTGGTAAGGAGAAGAACAGTTAAGAAAATAATTTCCATCATTATGTCCAAAAATGCTTGATAAAAGTAATTTCTTAATTTTAGGAAATTGTTTTTAAAGTTAAACTTTTTACTATTTTAGATTTTATCAATTCTTGAGATAATGAATTAAATAAGGCCATACTGCTTAGAATGTAAATGATTTACTTGAGCTTCCAATCTTTAAGATGCTTGAGGTAGAGGGTTTAAAACACTTAATATGATTTCTTCTGATAAGACTTGAAATCATGCTCAATTTGGTAAATGTCAGATGAACAGGAATAATTCTAAGAGGTATAAAATTTTAGATGTTGAATATTAGTAAAAAGTTTCATTTCATTAATATACTATGCTAAATGAGGTACCTATCTATTAACTATTTTCCCCAGATATTTATCTTTATATCAGAAGTAGCTTCAAAGGATAAATACTTAGAATTATCTATATTAAATAATTTCTATATAAACCTATGCACAAAAGTAGAGATTGATTGATTAACATCACATCATAGCAAGATATTGGCAAAGCCTAGAATTCAATAGTTCTAATAGATCCTATATCAATTTTACACTTTCTAGGAAAAGGAAAGATTCTTAATTATTTAGTGTGTGCTCCTAGAGCAGCATATCTATGTTCATATCCCAGGTAAATCTAGTTGTTTAATTATGTATGTATATAAGATATAAGTATAAATAGTGCAATCTCATAATGTATTTTTATTCCCTAACATCCTGCATAGCACAAAATGAATATTTAATCAATAGGTACTTCTTAATTTGAAAAAAAGGACAATTTATTTTGTTTTATTTTTCTTTTGTTTGCTTGAATCTGTAAAAAACAAGAATAGAAGATTTTTTGTGAGCAACATGTTCAGAAAAAGAGTACACTGTTTTATCCAGAAAAACATAAAGTAGACTACTTTAAGCTGATAAGAGCCATGATCCTATAAAAGAAAATGTGGTCATAAAACTCCAGATAATTTTACTTGTTGCAATTATAATTGAAAATAATCAATTCTCAAGAATGGCAGGTTTATTACACATTGATTTTATGGTCCCAGGCACTGCTTAGTAAGAATTCTATTTTGTAATGCCATTAAAATTTTTGTAAGTTAGATATGTACATAGTTGTTTTGTATTAAATAAGTTTGGCATTTTAAATCTGTAATTTGGGTTTAAGAATTAATTCATTTAAGTGATAGCTAAGAAAAATCCAATAGTAATTCCCTTAAAATTAAAATAAACAGGAAAACAAATTCAAGAATTTTATTTCACCTCTTCTGTTGGATCCATGCTAAAGTAATTATGCAATCAGCAATTAATCACTTCTAGGCAACAGTAGGATATTGTAATTATGGAAAATAATGTATTCTCCTAAAATGGTTGGATAATAACCAACTGAGCTTTTTAACACATACATTGAGATAATAGAGAAGAGACAATAAAAATTAGTTGTGCTCCTCTGGAAAAGCAAACACAAATTAAATTAGCATGCAAATATGCAAATTACTGAATGCCATTCCTGAATGTACATTAAAATGGAACAAACTAAGCTAAAAAAATGTTCACTTGGGTTTCTACAGTGATGATCTCTTTCTTTGCCTATGCCTGTTATGGATTATTAATATTAACTAACATTTTAATATCTCAGAAATATTTTAGATAATAAAATCCATAGGCTAAAAGAAAATAAAACTATGTGAATTAACTGAATAATAATTTATAGTGATTACTGTGATCAAATGAAACATTAACCCCATATATACTAGTAATTGCCATTTTCCTACCTACCAGGAAAAGATAGCTTCAGTTAATTTCTGGACATCTTTTCTTAGAAACAGCTGAGAAATAACAAAAGAATGAGGGAATTCTAATTCTAAGCCTTGTTTATCCATTTACTTGCTATCTTCAACAAATTATTAAGCTCCTCAAAATTTTAAAAGATATCTCACAGTTTTTTTGTTTGGGTCCAATGTGATAATTTGTAGGTTGAGCCTCATGATTGGATAGACTAAATATATTACAGAGATAGATGATAGAAAGATAAATAGCTAGATAGATAAAGAGATATATTTATTTTTCTTATTTACTTCTCCCATAACTCTATCCACTAAATACCTCTTCACCTAACATATTTGTCTTAGCATAAGTTCTCATAATTTTGGAAATTAGCATAGCCTGATTTGTATTTTTATAGTTTTTCTATTTTCCACAATTATCTGAATTATTGATTTGCAAGGGTAATTTTTATCTCTTTAATATCCTGATATATATATATATATATATATATATATATATTCTCAGAAGTAGTTAGGCAGGTAATGGTACAATTTCATAAGAAAAATAAAAATTTATAGAATCTACTGTTAAACTAAAAAGACAAGGTTTTCAATAAATAAATTCATTTAATGCAGTGGTTCTCAACCTGTGGGTTGCGACCCCTTTGGCAGTCGAACGACCCTTTCACAGGGGTCACCTAGAACCATCCTGCATATCAGATATTTACATTATGATTCATAACAGTAGCAACATTACAGTTATGAAGTAGCAACAAAAATAATTTTATGGTTGTGTCATAACATGAGGAACTGTATTTAAAGGGCCAGAAGGTTGAGAACCACTGATTTAATGCAAAAGCAATCACATTGATAACTCCAAATTAACTCAGACCTGTCCCCTTTGTCTTAAGAATTTATTTACAGAGCTTTATGAAATAGTAGAGGCCCAGTGCACGGATTTGTGTACATTGAAAGGAAATTAATTAGAAGATGGCCAGTGGGGTGGAACTGGGCGAGATAGGTCGGACATGCCCTGGAGCCAGTTTGCCAAGGTCCCTCTCCAACTGGCCATACCTGGGGCAGTGTAGGGGCTCAAAGGGTGTCTGCAGAGTGAACAGGGTCCTTCAGGTAGGTGGGGTCCCTTGGCCTGGCCTGCAGAGATCAGGCCAAATGTCACTTGGCAGCTCCTGGGTTGAGCATCTTCCCCCTGCTGATCAGTGCACATCATAGCTACTGGTCAGTGCGTCTGCCCCCTGGTGGTCATTGTGCATCATAGCTACCACTCGGATTGTCGAATGGTCGAACAGTCAGAAGGTCACTTAGGCTTTTATATATCTATACTAGAGGCCTGGTGCACAAAAATTTGTGCACTCAGGAGGGTCCCTCAGCCTGGCCTGTGCCCTCTCGCAGTCCGGGACCTCTCGGAGGATGACCACTTGCCAGTGGGGAGCAGGCCTAAGCTGCAGTTGGACATCCTTAGCACTGCTGAGGAGGCGGGAGAGGCTCCGACCACCACCGCTGTACTGGCAGCCATCAGCCTGGCTTGTGGCTGAGCAGAGCTCCCCCTGTGGGAATGCACTGACCACCAAGGGGCAGCTCCTGCATTGAGCATCTGCCCCCTGGTGGTCAGTGTGTGTCATAGTGACCAATCATTCCCAGTCTTTCTGCTGTTAGGGTCAATTTGCATATTACCCTTTTATTATATAGGAATGCCTGGCCAGCCTGAGTGAGGAGCTGATGGCTGTTTGCAGGCTGGCCACAGCCCCATCAGGGTGGGGGTCCCCCCTGGGGTGCCTGGCTATCCTGGGTGAGGGCCTGAGGGCCGTTTGCAGGCTGGCCACAGCTCCTTCAGGTACGGGGGTCCTGCTGGGTTGCCTGGCCAATCTGGGTGAGTGGCTGAGGGCCGTTTGCAGGCTGGCTAAGCCCCCCAGCGGGGACCCTCACCCAATGAGGGTGTGGCCAGCCTGCGTGAGGGCAGTTTGCAAGCTGGCCAAGCCCCCCAGCGGGGATCCTCACCCCATGAGGGTGTGGCCAACCTGGGTGAGGGGCTGATGGCTGTTTGCCGGCTGGCCACAACCCCCAGCCACCCAAGCTCCCAGTGGAGGCAGGCTGGATGCAGGTATCTGGGATTTATTTGTTTTCTATAATTAAAACTTTGTTGCCATGAGTGAAGGCCTCAGCCTGCTCAGGGCTGGCGGGAAGCTTGGCTTCCTCCATCGCCTGGGCAACCAAGCCTCCTGCTTGCTACAGCTCAGTGGCTACCGGCCGTCATCTTGGTTGGGTTAATTTGCATATAGTTGCTCTGATTGGCTGGTGGGCTTGGCTTGAGCATAGCGAAGGTAAGGTTAATTAAGCATCTTTGTCTTTTATTAGTGTAGACTAGAGGCCCGGCACACAAATATTTGTGCCCTTGAGCGGTCCTTCAGCCTGGCCTGTGCCCTCTTGCAGTCTGGGGCCCCTTGGGGATGTCCACCTGCTGGCTTAGGCCTGCCCCCCAGGCATCAGGTCTAAGTTGGCAGTCAGACATTCCTCTGGCAGCCTGGGACCCCTTAGGGGATGCCCACTTGCTAATGGGGAGCAGGCCTAAGCTGCAGTCGGACATCCTTAGCGCTGCTGAGGAGGCAGGAGAGGCTCCTGCCACCACCACTATGCTGTCAGCCATCAGCCTGGCTTGTGGCTGAGCAGAGCTTCCCCTGTGGGAGCGCACTGACCACCAGGGGGCATCTCCTGCATTGAGCGTCTGCCCCCCTGATGGTCAGTGTGTGTCATAGTGACCAGTCATTCCCAGTCGATCTGCTGTTAGGGTTAATTTGCATATTACCCTTTTATTATATAGGATATATATAGATTGGTTTTCTCCTCCAGAAAACTTGTTGTTAGAATGAGAAGTTGGTGGTAAGAGAATACAATAGTAAAGTATTAAGGCTGATGGATTTATAATGATAGAAAAATTGAGAAATTATGTGAATTTAAAGATTATTTTGAATATATATTCAATGACTGACATTTAAATAAGAAACATCTAAGTTGATTTTTATACATTATAATTCCAGCTGCCACACTGTCATGCTAATTCAGTTGAAACTAGGAGTGTAGTATAGGAGTTACTCTTAGATGACTATTAATTTCATCAAATTTGAGAACTCTCAGTCTTGCTTCAAACATAATACCTTATGAGTCTTAGTGAGCTCTAGATTCTCCATGGCAGGGATGGGGGAGTTAATCTTTATAAACTACCAAAGAACCTTAGGTCACACCAGGTTATAATAGAAAGAATCTGTAGTTCCAAGAACTTGCTTATATAACATTCCATCTATTAACTGCTATGCTCCTTTTGTTAACTCTCATCTTTGTGGTCTTTCTTTCATCCATAAGTTAACTATGATCTAAATATATAAATATATAAACATATATATATATATATAAATATAAATATATAAACATATATATATATAAATATAAATATATATATATATAAATATACACATATATAAATATACATATACCAAAAAAAAGCTAGGCACACTGGGACATTTTCTCAGAAACACCAAAGTCATCAGAATTTTAATCACTAAGCAAGGATTTTGAAGTCTAGGAGGGGCAAAGTACAGTTCTTTTGGTGTTGATTCTAAATATGCTTTCCAAAGGATTTTCTCACCTTCTTAGGTATAGCATCTTAAAAAAAAAAAGATAATATTAGAGAGATTTCTCCTTTTAGGAAGATGGGGTAGATATATTTTCCCTACTACTTCTTCTAAGTATATTTAAGAAACCTGAACATTCTATTTAAAACAATAATAATAAAACTCAGTGTTGAAGAGAGAAGAGTGGAAGACTAATAAACCAGAGCCCTCAGAACCAGAAGAACAACATGGCGATGAGTTCTCTTTTTATTTTTCTTCTTTTTTAAAATTTTGGTTTTATATATCCCAGATATAGAGTAGAAGAAACAGAAAGCCCCAAAATAACACAGAATGAAATGGTGAGCACAGAAAGAAATGCCAACAAGTGTCTCCTTTCTCTATTCAGAGACCAACAAGACCTAGAGGATCAAGAAAGATATGTTGTGTATATATAATATTATACCTAGAACAACCTCTAAGAAAGCTGTTCAAGGATAGATACTCAAAGCACTATAAGTTAATCAAAATGTAAATAAAAAATTGTTCAAGTAACTCAAAGGCAGAAAATTTTTTTAAAAAAATAAACAAAAAATTAATAAAATATTTGACAGAAGCCGTAAAACATCAATAATTACATCATATGACTCAAGTACAAAACAGAACAAAGTAAAAAATGGAAAAACATAAATCTAAGGAAAACAAAAGTGGCTATATCTGGTAAAGTTTATTTCAGAGCAAAGAAATAAGAGGTATGAAGTTTATGCAATGAGTAAAAAGTTGTTCCACCAAAAATACCTAATAATCCTCACTGTATATATGCCCCCCCCCCAAAAAAGCTGCAAAATATATGGAGTAAAATTTGACAGAATTGAAAGCAAAAATAGACAAATTCTCCATTGTACTGTAAAACTTCAGTACCGCTTTATCAGAACTTGTTAGGACATCTAGATATAAAACAGCAGAAATACAGGAATAACTAAACACACTATCACCCAGTAAGATCTAATCAATGTTTATCTAAGTTACATTATCATTATATATAGTTATATATCAAGATGGACTATACCTTGGAGCATAAAACAAACACTGGCGATTCGAAAAGAATTAAAATTGCACATACTATGATATCCAATTAAAGTGGACTCAACTAAAAAGGAGTAACAGAAAAATAAACAAGTTCCCAAACTCTTTTAAACAAACAACACACTTCTAAACAATCCATGGATTAAAGAGGAAGCTTCAAAGGAAATCAAGATGTCAATTTCAGGAATTGAGCCTGCAACCTGGGCATGTGCCCTGACTAGGAATTGAAACTATGATCTTTTTGGTGCATAGGATGAGGCTCAACAAACTGAGCCACACCAAGCAGGGCTAGTTTTAAATATGTTTTTATTGATTTTAGAAAAAAAAAAAGGAGGGGAGAGGGAAAGAGAGAGAAACATTGATGTGGTATAAAGGCGAGTAGTGTCTCCTGAGTAATAAGAAGGTGTGCTTTGGAATTCAACAAATCTGCCTTCCAATTCTGGCTTCACCACTTTCTACTGTGTGTCCTGAGACAAACAACTTAATTTTCACTCTGTAAAATTGGGATAATATACGTTTGTTCAAGTCAACATGACGATGAAAAATAAGAATGTAGCCCAGCTGGTGTGGCTCAGTGGTTGATCTTCCACCTATGAACCAAGAGGTCATGGTTTGATTGCCTGACAGGGCATATGCCCAGGTTGCAGACTAGATCCTCAGTAGAGTGTGCAGGAGGCAACCAATCAATGATTCTCTCTTATTATTGATGTTTCTCTCTCTCTCTCTCTCTCTCTCTCTCTCTCTCTCTCTCTCCCCCTCTCCTTTCCTTTCAGAAATCAATAGAAATATATTTTAGAATAAATAAAAAATAATAGTGTATATAATGTGTTTAACTCAGTGCCTGGCTTAAATTACTTAATAAATGACTCATGTTATTATCCTTATTTTTTTCTAGGGCTGATGTTTTTCTATATAGGCCTGGAAAAGTAGGAAATTAACTATTGAGTGGATAAGGAAAAGTGAAGGGGGAACTAATAAAAATATATAAAACAAGACAAGCCCCACCCATTTCACAGGGCTGCTTGGGGCTACCCTGGCCTATTGAAACTTTAGCTTAACCTTTTCCAAAAGTTGACTATTATACTGATACAATTTGGTCATTTATACAAAACTATCTTTCTTCAAACTATTAGTATATAGATAATTAGAAATAGGATAAGCTGATGACTTCATTCTATCTTAATAGACATACTAAATTAACATGAAAATAGAAGATGGACAAAGGGAAAAAGGATAAAGTAACTGCCATTTCTTGCTCTGACTCAATTCAACACTAACTTGATCTATTTATCACCATAATTAGAAGCACTGCTTTGTTCTTCAATGAAGGATACTGTAGATAAGTCAATATCATCCATTCATTATCCGTGAATGCTGAATAATTCAATGTACAGTGTTTGTATCTCAGGTAAGTAGTCTTGGATATTCCCCATCCCATCCTCATTCCTCCAGCAAGGTTGAGAAACAGTAACAGGAAAGGACATAGTATTGAGATGCAGTGTACATGAGGAATGTGTTCTACATCCACTTAATAAGCTTTTCTCTCTTACAAATCTTGCGAAGTATGGGCAGGGAGGGCAGTTCTTGTTTGTGAAATATCCTAATATGAACACACCCGAGATGAGCAGCCTTGCCTTCATATACTACTAAGAACAGATGTCTCCCTATACTGACTCATTTGCTGTCTCTGATGGGGCTTTTTCTGTTCTGACTGCTTAGTTGTAAGTTGCAGAGGATAGTAAATTAGGCCCAAGGTTAATCAGAACAAAGTCAAAGTTGGCATCCCCTCCTAACTCTAAAGAGGGCAAAAGGAATTCTCCATTTGGCCTTCACAGTAGATGTCAATGTGGACAGCATAACAGAACCATATGAGGAGGCATTGCTTCAAATTTAGTGAGTGCTGCCCTTTGAAAGAGAAGCGCCTCAGATGGAAGTCTTACATCTCCCTCAGCCCTCACTTTCCTGTTTATGTTCTCTGAGTCTTCCAAGTTTCATGCAGCTAATCCTTAAAACTTCTGGGACTCGTAATGGCCTCTTGAGTCTTAGTTTAGTTCTCTTTCCTTTATTCTCTGTCATTAGAATAAAGAAGTCAAAATGCTTTCGATTTGTTAAGACATTGATACAGGCATCCCAGAACTCCTGTGATGTTCTTAACACCACTGATGTGAGAGGCCTGGCTTTTTAAAAAGTGTGGCCAATTTTGCTTGTGGGATTGAATCGATTGTGCAATGATCTGTTCAATTGCTCACCCGCTTACCTGCAAAGAATCAATCTAGCTAGTCATGTAGATATGCCTTCCACTCTCACTAATTACAATGAATGAATCCTGTTTCTATTTAATATACCCATAAAGAGGAGGATTCGGCAAAACAGACAGAAATTCAAGAGCTATTTGGAAGGAAATTACTCATCCTTTCCCATTCATACGTAGCTTGAATTGCAATTACAACAGGAGAGTAAATGTGTTGTAAATGTCTCAGAATAGACTGATCCTAACCAAATTTATGAACTGAGATTTTTTTTTTTTTTTTAGTGCCCTAAACCACACTTCAGACAAACATTGGCCAAATATATACATACAGGGTGGGCAAAAGTAGGTTTACAGTTGTGAAACTGAGTTTATTCTTGTATTGTTAGTTATTAATTATTGTGTTATTTATTTGTATCAAACTATAAACCTAATTTTACATTCTATTAGATAGTAGCTAAGTATCTTCTCCCATCAACCCTGTTGTCAAAACTAACTTTTGAATCTGGTATGAACACATCACAATTTAGTTTGAACACGTTTAAATTCAAGCTTCATTTCCTGGAAGAACGTACGGTAAGGTTGACAAAATACATACCATGATTAAATTAACAAAAGTGAAATTTTAATGATGAAAACTAAAGCATAATTAGTAAGTAGAAATAAATAAAAATAATTTGTTAAACAGAATAAATTTAAACTTTAGTAAGCAGGCATGTATATAAAGAGACTCAAAGAGAACCTAGAATTTATTAAATTGTTCTGAAGGCTCATATAAGTACTTTATAGAAGGTATGTATATCTGCATTTAGCAGACAAGGAAGTGCAATAGGTAAGACATTGAAAGAGTCATTCACACAGAATTAAATTTGCCCGCCTAATTGTATCACCTGAAATAACTTACTTTTCTTAAATGCAAATATTCACATCTCTGAACTTAAAGTAGGACATTTCTTTTCCCTCTTTAATTTTTGTCTATTTCACCCCATTTTTATTTACTTAAAAAAACTGAAATACAATAATACATTGGAAAGAGCTATGGATATTACATTATATAACATTTTCTCTACATTCTAAGCAGTCAGGAGTATAAAATCCTGGAAGAATGTGTACAAATAGTACAGGATTTAATTCATGCAGTGAATTCTAGCCAGGTCTAGTGTAATCAATAAGAATGTTCTTTTTTTTTTTTTTTTTTTTTTTTTTTTTTTTTTTTTTTTTTTTATGACCAGCAAGCTCCAACTCTAGTCCTCAGAGGTGACTTGTGACCCCAAGACTACGTGTGCTGTCAGAGAACTGCAGACTTAGAAAGAGCCTCACAGAGAGAATCCCAGGCCAAACCCCATTTCATTCATCCATAAAATGAGGCATTCAGTTGAGTGAGTTAAATAAGTCACTTGCAGCTATTAACAGTGAAGCAGGAACTTGAATACAGGTCTCCTCTCAGCTCAGCATACACTCCACTGCCCATGGTGCTTTCACACTTATAAACACGTGTGCCCCCAGGACAGCCTACCCTTTCCTTTAGACCCTCAGCAAACACACTTTGTCCAATATTTTCCAAGATCAATACTCCTTGAAATGCCTGATATCCAAGAAAGGCATGCCAGATACTGTTAATTGAATAGAAATTTAATCAATAACATATACAAGTATCATATCAGAAAAAATGTACATGTAAACTGTCTTCTGAGGTTTCATGAGGAATTTGGCCATAGATCCGTAGCTAAGGTTCTGGTACTGGAAATAGTCAGGGGTTAGCACACGAAATGAGGTTGCTCTGCAGGTCACACACAGGGATGATGGCAGAATCAAGACCAAGCAGGTGGTCCAAAGATCACATTAGCCAAAAGAGTCAGACAGAGCAGAAGAATCAAGAACAAGACAGGTGGTTTAGGGAAGAGGGAAAAAGTAAAGGTTGAGGGGAGTTGGAGAGGAGGGACAGCCTCAAGAGTGTCCCTGGGGCCAAAGTCACAGCCACTACATACCTAGAGTTTAAACTGCGTCTCCCAAGAAATTGGGTTTCATGCTCTGAAACATTTTCCTGAAAAGATTTTTGGGACTGAAATAGAATTGCCAATTGTTTCCTTTGCCAAAACAAGAACAAAAATACAAAAACACATTAGCAGCATTTCATGAAATTTAGAAAGAACCAATTCTCAGATGAAAGGACATTCATTTAAATTGACTAAATATAGCTCCATGAAATACATACCAAACACACTATACCAGCCACTGCTTTGCTCACTGCACCATAGACTTCTGGACTAGACCAGGTGGGAGGAAGTGCCAAGCAAGCCTGAACATATTTGGAATCAACCAACTCCTCTGATGTGTGCATATTCATCTCACTTATGATGGACCAATCAGAAGAGCATTCTAGAGGGTCATTTTCTCCAGCAGCAGGTGTTAAGCGCTATTACTAGCCCTTCCAGGATCCCTTAGGCCTCCTCCATTTATCGTATATCAAGCCTGGTTCCCAGGCTTACTATGATTTGCACTGCTCATACCTGTAGCCTAATCAAAGAGGAAGGAAGAAACCCACTTCCTTTGCCTTGTGTAAGACCATCATGGCTCCTTTGTTACGCAAGTGTTAGAAATTTCAATTAAGAACAAACGTAAGCCCAAAGTAAACAGAAGGAAGGAAATAACAAAGATCAGAGCAGAAATAAATACAATTGAGACCAGAAAAACAATAGAAAAGATCAACAAAACTAAGAGCTGATTTTTAGAAAAGATAAACAAAATTGACAGATCTATAGTTAGTCTAACAAAGAATGTGAGAGAAGGCTCAAATAAATGATATCAGATATTAAAGAGGAGGCATGACAACTAATACCATAGGAATACTGCTGGGGTCCAATCCCAGCGGGTCCAGGGGTCCCCAAAGGTGTGGACGGAGTCGGCGAAGAAGGAATGACACGAAGACAGCCTTCAGTTGATCAGCAGCCTAGTCAGGACCTCTAGCCAGGATCTCCAGCCAAAGTTCTGGTCGGAGTTCTGGTTAGGAACTGATCAGGATCTGATCTCAAGAATGTTCTATTGATTATTGTTCTTAGTGAGGATCTATAAACTAGAAGCATTATAAATTCTACAGACAAGTTCTATCTGTGTCTGCACTGCTTTAGAAGACAATGCAACTTGTTGCTACTCAAGCTCAGTGCAATCAATACAAGTAGCTCAGTATGTAGTTTGTTATAACAGTCAGCTGCATTCAATTATATGAAATTGCCATTTCTACCCCAAGAGGATTTTAAAGTAATAAAAATAAGTGTAACCTCAAAGCTAAATGAAACACTGTATTTTAGTTGTTGACATGGTGATGCAAACTTATCTACTTTTTATTTAAGTCTATGCTACAATTAGGCCAAAAACATAAGGTGTAAATCCACACAGATATAAAAATAAGATGGGGAGCATCCGCTACTATGCAGATCAATAAATTTCCACATCAAAATAGAATAAGTGGCCCTGGCTGGTATGGCTCAGTTGGCTGGGCATCTTCCCATGCACCAGAAAGGTTGTCGGTTTGCTTCCTAATTCAGGGCACATGCCCCAGTTATGGGCTTGATCCCCAGTAGAGGGCTTGCAGGAGGCAGCTGGTCTCTCTCACGTTGATGTTTCTCTCGCTCCCTCTCCATTCCTCTCTCTCTCTAAAAATCAATTTTAAAAATCTTAAAAAAAGATAGAATAAATGGAGGAATATTTGCTATATCAAAATAGGAGAAACTGCATCCTTGAGAGTGGGGAAGCATGGGATTTGGTTGGAAAGTCTGTGGGAGGATTTTTAAAAAAATATATTTTATTGATATTTTACAGAGAGGAAGGGGGAGAGATAGAGAGCTAGAAACATCGATGAGAGAGAAACATTGATCAGCTGCCTCCTGCACACCTCCTACTGGGGATGTGCCCGCAACGAAGGTGCATGCCCCTGACCGGAATTGAACCTGGGACCCTTCAGTCCGCAGGCCCAGATTCCATCCACTGAGCCAAACCGGTTACGGCTGTGGGAGGATTTTTGAAAGGTCAGAGGCCTCTGGGGGACCTTCCCAAAGGCCACAGACCCTGCCTTGACTTTTCCAAACAAGTCTGAGCCCCCGGGTGTTTTACTAGAATCTTTATGTTTAGACTTCAAAACGTCCCTGTTTGAAAGACACTACAGATGCAAGTGTTTTTTCAAGGATGCTTACCCTGCCGATTGTATCTAGAGATTAATTTTAGTTCAAGCTATTGTTCCAATAAAAGCCAAAGGAGGCAGGCGAACAGGGCTACTTGGTAGCGGTAGCCAAGTAGTCCATTAACCTCTCTTTCACAGAAACACTTGTCAGAGTAATCATTCATCTGTCACTCAGGGTCTGCCCTTCAGGGTCTGCCAGTCAGTCCCCGCACTTGAGTAAGTGGCATGTAGGGTCAGAGCCAATGCAAGAGGCTGCCAACCCAGAAGAAACCTGAGAAAGTTCAGAAGTACCAGGTCCCAAGGGGTGAACATGAAAGTGGGGTCCAAAGGAGGAGGATTAATTAAAGATTAGGGTATGAAACAATTGGACATTAACCAACCGTTTTCTCTACCTATGTGGTATTTCTCTATTTATTTATTTTATCTGGACAAGTAAATCCAAGGTAAAATTTGCCATTCAACAAGCTCTAGAGGCCTCTGTTATAATTTAATCACTTTATATTGAAATACATACACACACAAGCACGTGCATGCACTTATATGCACACATGTGGACACAACCTATAAGGAAACGAAATTCAGACATTTTAAGAGATCAATATGAATACAAAATAAGGAATAAGAGCACAAAAATGTACCTATTACTTTTCTTGGAGGAAACAGAATGATTTGAAGGAATTTAATTTTATAATGATCATAATAAATATCTCCAGGGAGAATTATAAAAATAGTACATCTGCACAAAAATAATATTCTATGAAAAAGGAACAACCTAAAGCTATTGGAAATTTAAACTATGGTATCCAAAATAAAAGAAAACCAGAAAAGCGAAATGAAGTTGGTGCTTAAGATATAAATATTAGAGGCTATTTGAAAAGTGAAAAAAAAAAATATTACCCTGAGTAGGAAGTATATAGGTACTATAGATATATCTAAATGATTAAACAAGTAGATAGCAGCATAGATATTAGAAATATGACAGTAACTACCAAAAACAAAAAAAACAAAAAACAGCTCTCAGATGGTGGATAAATCTGAGGCCAGAAATCCTGCTTTTCATTGTGAGCCCTTTGCACTATTCAATGTTTCAAAAGAACACAATTTTTTGTTTTTATTTTTAAAACAAAAGTCAGACAAAACAACAGCATGTCTTTAGAAACCTACATAGTACACCACACTTTAGATTTTTTCTGAGATCAGAAATAATTGAAGCACTGTTATTTTTTAGTACCTGTAAGTCATCAGTGTGAATCAAAATCTTATGAATGTACTGGGTAATAGAGTTTTTGTTAGTGGGATGTCACAAAAATTATCATTATGGAATTATTGAATTCATTCTCTTCCTTTATTCTTTTCAGAAATATTTTTTAAAGTTGTCAGGTACATCAGTTTGTTATCAGTACAATGATGTCGAGAGCCAAATGAGAAAGGGGTATCTGAGTTACCTCTCTCTCTGAGGGCCAAGAGGTAAAATGCTATTCCACTGTATACCTGAGTAAAGTTATTGAAACATCAGAAAACTCTAAGCAAATCCTGCTGAAGAAGAGAACATATTTTCCAGTGAGAAGGGTACATTTTTCATTCATTTACCAATAGCAAGGAAGACAGCTGCCAAATATTGTTACCTAAAACCAAGAACACATCAGGCAGAAATGAGAACTTGTAGATTAAACCCCAGCTTTAAAAAATTTTCTTCTGAAAACTAGATTTCCAGACAGATTTTGTGTGCTGTTATTTTGCTGAATCTGTTTACTCTTATATTTTAAAATATATAAAATGGAAGCATTCTTGCATATTTAACATGTAGTCAATAAAATAAAAGAAGCAATAAAAGAGAAAAATTACGTTTTCTAAAGAAAATGGGAATAAGTTCTGCTGAAGTATATTTTCCATTTTTTAAATTTAAAGTTAATAGTAAAAATCAGTGCTTTGTATGGATGTCTTTGCCCTGAGATATCCACATGAAAACAAACCAAGTTGAGTGAAAACTGTAAAAGACTTTAAAAAATACCCATTAAGATAATCAAAGTCATTAGATCTACATCAGATCTAATAGACTAACTGGGCATAGAAGTTGGTACTTAAGGTATAAATATTAGAGGCTATTTGAAAAGTGAAAAAAAAAATACTACCCTGAGTAGGAAGTATATAGGTACTATAGATATATCTAAATGATTAAACAAATAGATAGCAGCATAGATATTAGAAATATGACAGTAACTACCAGAAAAAAACACGAAACAAAAAAACAGAAGGGGACATGTGTGATTTTGATATCTACATGGTTCTCTTCAAGAAACACAGGCATTTCCAGGTAAATAATGACACAACCCAATGACCTCCATACTGGCTGACACTATAGAATTAAGAAAATAGCTGTTAGGATCTTCTTAAGGGTCTGTCTTATTAGATTTATTGTATTATCTATTCATTTATTTAACTACTTAATCACCAAACTTTTTACAGAGTGCCCTCTATGCCAGGAGCTGTACTAAGCAATGGGAAATAAGGAAAAGTGGATGTGATTGGTCAGCATCAATTGAGTGTTCTTGGCTGCTATTAACACTGTGTGACTACAAAGAAAGGGGAGTATGAGTGTCCTTTGGCTCCCAGTCCAGCGGGCAGTTCAGACAGACTCAATATGACCAATTTGTGTTACATGAGTTCAAATATCAACAAACATTTGTCTATAGGGATCACTGTATGTTAGACTTTGTGTCTGGACCTGTAAGGCTCTTAGAGCTGGCCAATGGTGGGCTCTGTGATGTCATCCATCTTGTCTCTTTCACAAAAAGATGCTTACCAAAAACATTTAATAATGTTCAAGTCTCTCCCATCTTAAAACAAACATATTTAAACAAGCAAAGGCTAAAACAACCACACTAACACGTACCAGTTGCTCAGCTAACCTCATTTTGAGAGGAGAAGGGTGCGAGGTGACATTGTTTTCTCCTCTCTCAGAAGCCAAACTTTTGCCCAAAATTCATGTTTCTACACTTCGTTGCTACTTTTTTCTTTTGTAAAAAAATCTCCTACCTTCAGTCTATCGTTATTTCTCTTTGGCCCCACTCGTAATGAACACAAGATCCTTGCTAAAATCACCAGTTAACTATATGTTGCCGAACTCATGGAACATATGTTGGGCTTTCCTCCATTTTATTTATCAGGAGTACCTCAAATATTTCCCATTATTCCTTTTTAAAACTTATCTTTATTGTTGAAAGTATTACAGATGTCCCCATTTTTCCTCCATTGGCCCTCTCTACTCCACTCTTCCTTCATCTTCTATGACACAGTGACCTCTTTCTCCTGGTGTGAATGCTCTTTCTCAGTCTCCTGGGCTTCATTATTCTCTACCTTGACATTCCATAATACAATTTCTAAGGCTCATCTCTGGGGGTTCCTTTACTTTTCATCTTCTTCATTCTCCCTAGTCAATCGTATCTGTGCCCAAGGTTCACATTACTAAATGCTGATGACTTAACTGTTATTCCTGCACAAACCTCTTTCTAACCTAAAAATAATATACATAACCTGCTAAAATGTTTCACTCAGACATTCTAAAAATACTTCAGGAGGAAGAGTATTCTCTTTACTTTGCTTCAAGCTTTCCTCTTCCTCTCTATTTCTGTAATTGGCACAAATATTCACCCAATTGTCAAAGCCTAAAAACCTGAATTATCCTTGAAACTTATTTTTCTCTCTCTGCCTATACACAACCCATAACAGAGGCTTACTTATTTTTGTGTCATAAAACTGTTATGGATATCTCCACTTTTCTTCTGCTCCACTGAGAACACTTTTATATATGGTAATAAATATATTTCTGATCTCATCATCCAATATATGGGGTTGGTGGGTGGGAAGAGATCAACCAAAGAATTTATATTCATATATGCATAACACATGGACACAGACAATAGTGTGGTGAAGGCCTTGGGGGTGGTCTGGAAGAGGTTAATGGAGGATAAAGGGGGACATATGTAATACTTTCAACAGTAAGGATATTTTTAAATAAGTCATTATTTGTTTTGAAACAAATCACATAATTTGTTTTATATGCATATGGAAAATTTATTGTTATTCTCCTGTTTAAAATCCTGTATAATAAAAGCCTAATATGCTAAGTGTCTGGTTGGCCATTCAACCAATCAAAGAGTAATATGCTAATGATATGTTAAGACCACTCAACTGCTCGCTATGACGTGCACTGACCACCAGGGGGCAGATGCTCCGACAGGTAAATTAGCTTGCTGCTGGGGTCCAGCCTATTGGGACTGAGCGAGTTGGGCTGGACATGCCTTGGAGCCCCCCTGTAGTCCCTCCCCAGCTGGCCAACCTCCCGTGTCCTTCCCCAGCCCTGATTGTGCACCGGTGGAGTCCCTTGGCCTGGCTCGTGCCTTCTCGCAGTCCAGGACCTCTCAGGGGATATCAGAGAGCCAGTTTCAGCCCAATCCTGCAGGCCAAGCCAAGGGACCCCACTGGTGCACAAACTGGTGCCCCAGGCCTCTAGTACTTAAATAATTTCCCAAACTCCTATACAAAGCTCACAACTTTGTTCTCTGAATCTTTGTGATCATCGGGAGCTCGGCAAGGATTTATAAACTCTTTAGTTCATCATATCTCTGTTTGCACCACACGTTATTAAATAATTAGTGAATTTCTGATATATATTACATCTGTAACACTCTCAATAATAAACATGACTTAAAAAACTAAGCAACTTAACAAAAAAGCAAAGAAAAGTTTAAATTCTAACTTATATTATTTTTTAAAAAGCCTTTTACTTTTTTAGCTCTGGAGGCTGTACTCCTTTCATCTCAGTTTTCATAGTAATTAATGAATATATTCACTTATATTAAAATATGTTTTTTATGCACTCTGGTAAGGCCAAAAATGAGCTCAATCACAGTACCTGACCTGCAATCTAGCAATAAATTCTTGTTGTTTCTTAATATTTTCATTGGTTAACATATATAATAAAGAATCATTACATTTATTACTTTTTTAAATATATATTTTCAATGATTTCAGAGAGCAAGGGAGAGGAAGAGAGAGATAGGAAACTTCAATGATGAGAGAGAATCATTAATTGGCTGCCTTCTGCACGGCCTCTACTGGGAATGAAGCCTGCAACCCGGGCATGTGCCCTTGACCTTAATGAAACCCAGGACCCTTCAGTCTACTCTGCAGTCCAACACTCTATCCACTGAGCCAAACCATCTAGGGCTACATTTATTACTTTTACCTATGATGGCTTTTAAGGGTCTCCCCTCTCGCTTTTCTTTTTGCCTATTATCAGGCCAGGCAGGAAAGAAAGTCCAGGTGCTCTGGGAAGATCAAATCATTTAAGATCCTAATTTAGCACCAAACACCCATCTCAGTCCCACTCCCCTAATTACCATGAAAGCCTCAAGCATCCAATCTCCTCCCCTAGCTCTATAGAACTATTTTTGGAACAGTTGGGAAGCCTGCCTTACTCTCCTCAGAAAACCACATTATATAAGTAATAAATCTTTTCCTAGCCTCTTGGTTACATAGCATTAAGAGTCCCAGCATTCAAACCAAACTTTGGGTGGAAGTCCATCTCATTTCTGTGAGTGGTTAAAATAACGGCCTTGTCACTATAAGAATAGAAGTTGAGTAACCATCACATTCATTTGGCGATGTGTATCAGATTTACATAGAAAACTTAAAAAAAAAATGAATATCTGACCCAGTTAACTTTGAGTGATTGTGAAAGCATAGTAGGCATACATATAGCTCAAAAGAAGTACATATAATTCTGTTGTTTATTTCTGATTATAATTCGATAAGGGGTATATGAAAGTTCACAATCATCAACTTCAGTCAGCTAATTAAAATTCATTATATATATTCATTATATATATATAAAATTCATCATATATATATATATATATATATATATCACTGTAAGATTTGGATATTTGGTATTTTTATAACTTAAAATAATTATGATTGACTTCTTCTAGCTCAAAATTCTAGATAACATATTCCACGAATATAAATCAAAAGTAACCTCTGAATATGTGTTTTAGATAAAAGACAAATCTAAGCTAGTAAAGTCATCTGAATGACCATTTTGCTGAAAATCACTCAGTTTCACAAGATATGATATAGACATATATTTTCCATTTACTTTCATTTTTTAAATGTCTACCAAAAAAAGAATACATTCAAATCCATTTGGTATTATCTAAAAAAAGGAAGGCAGTTTTTTTCCCCATTTTATATCAGAAACTGAGTGTATTTGTCAGGAACATAAGAAGACAAAGACATATTGCATGACAATACTACATAAAATATACCAGGAGGGTCAATTGCTAAAATATGTCTAAATCATATCTTGGGAAACTGTAATTTTCAACAAAATGGTCATCCAGGTGACTATATTAGCTAGATAATAGACAAACATGTAGATTTATAATATCAGGGTATGAGCTACAGATTAAATTATCCAAAACATGTTTTTAATATATTTTATTGATTTTTTACAGAGAGGAAGGGAGAGGAATAGAGAGTTGGAAACATCCATGAGAGAGAAACATCGATCAGCTACCTCCTGCACACCCCCTACTGGGGATGTGCCTGCAACCAAGGTACATGCCCTTGACCAGAATTGAACCTGGGACTCTTCAGTCCACAGGCTGATGCTTTATCCACTGAGCCAAACCGGTTAGGGCCAAAACATTTTTTTTAAGTTACTTGCTCATTCATAATTCAACAAGTATCAGTTGAGCCAACTTCTATGTTTCAGGCCTAGAAGTTGATAGTGTAAAATAACTATGGATCTTTTTTTGTTTATAGTAAGAGGGTTCATAGTATTTTTACCATACAGTGTCAAAGAATAGGCATTATCTTAACTATATGCACAATGGTCTTGGTTTAAGTTTGGAGAAAACATGCCATGGATTTTATGCCACTGTTGGCCTTCATTTCTGCAAGAAAGAGAGAATCAAGATAACAAGGAAGGAACTCATGTAAGGAGAAATTAAATAAGAATTAAAGTGCATGCAAATATACTCATTTTTTACTGTTGTGTTATGGTTTATTTCACAAGTAATAAAAATAACATTCAGCACCAGAAAAGTCATGGAATGTTTGGAAAACAAGAGGGTAGTGATTCATTTGTGTAGGTTGTTTGTTAAGTGACTAGCCTTGTGGTTTGAAAGGTTTTGGAAACAGGTCTTTAAAAAAAGTGGACGAAATGGATATACTTTAATTTAATGAATTAAATTTTTCAAGAGTGGCGTTAATATTGAGTTGAAGGGTACTTTTATGCAAAGACATATTGTACCTGGAGTTATTTTATTGGTTAGTTGTACATATCAAAGTCATTAGTGGAAACTTTGTAATTTCAGAGTGTGTGGCAAGATAAAATGACCAACAAAGGCTTATGTCGCATATGTCAATAGTGTGTCATGAACAATGTGACAAGTTCTTCACCTGGCTGTATACAGAATCAGGAGGTTTGTGGCAACTTAATTATGGTGAGTGAAAGCTCGTGCAGTGATGACAAACTGCTTTACATATTTCGGAATTAGTCTGGTACACAGTCATTGACTCCACCTGGTTTCTCTCACAGTCCTTGTCTTTGTCAATTTATCAGGCCACAATATGTGATGCCCTGTGGTACAAGATTAAATGGGATAATTCATGTGGAAACACTCTGAAGTTGTAGACTGAGTATTCAGTTATGTTCTGCATTATGCATGAACAAGTGTGATATTTCAGACCAAACAAGCTGGATAGTAGATCACTTGTTATTTTGTTGGCACTGGGAATAAATTCCGGTCTTATATTATTCACAGGTTGCCAGAGGAGCCTATATTTTGGGGTTATCTTTAATGGGAAAACAAGTGTTCTATTTGAAAATGTCATGCTCTTGGGGAAACTAACACACTAAGTTACTGGTATTTTCATATTAAAGTAAAATAGCATATTTGTCTTTTCCTTCCCTATTTCCCTAGATAGCAAAACATTGAAAAAGTGAGGATCTTGTAGGGAAAAAAAATGAGTAAAAATATGTAGCAGAGTAGACTTCACTATACAGGGCAAAAGTAGATAAATGACCCTGGACAGCCGGAGGAAATTGAAACGAATGAGCACTGCCCACCCAATGTGACTCATGGTTGAGCATCAACCTATGAACCAGAAGGTGGGTTCGATTCCCGGTCAGGGTCAGGGCACATGCCTGGGTTGTCGGCTCGATCCTCAGTAGGGGGAATGCAGGAGGGAGCCGATCAATGATTCTCTTTCATCACTGATGTTTCTACCTCTCTCTCCCTCTCTCTTTCTCTCTGAAATAAATAAAAATGTTATTTTGTTTTGTTTTAATAAATGAGCTCTGGTCAAGAGGTCAGGAGAATCCTGTTTGCATCTTGGCTGTGCCACAGACTGGACTGTTTTTATGACCTTGAGCATCTATAATTACTATAATTTATAGTAAATTTACATATTTTGCTAGCAGTGTTATGAAAGTGTTAAAATTTTAAGTAGTTAAGAAGATGTGAGCACCTTCTAGGAAGCATTGCTTCTGTGCAAAAGATCTGATAACAAGTGAATTTATGGTTAATTATTCCCGTACATTTTGCCATGGCACATCTAGTAGCTCTAATAGTTTATGAATCTTTATTTTGCCTTATTTATGTTTCAACTTTATTAGTTATTTTAATTCTGTAACTGAAATTTATGCCAGGCTTATTATTAACATTTTATTGTCTTTATATAAACTATAACTAAACTTTCTTAAACTTTCTTAATAAAATCTTATTTTCCAGATAATTATAAAAATTCCCCAAACAGTGAATTCAAACAAAATTTAATAAGCTGTGCTTCCAAGATTAAGTGTAAATGAGTAGGAAACAAAGAGATTATGTGACTTTAAAGGGAAGTAAATAAAAGCACTTCAGACAAAACTCTTTTGGATGGACATATTTGTAGAAATTAATAAGATATACATAACACTGCATTTATTCTGGTTAACCCGTTCTTTGCAAACTGCTATAAAAATTTTTTTCAGAGTGTTTCCTCTACCAGTCTATAGGGAGTATTTAATTAGACTTACTATGACTTGCTCATTCTTTTGAAATTAAATACTATATATTGAAGCTTTAGTACATTGCTTAAAATCAATGATGCATTAGTTAGAGGTAGAAGACAAGCATAATTTTTTTTGAATATAACATATAGAATTGCCCTGGCTGGTGTGGCTCAGTTGTTTGGAACGTTGTTTGTACACTAGATGGTGGTGGGTTGGATTCCCGGTCAGGACATATACTTAGGTTGCAGGTTCTATCCCTGGTCATGGTGCATGCAGGAGGCAACCTATAGATATTTCTCTCTCACATTGATATTTCTGTCTCTCTTCCTTCTTTTATCTCTAAAATCAATAAAAAATGTTCTAAAAAATGTGGAATTGAGAAAAAAAAATGTATGCTCTAAAACACCTTTTCCAGAAGAAACTCAGCTTTCTTTACATGTCACATTTTTGTTTAATCCACTTTTAGGTATTCTGATATTGAGCCACTCTCTTATGTTTGATGTCTTATGTCTTGCCTTCACAAATTAGGTTTATGAAGCAAAGGTCAAGTAGACAAAGAAAGAAAATCAAACTTTTGGTTTGGTTTTCTATCACTTAGTACCATGGTCACACATGCCACAAAATATACAATCTTTAATGCCCTGTTCTCTATGTCTTAGTTTTTCTTGGTTTTTTTATTTTGATTTGTATGAATTACTTTTAGAAATTATGATATAACCTTTAGGCCTGCAAGGCTCCTTTTAGGTAGTCACTCCCCTATCACAGTGTGCATTGAGCATCATGGGAAAACGGAGTTCCTGTTACATATTACACATAAGCTCGGATTCTGAAGGGCTCTCAACAAAGTCTTGCAAATGTCTCAGTCATTTCTGCTAATGACTGTGCACTCTGGTCTCCTGGATAACCCTCATCTCGTACTTTGTAATTTGTTAGAGTTTAAAGGATTTTCCCAGCAATGATTTCACTTCTCCTCATTCCTACAGCTGTTCCTCAGCGAGACCTATGCCCCTCTGAGACTGACGGCACTTGATAGGCTGTACCACCTCCAGGCACCCACTGTCCTCACCAGGAGGAAGGGCATCTGTGTAAACAGAGCCTCCACATATATTTTACCAAAATATTTTAACCCCTTCCAAATTGACACTAAAGGTAAAATGCTATAATTAAATTAGTTAATGATAACTTCTATTTTATTAAATTAAATGTCCAGACCTGACAATGAGTACATTTTAATGTCTTACAATTCAGGTCATAAAGTAATATTGAGATACTTATTTAAAATGAGAAAACTGAGATACAGAAAAGTTAATAACTTTCAAACAATCTTTCAATGTCACAGAATAGGAAAATAAAAGGCTTAGATTAATCAAAATAAATAGTTCTGATTCCAAAGTTTATTCTCTGCCCCTTTCCTTAAAAATATAAATTATATAGATAGGTATATGGTTAGATATACTCTTTATAAATATGTATATAAAATAAAGACATATTATTTACCATATAAGTAATATTTGCTTAATATGGAAAAATGTATAAAATAAATGTAAACTAAAATAATATCAACCACAGAAAGTAATCTGGAATAGTAAAGATCTTTTTAAAAATCCACTTTTTATAAGGGCAATGAGAACATTAGCAAAACTGTCAAAACCAACTGTTTTAAAACTTGGAAATTTACTAAATGTCTGCAAAAATCAGAGGAGTATGTACTGTTTATTAAATGACTAATCCTTGTAAAAATAGTGAGGTGTGTGACTATTTACTTGGCCTAATCCTATCAACCTTTGGTAGCTTTGCAGTAGCTTCCATAACCAAGAGACGCATAAACTTTGAAACCATCATTGAGCAATTAACTAGAGAAAGTAGATTAGATTTGGTATTTCCCCCAAACCGTATACCTGGAACATTTTCACTACTTGATCTGATTTACAATTAAGTGAAAAGTTCAATTCCCAGATATTTCTTATTACTTTACTGATTCAGAGTGTGCTTTCTCCGAACAGCCTTATCTTGTCAAAAACAATTAGCAACAATTGTTTAAGATTACAGATGCTGAGTTGGGGATACAAACCAAATTTACAAGAGGCTGACCAAAACATTTCCGACAAAATTTAAAGAATGAGATGTCCATAGAAGTGCTTGATAAACACCAACATATACTTTTGAATTTATAAAGCCATGTGCGCACACAGGGCTCTGAACACTTCCAAGTGTGCACAAATATAGTTCTAATCTCTTATGTCTAGCTCATCTTCAGCTCATGCACATACAGAAAGTGAAGACTAAGACAGAGGTATTAGCTGCCGGACAAAGGTTTTAAGAGGTATCACAACTCACACATACAGTTTTGGAGAATTATTTGTCCAAGATATTAATATAACATTAGTCCTTTCATTAGCTGACCAGAAAGCTATCTAATCAGAGACTTGCACACAAAAAAGAACAAAACTTTACAAAATTTCCTAGAAAAGGTGGGGATTGGTGGGTGGGAAGAGATTAACCAAAGAATTGATATGCATATATGCATAACCCATGGACACAGACAGTAGTGTAGAGAAGTCCTGGGTCGGTGGGGGGGGGGGGGGGGGGGAGGGGGGAGGAGCAGGAGCAGGTGCAGGCTAGGAGGAATCAATGGGGGGGAAAAGTTGACATCTGTAATACTTTCAACAATAAAGATAATATTTTTTAAAATTGTCTAAAAAAGTCACAAAAAAACAAATGGCAAAAAGTATAGCAAATAGCTACCAGAAACAAAATCTGGGGCTCTGATTTCCAGGATTGACATACAGTATGATTTAAAATATCCAGTTGTTTGGACCTGGGAATGGGTCCATTCTCATTCAAGACCTGCCTATTACCATGGAAAGATTTAACAACCTTGTTGCCCAAAGAACAGAGTCCTACCCCAGGCTACATAGCCTTCTTCCTCGTGCCAGTAATCTCTACTTCCCCATGTAAACCTTGTCCTACCCTATATAAACAGCTGGTTTATGGGGGGCTGCAGAGCAGATGTTTGTGGATGACCTGCTGCTCTCCCATAGTGCTGGCAGTATTGGAATAAACGCTCATATATGATTAAAAAAATAAAATACCCAGTTGTAAACAAAAATTTATGAGAACTACAAAGATACAGTATGGTATGACCCATGAAGAGGATTTTTAAAATCTCAATAAAACCAAATGTGAGGAGAACCAAATATTGAATTTATTAGACAAAGACTTTAAAGCAGGTCTTATAAATATGTTCAAACAATAAAATAAATCATGTCTAAATAATTAAAGTAGACCATGAGAACAATGTCTGCCCAAATAATAAGTGCCAATAAAGGCATAGATATTATAAACAGAATACAATTCTGGAGTTGAAAATTGCAATAACAGAAATAGAAATCCCATAAAGGGTTTTATGATTGGATTTGAACTTGATGAAAAAAATCTACACACTTCAATGCATGTCAATTAAAATTTTTATTTTGAAGAAATATATTAAAAAGTGTAAAACATTGAATAAAGTCTCAGCACCTGTGGGCACCATCAATCATACCAGCATATGCAAAATGAATGTACCAGAGGGAAAAAAAAGATATAAATGACAAGAAAAATGTTTTAATGCCTGAAAGCATCCCCAATTTGATGAAAGATGAATAAACACATTAAGAAGTTCAATAAAATCTAAGTAGGATAAATCAAAGAGACCCATGCTGAAACACATCATAATCAAACTGTTGAAATATAAAGACAAGGAGATAATCATTTTTGTTTTTTTGCTTGTTTGAATATATAGCATTAAAAAATATTTCAAAACATTAGCTGAACACAAACTAAGGAAGAGACTTTCCTGACAATATATGAAAAGGAATATGGTTTCTGCAAAAATAAATGAGAAACCAGCCTTAAATAGTTTTTTAAAAAGAGAGAAAAACCTTTGAGGTATGAGAACATGATTTCCAGACTTACAACATTATACTATTTAACTGCTCAGTTTTCTAACAAAAAATTGTAAAGAATGCAAAGACAAAAATATGGCCCTTTCAAAGGAACAACAACAAAAGAAAATATAACAGAAACTCTTTCATTTGACCCCAGAAATCAAAATTACTAAATAAAGACTTTAAAAAACTGTCTTAAATATACTTACAGAACAAAACGGTGACATAGACAAAAGACAGTGCAAGAAAAAAAATATGGGAATATCTATGAAGAGATGGTAATTATAATAGGGAACAAAACAAAATTTCTGGATCTGGAAAGTATAGTAACTAAAAATTCATTAGAAGAATTCAATGGCAGATATGAGAAGGCAACAGTCAATAGGCAAATGTTAGAATAAAAAATAATTGATTTTATTTAGTCTGAGGGAAAGAAGGAAAGAATAAAAATGAACAGAACATTAGTGACCTGTGGAACACCATCACGTGTATAGCATACGCATGATGAAAGTTCTTAGAATGGAAATAGGCACAGAGAGAGAAAAAGTATATGAATAAATAGTAGGGCAAACATTTCCAAATTTGAAGAAGGATATGAATAGACACATTCAAGCTCAATGAACAAACTCAAAGAGAGGTCTGAGACATATTGTAATCATTGTTTTGTTGTTGTTGTAAGGAAAAGACAAAGAAAATCCTGAAAGCAGAAAAAGAAAACTGATCCATCATATACAAGAAACCTCCATAAGATTAACAGCTGGCTTTTGATTGGAAGCCATAGATTCCAAAAGGCAGTAGAAAGACATTTTCATAGTGCTGAAAGAAAGACTCTCAACGAAGAAATTACGCTTAGAAACACTATTGTTTTGAACAAAGGAGAAACCAAGACATTCCCAGATAAACAAAAACTGAATTTGTTGCTAAGTGACCTGCCCTGTAAGAAATATTAAGAAAGCATTTCAGAGTTAAATGAAAGGACATCAGACAGTAACTTGAATCCAAAGGAAAATAAAAACAGAAAAAAATATACAATTATTTCTAACCCTTCTCCTGAGTCAAAATGCAATTTCATGCAACTGCAGTCAAATGCTCTACCACTGAGCTATACCCCCACCAATTTCATGCAACTGGATTTATAAACTGTGTTTATAGGTTTACCTCTCATATGAGCTTCAACCAGGGATTAAACCCGAAAGCTATGTATGTGCCCTGACCAGGAATTGAACCTGCAAACTTTTTGGTATAAAGGACAATGCTCCAACCCTCTGAGACACTCAGCCAGGGCAGTGCTTGTCTTTCTATATCTGATTTATCTTAACCATAATGTCCTCTAGGTTCATTCATGTTCTCACAAATGGCACTTCCCCCCCCCCCCCAATCCATTCCTCCATTGACAGACATTTAGTTTTCTTCCAAATCTTGTCTATTGCGAATAATGCTGCAATGAACAAGGATGTTCAGGTATCTCTTTGAAATTTGTATTTCGTTTTCTTCACATATATGCTCAGAAGTGGAATTCCTGAATAATAAGATAATTCCATCTATATATTTAAAAGTCTAAGCATCTGGCTGACTGGCCAACCATTCAACTGTCTAACCGGTAGCTATGACACACACTGACCACCAGGGGGAAGACTCTCAACACAGGAGTGGAAACCACAGGCATGGAAACATGGAACAGACTGATGAATCTCAGAGGGAAGTGGGCGGGGGGGGGAGATTAACCAAAGATCTTATATGCATACTAAAGGCCGTTGGCCTGGCCTGTGCCCTCTCACAATCCAGGACCCCTCAGAGGATGTCACAGAGCTGATTTCAGCTCGATACCCACAGGTCAGGCTGAAGGACCCCACCAGTGTATGAATTCGTCCACCTGGCCTCTAGTTTTTAATATTTTGAGTAACCTTCATATTATTTTCCATAATGGCTCTGAAAATTTACATTCCCCAAAACAGTGTACAAGAGGTTACCTTTTCTTCAGCTTCTCAACAACACTTGTTATCTTTTGTCTTTTTGATAATAGCCATCATAACAAGTGTGAGATGTCACTGAGGTTTTGATTTGCATTTCCCTAGTGGTCAGTGATATTGAGCAACTTTACATATACCTGCTGGACATTTGCATGTCTGCTTTTTTAGAAATTCTAGTCAGGGTCAGCACCATACTGTTTTGATTGCTGTAGCTTTACAATATATTTTGAAGTCAGGAATTGTGATGCCTCAGGCTTTGTTGTTCTTGCTCAAAATTGTCTTGGCTATTAATGATTCTTTGCTGGTTCCATAGAAATTTTAGGATGCTATTTTTCTATTTCTGTAAAACATGCCATTAGGCTGTTATAGACATTATATTAAATTTGTAGGTCACTTTAGGTTTTATAAACATTTTAATAATATTCATTCCTAAAATCCATGAATGCAGGCTGTCTTTCCATTTTTCTGTGTGTCTCAATTTATTCATTGACATTTTATATTTTCAATGTATAAATCTTTCACCTCTTTGGTTAAGTTTATTCCTAAGTATTTTATTCTTTTTATTGCTATTTTGAATGGGATTTTTATTTTTTTATTTTTTTTATTTTTATTTTTTTAAAATATATTTTATTGATTTTTTACAGAGAGGAAGGGAGAGAGATAGAGAGTTAGAAACATCGATGAGAGAGAAACATCCATCAGCTGCCTCCTGCACATCTCCCACTGGGGATGTGCCCGCAACCAAGGTACATGCCCTTGACCGGAATCGAACCCGGGACCCTTCAGTCCACAGGCCGACGCTCTATCCACTGAGCCAAACCGGTTTCGGCTTGAATGGGATTTTTAATAAAATTTCATTTTTAGTTAGTTCATTGTTTATGTAGAAAAATGAAAGATTTTGGTATTTTCACTTTGTATCCTGCTCTATTAACTAAATTCATTGTGTGTGTGTGTGTGTGTGTGAATTCTTGTCAGAGTGTATTTTTTTCCCTTGATTTTTAGAGACAGTGGATGCGAGGTGGAGAGACAGAGAGAGAGAAGATCCATGTGAGAGAGACACATCTATTGGTTGCCTCCCACACATGTCCCAACCAGGGCCGTGTGGGAGTGCCCTGGACTGGAATCAAACCCAAGACCCTTCAGGCTGCAGGGCCAATATTCTAATCGAGCTACGGCAACTGAATTAAATTTTTAGTTCTAACAGTTTTTTGCTTGAGCCTTTAGGTTTTTCCACATATTGGATATGTCATCTCAAGCAGAGATAGTTTTACTTCTCCCTTCTTTCTTTCTTTCCCAATATTTAATTTCTACTTCCTTTTTGATTATCAATTCAGTGTTCAAGTTGTTTTTCTCTCCTGGCATGTTATTATAATCTCTTTGGAGGAACGATGTTGCTCCATCAACACTTTGCTTGGAGATTTCTCAGCAAAGTAGTCAATTTTATCACTGGCAAGTTCAACCTTCCACAAAACATTAGGACACAGACACAGTTGAGGCAAAATGTTTGCCAGTTTATTACAAAGGTGGCCTTTCCTCCATTGTTGAATGACATGTTCCTTATTTCCTGTGAGATTTTGTAAGAATGGCCTTTACCATCCATACTTCTATCCACATTCTGTTCAAGATTATTTACATACTCAATAAGATCAAGATTTTCTGTACAGCTCTCCTCTTTTCATCCTGAGCCCTCACCAGAACTATCCTCAATGGTCCAACAACAATGGAGACGTTTGCTAGCATGCATCTTCAAACTCTTTCACCCTCTGTCCATGTCCCAGTTCCAAAGCCACGCCCACATTTTTAGGTGTCTGTTACAGCAGCTCCTGTACCTCCTGGTATGAGTTTTCTGTCTCAGCCTGCTGCCATGACAAAAATGCCATAGACTATGTGGCTTATAAACAACAAACAATTATTTCTCTATTCTGGAGGCTGCTGAGTCCAAGATCAAAGCATCAACAGATTCAGTGTCTGGTAGAACCAGCTTCCTAGTTCATAAACTACTGTCTTTTGCTGGCACCTCCCATGGTGGAGAGGGCAAGTGAGCTCTCTGGGGTCCCTTGTATCAGATAATTACTCCCACCCATGAGGTCTTTACTCTCATGACCTAATCACCTCCCAAAGGCCTTACCACCAAATATGGCCACATCAGGGAATAGGTTTCAACACAGGAATTTGTGTAGGACAAAATATTCAGCCTAGAACAACTATGTAAGATGGTTTTTCCTGGAAATGATGGGACTGGAAAAATCTGAATCTCTCTAGATCTTTGTTTTCTTCTCCCTTAAGGCTCATATCTTACATTTCCTTGCAGTATCATTATTACTATAAGCTGTTCAACTTTATTGGTATAATACAGGAAAATAAAAGTATTATCTATGTCCAAATTGTTTTTCACTTTTTTTTGCAAATATCTTACAGTCAGAATATAAATTGTGTACTTTAGTGTCACAGAAGACAAAGCAAATTCTGACAGTCATGGGGAGTATTCAATTATCCATAGAACGACTAAAGGGCCCGAGTTTGGAGTAATTTAAATTCTGTTAAGAAGATAGAAATACAAACATAGAAAATAAGGTTTGCACCAAACCTTGCAAGAAGAAGTGAAAATCAAGTTTAGATAATTGCATATGGGGCAGTGAATGATCTGGCCCGGCTCATGTGAGGCAGCTCTAGGAGTCCTATGATGCATTAAAGGACTTGACTTTTTGACAGCTGGGAGTTGTTTGAGGAAAGACATTCCCAGGAGTAAAAGTGATTGAAGAAGAGAAATATCTGGAAGACAAGATGCTAGGGTGAGATGCCTCCCTTGTGATATGCCAGCAGATGTTTCAGAAAACGTAGTCCCCATGGAACTTTTACAGTTTCCAAAGTGTATGACCCATAATTACAGAATAAGGAGCTTTTGCAGTTACCATTTAAAACCCCTATTACCTCATTTGTTATAAAGTTCACCCAACATTTCTTTCATGACTAATGTGCTCAAGACATGAGAGGTGGCATAGAGAGTGATGGATAAGGAACAAGACACAGTCTTCAATAGCAAAGGGCTTATGGTCTAGCCCAGTGGTTCTCAACCTTGGCTGCACATTAGAATCACCTGGGAATCTTTTTTTTTGGGGGGGGGGCGGGGATCTTTTTAAAATCCTGATTTCTGGGCCTCATCCTCCAGAAATTCTGTTTCTTTGTTATGGGGTGGGGCCACAACATTAGTAACAAAGAAACAGAATTTCCAGAGGATATGGCCCAGAAATCAGGATTTTAAAAAGATTCCCAGGTGATTCTAATGTGCAGCCAAGGTTGAGAACCACTGGTCTATCGGCTTTAGCAAAGGCACTTGATGCAGGGGAACAGCTGCTATAATGGAGTTGCTTCCTGTGGGAGGGAACATGTGCTGGCAGAGACATTCTGCCTGAATCCATTCAGAAAAGAAGACATCTTGTAGATTACGTAATCTAGGAACCAATGATCACTCTGTTTCTCCAAATATCCATGACCTGATCTAAAATAAAGACTATTTTGGAGTTATAAATGGGAAAGGCGAAGTCAGTAGCAGGCAGTGCCTTTGACAAAATCTGGCCTGCCTGGGATGGGATGCCAAGGGTCTTTGGGCTAATCTTGTTTAGAACAACATGTTAATGATTTTATAAGGATCAGATGTTTTATTAAACTTGACAATGCCCATTTCATTAATGAACTTTATCAACCCAGGCATTCATTCTTTTACGAATTAAGACAAAAGGTATGAAATAATTTCCTTAGGTATGCCAAGCTATCACGGAGGTATTACACATGTTTAAAACGCATCTCATTTTAAAGCCCATCACTGTATGCTTCAATTCAGTTACTTCTTTAAAAAGGATGAAATATTCCTACCAATCTCATAAACCGCTATCACTCAAACCCTTCCTGTTAAATGCTAAAAGTCAGAGTCTTCTGTTCACATCATCGTAGAAACCACTGGGCTGCAGCCAACCTTAGAGGCCGTGGAGAAGCAAAACGGAGACCCAGGGCGTGTTAGTGACTCGGTAAAGGTCAAACTGCTAATTGGCAGGCGTGACATTTAGAAGCTGAAGTTTGCTCCATGAAACATCTCTTTGAGAAAATACATTTTTGCAGAAATCAAACAAATAATCTGACACCATAGAGATTTTCCTGACGGCCAGGAAAGGCTTCTGACCGGAGCGTGGGAGAGGCAGTGAGGGCAGCAGCGGAGAGCGGGTGGTGTGTGTGATGTGCCCATTAGAGGTTATTTACAGGGAACCTTCCTATATCGCTCTACCTGTCAGTGCACCAGCACAGGGTAGGCTTGTAAGGACAGGTGATGGATGGAGTTGCTGGGCTTTGAATCCCAGCTCTGCCTCTTACTAGCTCTGTGAACTTCACCTATGTGCTTAAACTCTGTGTCTCTGTGAATGAATCGGGGGATAGAAAGGGGGAACATATGTAATACTTTCAACAATAGAGATCTAAGAAAATATAAAAATGGAGAAAATAAACTATCTCATAAATGACTGCACAGAGTTAATATATTAATACATTTTGGAGGGAGCCTATGGCATATTGTAATCTCCAAGTTACTATTGACTCTTCTTAACAATGATGATCTCCAGGAGGGCTGTGTATATGCTGGCTTATCTGATCTGATGGAGAATTAGGTATATTTTTAATATGTTTTTATTGATTTTAGAGAGATAGGAAGGGAGAGGGATGGAAACACTGATGAAAGAGAAATATCAATGGGCTGCCTCCTGCATGGCCCCTACTGGGGATCAAGCCTACAACCAGGGCATGTGCCCTGTCTGGGAATCGAACAACGACCTCCTGGTTCATAGATCAATGGTCAATCACTGAGCCACATGGACTAGGCAAATTAGGAATTTTTGATGAGGTAGAGAAAGCTGGAGAGATGAAGACTTTGGAGACTAACTAGTCAACATACAAACGTGGATCTCTATAGTAACAGATGGATTTGGAGTACATGTTTCTTTGTGTCACTAGAAAATCAGTCTCACAGACATCAGTGGGCATAGCAGTACAATCTGAAAATACAAATAGAAATGTTTAATAAAGCGTTTGCAGCACAAATGAAAGAATGGGGAAGAACACACTATCCTCTTTTTCTGTGGTCCAGTTGTGAAACCCTAAAATATCAATTATGTTATGATCATTATAAGAATACTAGAGGCCCTGTGCACAAAATCTGTGCACAGGTGTGTGTGTATGTGTGTGTGTGTGTGTGTGTGTGTGTGTCCCTCAGCCCAGCCTACACCCTCTCCAATCTGGGACATCCATCTCACAATCCAAGACTGCTGACTCCCAACCGCTTGTCTGCCTGCCTGCCTAATTGCCTCTAACCACTCCCCTACTAGCCTGAACGATGCCTAACTGTTCCCCTGCAGGCCTGGTCCCTCCCAACTGCCCTCCCCTGCCAGCCATCTGGTGATGGAGTGTGGTCAATTTGCATTTCACCTCTTTATTAGATAGGATTAGAGTTCATTTAGTCCAGCAGACCCATTTTAAAGAAATAGAACTCAATTTTCAGGAAAGCGATATTTATCAATATCACATCTTACCTAAAAAAGAATTGGAAGAAAACCCACAGTTTCTGGCTCCCAGTCTAGTGAACTCAGGTAAGCACAGCTGGTGCTAACCAAACTGGCATTGACAATAATAGTTTATTTTATATGTGGCTTTCCTCTTTCTTGGTAACCCCACCTCAACTCAACAGTGTGAATTTCAGTTTTGTGGAATGGATCAGAAGTGCCAAAGGCTGGCACCTAGGCAGTCTCCAGGGACAGAACAATAGCTAGGAGTCTCCAGAGTTGAGCTTTCCACATGGAGCACTGAGCCCATCAAGCAAACAGGTTGTTAGCACAGCCACTGGGGCCCACCTGAAACTAGCAAAGAGAGGCCAGACTCCAGGCTTGTAATGTAAAGATCTAAGCAGAGGCACTGCCTCTGAAGAACTGCTGCATTGCATTGTGAGTACAGAGTGAGGGTTACTCATTCCTAGGGCAGTAAAACAATATCATATTGTGGGGACAAGAACTAACATACAAGAACTCAATAATCAAAACCAGGCCACAGAATCATAGGAGGGCAAGCTAAAAGACTGACCTAATGCTAAACATGGAAGACTCAGCCTCAGGCCCTTTTGGTTTCTGTTGATTTGGGGGATAGGTTGCTAAATGTGAGGCATAGAGGAACTTGCAGGTGAAGAGTCCTCCGCAAAGTCAATTTACGTGTGTGAGGGAAGAGTCGGGAGAGGCAGTGATGCTGGTCAGCACCTCTGGACGGATGTCCTGTGAACTTATGATCTTGAGAACAATTCAGTTCAGTGGTCAAAAACTGATTGTGTAAACTTAGAGTTGCTCAGAGATACTCCTGGTTTAGGGCAAAGGCAAAAGGGCCAAACAATTGGTGGTGCCCCCTCATTCTCCTTCTATTTATCTATTTTATATGGAGGATTTTTTAAAAAATATATTTTATTGATTTTTTACAGAGAAGAAGGCAGAGGGAATAGAGACTTAGAAACATCGATGGGAGAGAAACATCGATCAGCTGCCTTCTGCACAGCCCCTACTGGGGATGTATCCGCAACCAAGGTACATGCCCTTGACTGGAATCCAACCTGGGACCCTTCAGTCCGCAGGCCGATGCTCTATCCACTGAGCCAAACCGGTTAGGGCTATATGGAGGATTTTATATAACTTTTATTTGAAGGGCAACAGTACTGTCAAAATGTAATAATATTTAAAAATTATTATTGAATATTTTTATTCCTACTTATCAAATTTTTCTCATTCCAAACTCTGTTCTTTCAGTCTTAATTAAAAAGTAGCAATGTTTAGGCATTTATATAACCTACAAAATGATCACCCCAATAAATCCAGTACCCATCTAACGTCATACATAGTTATTACAATATTATCGACTCTATTTTCTATGCTGTACTTTACATCCCCGTCACTATTCTGTAACTACCAATTTGTTCTCTTTTATCCCTTCACCTTTTTACCAATCCCCCTAAACCCTTTGGCAACTGTCAAAATTGTTCTCTGTATCTGTGATATGGTGCATCAACTGTAATTGAAAAATAAAATTATTATGGAAAACTAGCTAATTGTATAAGCCTGGTTAAACTCAGATTTTTACAAGTGATGATAGCTTTGTTCACTCATTCAGTTATCCATTATCCACCCACCCATTCTCTCAACAAGCAATGACAGACTATGAAGCACGGGAGACGCAGTATTGGCGTTCTACAGTGAGATGCAGATATGGACTTCCATGGAGGAGCAAGCTTTTCTGGTGGAGTTGATATTAGAGGACAGTTAGGGACCTCCTGAAGTACATATATTTGAGGTCAGCAGAAGGATGTTTGTATCAATCATGCAAGAAGAGTCTGACAGAACAACATGCTCAAGGGCAAACTGGAGTAAGAAAAATGTCAATATTTGGCTTCTGCTGGTTACTTTAAGATTAAGGCCGGCTCTCACTCACTTGGAGCTAAGTTTTGAGAATGTGCATCTTGTCTTCAGGGCAGGCTGTCTGTCGGGGAGGCTGCCTTGGGTATGACCCTCACCACCATCCTTGTTCCTTTGTCTATGTTATAACTAGCTCTGGACAGTACAATCTCTGGGATTTCTTGTACTTATGAAGATTTTTCCTGATTTCTCTTAAATATATGAACTAGTACTTAATGCATTTGTGTTTTTTTAAATAATTTTTAGAAACATATCATCCCAACTGAATATTAATATTCAGGGGGAAAGCCTGGGACTATGTCCCTTTAACAACAGCAAGGAAATATTATTATCACATATATTTTGGCATTGGTAGGACCACGTTCATGATACTCTAAAGAGAATATTCATTTAACTAAACATTGGAAACACACTCAAGGATAAAAAGGGAGCATGTGTATACATGAATGCAGTCTGTGTGTGTGTGTGTGTGTGTGTGTGTGTGCACACGTGCATTACTATTGGAATGTGCTGAACTTGGGCTTAGAGCAGACTTTGGGAGGAAACTGCTTTCTGAATTCTAAGCCTTATTCTAAGATTTAACTTTATAATGTCTACATGTTCTATAATGTATACATGTTTGATTAAAGTAAGATATTGGGCATTTTTTTAGAGGCTATTGACTCACTCGAATTGTGGTGTTCTACTAGAGTTGAGGTTTTGAGGCAGTTCTATGCTATCTCTATGTTGCATAATGTTATCAAAGGCACCTAATGCAAAAAGGTGGGGGAGGGAAAGAGAACACTGGCTGCTACTTCTCTCTTTATAATCAGCTTATATATCATTTAGGACTGCTCATCACTGATTCCAAAGCGTGCATGTGCAGCCCAACTGTGTCTTTTTATTCTCTCTCTCTCTCTCTCTCTCTCTTGTTAATCAGTGAACTCTCATATTACAAATAACTTTTGGAAAACTTTTCATCTGTTCCCTTTAAAAAACTCTAAGGATGGTTCTCCCATACTATCCAATAACTTGTTTATTTTCTATACTAGAGGCGCAGTGCACGAATTGGTGCATGAGTTGGGGGGAGGTCCAGCTGGCCCACCCCAATCTGGGCTGATTGGGCTGGGCTGGCTGGGGAGAGGAGCCACAGGCAGTTGGCAGGCCGGCCCCACCCCCTGGTAGAACTCCCTGGTCGAGGGGACAATTTGCATATTAGCCTTTTATTATATAGGATAATTTGCAATTAATTTATTATGATTATTTTAAAAATTATCAGAGTTTTGTGTCTTGGGACTTTTAGCTCAGTGTGTGTGTGTGTGTGTGTGTGTGTGTGTTAAACAAAATTAGGATTAGCCTTTTTTTGAGGCTCTGCCCTCCAGTCGGGCCTTTCATATCCCGTTGCATTTTTTCCTCTGAGAAATGATAATGTTACAAATATGGTCAGGCTTCATTTTTTTAATTTAAAGACCTAGACAGAGCAATTTATGATTTAGCAATAGATTGCTGTAGACTGATTTCAGAACTTTGTGTTAGCCTTTTAGCTTCATGTTCACTAGCTTTATACTTGTTGAATATATCACCATAATATTGATTCATCTAATTCTTTAGGGAATTGTGTGAACCTGACTGTTGCCAACTTAATATGAGCTACACAACTCTGTGAGGATTCAATATATTGAGGAATGAATGTGCAGTGCACATTTCGTTGTGAGAAAATATGATAAAGAATCCCATTTGTAAATGAGATTAAGTAGAACATGTTTCGCCTACTGAAAAGAACAAAGCTATCTAATGGCTCAAACATATTAGCTATCTCTGTGCAGATAGATTCTGCTACTGTAATAGCCAATAGAAACATTAAAAGATCTCTCCTTGGAAACAGTTCCTAAGCAATATGTTCTGGTTACTGTGTGATTTTTGAAGTAGAATTGTCTGGTCTACAAAGACTTTCCTTTAACTTTACATCACTTTATTTATGTAATTATTCAACAAATTTATTTGGTGTTGAGATTACAAACATGAATGAGACATGCTCTCTTCTCAAAGTCTGTAGAGCTTATTAGAAAACATACATGTAAAGGATCTGAGCAAAAAATGTTATAAGTGCAGTTGTTTTAGTTAAGGAGTGATTTGTCTCAAAGGGAAAAATGCTAACCTTTTTCCTAAAGGGATACATGACGCAGTGTACTCTACTAGTAGAGTGAGACAATAGCATCTACAATGCTCAAGGGAACACATTTTTTAAACGGAAAGTAAGTCATCGGTATGACTGTACAATGAGTAAAAGGTTATGAGCCTGGAGGTAGGGGCTTAAGTTAAAAAAATAATAAATTATACAAGATAAAATGTAGACCATCAGCAATGTACAAGGCTTCCAATCTCTCAACATCTTTACCAACACTTGCTATTTTCCAGTTTTTTATTATAGCATCCTAAGTGTGAAGTAGTATTTCATATATTTTTATACTCAATGTGTTTTACATTTCCTTACACTGAGATTTTATTTATATACTAGAGGCCCAGTGCACAAATTCATGCACAGGTGGGGTCCAGCTGGCCTGAGCCAGATGGGGGCCATCAGGGCTGGGCCAGTGGGGGTGAGGGGTGCAGGCAGTTGACTGGCAGCCCTGCCCCCAATCAGGGTGGGTGTGGCCACTGGGGGCATGGCTGGCCCTGCCCCTGATTGGGGTTGTGGAGCCAGTTTGGGGGTGGGGCCAGCCAGGGGGATGGGGATAATTGGGGGTGGGGCTGGCGGGGGGGAGGAGCCACAGGCAGTTAGCCAGCCAGCCCTGCCCCTGATCAAGATGGGGGGCCAATTGGGGGCTGAGCCAGCCAGGGGGAGGGGCTGTGGGAGGTTGAGGAGGCTGATCAGGGCCCATATCAGGCCAGTTGGCAGCTGCAATGAGGTCATCGGACATCCTCACTGCTGCAGGGGCTTCTGGCTGAGCAGGGCTCCCCCTGTGGGAGAGCACTGACCACCAGGCGGCAGTTCCTGCATTGTGCATCTGCCCCCTGGTGGTCAGTGCACAGCCTAGTGACCGGTTGTTCTGCTGTTCAGTCGATTTGCATATTAGCCTTTTTGATATAGGATATACAACTATATGCATAAACTATATATGCATAGTTTATATATGTATATGTATATAATTTCATTTTTCATTCAAATTTAAAGTAATTCTTATAGCCCACAATTTCTTCTCCTAGGTGTGCACTAAACACAAATTTGTAATATTTTAATAGTCAACAAAAGTATTGTGTCTGTAGAGTGATATATAGATTGTGGATATTCATGAAAGAAAATGCTATACAACAATAAGTATGAACTAATTACTTCACAAAAGTAGATGAAATAATAATAATGCTGAGAGAAAGACACTTCATATAAAAGACTGCATAAAATGTAATACTATTTACACTTCAAAAACAGGCAAAAATATGTCAGGTTAGAAGTAAGGGTAGGTTTTTTTGTTTTGTTTTTTTTATCATAGCTGTGTCTAGAAGACCTTAAGAGGAGGGTTTTGAAGTAACAGTCATGTTCTGTTTCTTGATCTAGGTGCCGGTGTGTTCACTTCATCAATATTCATCAAGCTTTACATTTGCAGTTTTCACACTTTTCTTTATACAGTCATTGTAACTGTTAAAAGAAATAAAGAGTGATGAAAGCTGCAATGGTTTTCTATTTGGTACAAGAAAAGTTTAATGGACTTTATAAAAAATTGAACTACAGGAGTTTCAATGTTGGCCCAAGCCCATACTAAACATGGGCATAAAATATCAGTGCTCACTTACTATAACTGTAAGATTGTGGAATATATATTTTCATGAAGTATGCTCTAATTATTAAACGATGTAGTATATATATTCTTTTCCACTAATATGATGTTAGTAAATATTGCTTCCCTTTCTCTACATTTACCATATTTGTGATACTAAAAAGCTGATGTTGTTATTGTTAAAGATGAAATATCAGAAATAAAGATTGCAATATCATTTTGCAACCACTTGGGATGCTTATAATTTCTCAATTTAATAATTAGTTTTTCCATTTTCTCATTTCAGAATAGTTAAAACATGTAGTTAAATAATCATTTTGATTGAGAGATTCTTTTGTGATTCCATGAATTATCATAAACTATAACTTGGGGGAAAGAGATACTAGTATATAGGAAATATGATTTAGCACAGTAAGTAGATATATAGAAAATAGATATTAAAAACACATCAAAGAGTTTCAACTGAAAGGTATTAATCGATCCAATGCTATTTTCTTCACACCTGAAATGCACAAAAACTTTGGTGTATTAGATAAAATGCAAATTCTATGAAGTCCTAGGAAAAATGTATAGATAGTTATCAAAATATGATGAATTTATAACGATGACTATGTAATATAGCTCCAGGTAACAGTATAAAGTGCTCATCAGAATAGAGTCTAATTTAATTTGTTCTTTTAGATTATTTAACGTCTGAAAAGGTGTTCTATGTTCTCATTTCTAATGTTTCACCTTATCTCCCTTACCTCACACACCAGGCCTGTACTGTACATATGACAGAAGGCAGTATTCCTACCTTTAGGTGTAAAAAAATGAGTCCTGTGGAGTTTGACTAAACTTCCAAAGATCCCACAGGCAGGAAGAACCTGTAGACAAGGTCTTCTGACTGCTGAGTAGTTTCTGGTCAGCTGTACTTCCAGATTTTTTCATTTTGGAGCAAAAAATGACTTTTTAGCTCATTAAATACACAGGGGTTTGGATCACATGTAAGCAGCCCCCCCCCCCCAGGACTTTGAATAATTAATTCTGATTTCTGTCCCAGAAATCTGCCTTTTCAATAAGTGTCCCTTCTCTAATGGTTACCAAGTAGGTCACATTTTGAGAAACACTGTTCTTTGGTCTTCATCCTATTTTACCTCACTTCCTAGCTGTGCTCTGTTCAGTACTGCAGACACTGGAAGGAGATTTCAGGGTGACAAGAAGGGAAAATTCAGAATGCCTTCCCCCCCCCACTCCACACCCCCCCAGGCTGAGTCTCTAACAGCCCAGGCATATGGTGGAGGTAGGGACTCATCCAAGGCTCCAGCTCACACCTGAGAGCTCTACCTTTGGTCCACCTCCCACCAGTTGACCTTGGTCTGGGCTCCAGGAACATCACATCCTCCCATTGTCCCTATATCCCTAGGACTGAAAGGGTTTTCTTCCTTCCCTCATGTTTGGGTTGCCACACCCCCGTCTCTTTTTGACTTCTTGGCTATTCCCTAAGGTTTTTCACCAAACTTCCTGTACTAATTGTTCTTTTTCTTACATAATTAGAATGAGTTTCTCTTTTCCAGTTTGAAACTTGACTGTGCAACTGCCATAGTTTTTTGTCCAAATGAAATCAATTTATGATTTCAAATGTCAGGTAAGTCAATTAATGCTACACGCTATCCCAAATCCAGGTTATACTTAGTACTTGCCAACTGGAGCAAAGGAGTCCAATTAGTTACATGGTCAAATATCAGAGCACAAGGGTTAAACAGAAATGCTCTTATGACAGGTCCGACTGGATAAGAGAGTGGGAATATTATTTGTTTATTTATGTATATTAATCAAAGCACAATATATAGCACAAAGATGAATAGATGGCCAAAATATGGTGTAAGTACTAATTGATTTATCTGCCAACTAAAGATTCTGCTAACATCAAGCTAATGAAATAAGATTCAAAGACTAGAGGATCTGGGTATAATGAATTTAAAAGCTCTTGTGATCCATTGTTTTCCCTGGTTTGCATTTTTTTATTGCTTCTTCCTCATTATCGGATTAATAAAATCTAGAGCAAGCATGTCAAACTCAAAGGCTAACACAAGCCGAATGAATAAGGTTTTGCGTTTATGTGGGCCTCAAAAGAACAAAAGCTTCAATTTTCATAGAAACATAGGTTTATTTTGATAGAGACATGCTTGATACAAAGGGCTGAAATAAATGAGTAATTGTTAGCATAAAATAATACAACATTTTAATAAAAATCACTATTTTTTCTTGAACATTAACTTATCAGACACTGAATAACTGCACAAATTAATAAGCGTAACGCAAATAAATTTTTCTTGTTCTCTGAAAGTGAAATACTTCTTGTTGCACACACCAAACAAGTCAGTCCTAGACTAATGATATGGCAATCAGCTGCTAAAATATTCGCTGCTAGAATTAGTGGAGAGAAATGGTGCGCCAGCGCATAAGGCGCTTAATGGAAATGAAAATATTAATTCTGGGCTGCATGCAGCCCTCTGGCTGTGAGTTTGATGTGCTTGACCTAGTAGAGGGTTTAAGTTAAAGTATAGGCCTAAGCAAACACAATGTGGATTTGATGTGACTGGACAGTTCTAAGACCTAAGTTTACCTGAAGAAAAGACAGAAGAAATCCTTTTGCCTCCATCTGATTCAGCACAGTTACCTGGAGACTAGATCATGGCCTATGAAAAATGCCATTTAGATGAGTGCCTAAAAAAGCTGTGGTGCATTTACATCATGGAACACTACATGGCTGTATAAAGGGGGGAACTCTTGCCTTTTGCGACAGCATGGATGGACCCTGAGATTATTAGGCTAAGTAAAAAAAGCCAGGCCCAGAAAGATAAAAAAACACATGATCTCACTTATATGTGGAATCTAATGAGCAAAATAAAATGACAAAATAGAACCAGAGAAATGGGCACATGGAACAGACTGACAAATGTTAGCGGGGAGGTGGGTGGAGTGGGCTGGATGTAAGCAGGTGAAGAGAACAGCCAAAGAACATATATGCACAGCCCAGGGACACAGACAATGGTGTGGTGAGGGGCAAGGGAGGCGAAGATAGGGTCTGGGCGGACATGGGACAAGGGGAGTGAATAGGGGGCATCTGTAATAGTGTCAACAGTTTTAAAAATGCCTTATGGCAAACTAATTTTTGGAGCAAAGTTTCACCACATTACTCTTGTAAACCTTGTATAGATATAAGCAATCTCTTAGTGCCAAGGTTTCTGCTATCAGGTAATATATTTTGACTAATGTTCTTACCTCTTTTTGATTCTGGTTTGTTTACTTTGGCTGGTGTTTTCATCTCTGCTCAATCCTTAGAACAGCATCATCCTAGTAATTCTAAACTTAATCCTCTATTGTTTCATACTTGCTGCGTAACCTTGCATATTTTCAGTTCTCAGCTATTATCTCTAGGCCACTAAGTACAATATCTATAATTTTAGTCTGGTAACAATTCCATATGACAAACTTATTAAGTAATGCCAATTGGACATTTCCATCTGCAAATCCAGTAGCACAATATTTCTGCAACAAAATTTATTCTATGTCTTACAACTCATGCACCATTTTTAACCCAGGTCTTGTATTTTTTATATCATTAATGATATTTTTTTAAAGTTAAAGACAACAAAAACTAACGACAAAAAAATTCTTGCACACCAATAACTGTCCTTGTCCTGTGTAGTCACATATTCAGTAAATTGCAATTTAGATGTATCTTATTTTTTTTTAATTTATTGATTTCAGAGAGGAAGAGAGAGGGAGAGACAGATAGAAACATCAATGATGAGAGAGAATCATTGATGGGCTGCCTCCTGCATGCCCCCTACTGGGGATCGAGCTTACAACCTGGGCAGGTAGCCGGAATCGAACCCAGGCCTCTTCAGTCCCCAGGCCGATGCTCTATCCACTAAGCAAAACCAGCCAGGGTTAGAAGTATCTTTAAATCAGATTCTTCTTTCTATCCTGTTACCACTCATACATCCAATGGTCATCATTATCTTTTGCTTACATTTCTTAACATCTCACCGTGCTAATGGGTTTATAACCATTCTGCCCCATTTCTGCTATTATTTTTTAAATCAAAAGCAGATAATATCACTCTTCTTCCTAAAAATAAGTAAATAAATAAATAAATACTTATCTTTGTCTTTCACTTCCCACACCCATGGAATAAAATCTTTATTCCTATTCTTGTCTACATGCATATTCTCATGTCTTGTAATTAAGGTCCTCTTCATTACATTGGATAAATCTGGCCAACTTTTAGCTCATTAACTTTGCATTTGCAATGACACTTGCCCTAAATATCATTCCTCCCTCATATGTATAGCCTACTCACATTCACTTTTCATGATTTAGAAAAAGTATGACTTCAGAGAATTCTTCTTTAGCAACTGAAGGGTGAGTTTTAGCACGCATATAACATTCAACTAGTTTCACATTAAAGATATTTGTCTGGAAATTCAGGTGTACAGACACCATATTTTCTTCAACCAATTTATCTGTCATCACACTTATCCAATAATCTATTACATAGCCTGTTCTTGATAAATATACAGAAGAAAAATCCCTATTCTAAGACCAAAAGAAATTATCTCCAATCACAGAGGAGGAAACACATATAAACAACTTTAGAAGAATGTGTATGCACTACATAAAAGCATATACATGGCATTAAGATGGCTCAGTGGAGAGAGTAATTACCTCTGGTTTCAGTATGACCAGGAAAAGATTCCTGTCAGATGTGATCTCTGATATAAAATGTAAAGAATGGATTGGCATGGGCCAGCTGTACTGGGCAGCAGATAAGGAGAACTATCCAGGGATAGAAGATGACACATACAAAAACAATGTCTGCCTATTGAATTAATTGTAATTTTCTAATCATTCAACCAAAATTTTGAAATGACTGTTATGTGTAAGGAACATGTGATGTTAATGATTCAGGCATGCTCCTGCATTCAGACTTCACTATCCAAATGAGAGAGAATACACTAATGCCCAGCAGTTGGGAACCCCTGTCTTTCCCACTAATTCTAGGCATTATTTAGCAATGAGGCAGCAAACACAGTGCAGGCAATTCAGTACATTGTTGTCTGCCACATTAGCTAACCTAAAATTATCAGAGAAAGCTGTGAAACACCCCAAAATGCCCTAAACTACCAAAAAAGAAAGCAATTTTTTACTGGTTAAAATCCCCAAACTGTTTATTTCCCACCAGACGCATGAAGATGAATGGGCTTTCTGATTTTTATCCCAGCATCTGTTCATTCTATTCACCAAGCTGCTTAATCATGTTCTTCTGCCAAGAGTGACAGGCCATATTTCCTAATATGTTTTATTAGTTAAAATTACAAAATAGTAGATGTGATTTATTTGACACAGAAACTACAATTTGGGACATTCTCCAATGTTCTTCTGGGTTATTTTAGGCAAAAAATGTCCTCTGGAAAGTGCGAATGGTTTGTATAAATCCAGTCAAATCTTTAGTGCATCAGATTTGAGATGCACTAAAATCCAGGCAGGAGAAACAGTCTATAATAGAAAAAAGAGTTTTTCTTTTTATGATATGCATGTATTTGCTGTGTGTAACAACCTATTTCTTTTCTAAAATTTGTCAAATTTTTCAATTACAGAAGAGAACACATTTCTTTTTATGTATTTTTTCATTGACTATTTAAGCTGCTTTTCAATTATAGAAGGAAACACTTTTCTTTTTATATATTTTTCTTTGAGTATTTAAGCTGCTCTTCAATTACAGAAGAGAACACATTTATTTTTATCTCTTTTTTTTTTCATTGAATATTTAAGATGGTTTTTCCCGTTACAGAAGGGAGTGTATTTCTTTTTATATTTTTTTCATTCAATATTTAAGCTGCTTTAGAATCTCTTGACAAGCGCCTACTGACCAGAACATACCATCTAAAACGTTTGAGGCGGTCCCTTTGGCCTGGCAGCAATTAGAGCACATGGTCAGTCTACATTTCATTGCCTGATCCAGCTTTCATTTTATGTGGAGTGCTTTTGAAGTGCATAAGAGCTTCCATACAAGAGCTGAGGTGGCTTAGCAGAGAGAACACCAGAGATCACAAGTGAGATTCTGATCTTGAAGGCAAAGTGCTTTCTCTGTCTGAGGAGAGCGTGCCAGTTCCACGTAAAGAGGGGGGAAGCAACCAATGAGCAAAACGATATTCTCCCCGTCCATTGAGCTCAGGTGATTCATCCCCACACTAACTGTCCTTGAAATAGTTGGGCCAAAATCCTGTGAAAATGTCTAAACACGATGAATCAAATATCCCCTTGTTTTGTCAGATGGGTTTTAGTTCATTGGCGAGCTTACTATGTTGAGCATGTAAAAAAGCATAATTATTTTAACTCTTCGTTTTTTGCATCACCTTTCTTTTTTTTTTTTTTTTTAAATATATTTTATTGATTTTTTACAGAGAGGAAGGGAGAGAGATAGAGAGTTAGAAACATCGATGAGAGAGAAACATCGATCAGCTGCCTCCTGCACATCCCCCACTGGGGATGTGCCCGCAACCCAGGTACATGCCCTTGACCGGAATCGAACCCGGGACCCCTCAGTCCGCAGGCCGACGCTCTATCCACCGAGCCAAACCGGTTTCGGCTGCATCACCTTTCTTGCTACATTAAATCACGACATTCACTGACTCTTCCAGGTGGCTTTTCTGTAAATGAATCATTGTTTGTCTAACTGCTTGACCTCATTAAAATCCTGAGAGCTATGTTCTAACTAAATTTTGATAATGCCACACAGACAGAGCTGGAGGTTAGAGGCAGTTTTGAGTGTTCTTTTATGAGAGACAGTTAAGAATAAATGTCATACACTTACCAAATTATTGAAAGATTTAAGTATACCAGGCAGCTACAAATTCCCTTGTGCGCGCGCACACACACACACACACACACTGGAGTAGCTATTTTTTTGAGTTACTTTGTTTTGTCAGATGAGAACATGCATTATGAGTTTCCCAAACTCAACAATAATATTCAACTGATAACCCATCATATTTAATTATTGTATAAAGGGTAGTGATTCCTCAGAGGCTAATCTGAAAGCTGTTTTCTCATAATTATAAAGGATGAAGGTCAAGAGAATTACTGAGGAAAGGAAAGCTGCTATCACAGCCGCTTCTTTTGCAGGGGAGTAATTTGACCTGTAATTTCAAACAGGTCAACCAACTAATTCTCAGAGGTTTCGCAACATGAATGAAACAAGGGAGTTCTGAGCAAGCTGTGCAATAAAGCGGTTAATGACTTTATTAGAGATTTTGGTCACCTCACCACCTAAATAGATCCATTTACTTTTGTTTTCTTTATAATTTCCCATTTTAAAAAATGGCACAGAAAAACAGCTGCTTATCCATCATTAATCTAGGAAATGGTATGGATAAAATAGCATGTGACCAAAATCTGGGTCTGGTGCCTGTATTCTTTATCCCAAACACCAAGTACACTTGTTCTTGCTCCCTCATATGTAGGAGCAGCTATGGGAGAGGACAGATCAACAGTGACATCTCTTTTGGTCCCCAGAAACGCATTATATTTCACCCCTTGTAGGCGCGGCTATAGGGTTAAGCCTCGGACTGACCTGTTGGCAAAGCCACAAACAAGCCCCAGCTTAGAGGGCACAGTCTGCTTAGCATAATTAGGCTTGACCTTATGACACTCCCTAGATTTTATCTGGGTAGCTAATGGGCTGTGGGAGGTAGACCAAGTGCTGCCAAAACAAGTGAAACTCACAAGAACAGTGTAACTATGGTGACCACTACCTTGTTTACCTCTGGCTATAAAATAAAGGCTCAGCTTGCCTCTGGATCTCTCTGTGGCCTCAGCCAGGCACAGGAAGATCCACCTAGACCCAGCTTATTCTCTTTATCTGTCATTTCTTCATCCATTCGTCGCCTTCACTCAGGTTTTCAAACCCTTGGCTGAGCTGGCTCGGTACAACCCCTAAAGATGAGATTGGCATTGATCCTAACCTTCAATAAGTGGTGTTAAGTTCACACACAAAAAAAATGAGCTCCTTCCTGCTCCTTCCAGCCAGTTCATGCAGAACTGAACCGTGCTGGAAAGAGGCCTGAGTGAGGGGAGTGTAGAATTGGATATTCCCACTTTGTCCCAAATTGATTAGGGTTAAGACCCTGGACATGTCATTTCATCTTTATGAGACTCTTTTTCTACATCAGTAAAATCCAGATATTACTCTGTCTTCCTTCTGCCTCAACTTACTATAGTTATGCCACTATATGAACACATTTTTACATGAGGTTTTTGATTGCTTATTATGCTTTTATTTTCATGTAGTAAGTCATAAAATAGGGGGTGTGATAAATTATATTATTCATTAACAACAACAACAAACTCTTAAGGGTTTTGCTCTCCTTCACCTCCAGGAATGCTTATATACCCCTACCATGGTGACATTGGCCTTGGCCACATGACTTTCTCTGGCCAATGGGATGTGAGCAAGGTCAACATTGTACATTCCATGTGGAAAGTTTATAAGCTTTACAAGGAAGTGCATGCTTTGCCATGTTCCTTTTTCTTCTGCCGAGTGACCAATCAGATTCCAGACGGAGCATGTTGTGTCATCCTGGGGCTGGAGTGAAGGTGAGCTGAGGCAAAGCCATGTCTGACCTGTGGTGGGTACGTGATGAAAATAAAAGCGAAGGCTTTGTCATTGTCAGCCTCTGGGATTTGGGTTTCCTTTATTTCCATTGCATAATGCAGCTCGAGCCAACTGATCTACGTTTGCATTTCTAAACCCAATTGTGCTGCATTTTCTGCTTGTCTCCGATTACACAGACATACTGAGAAGGCCAAAAAGGGCTAATTCCAATGTAACCCTGATATTTGGGGGGTGGGGGGGACTTGCAATCTGAATCCATGCCAGCCAGCCCAGTGTACATTCTTGATAACCTATAATTAAGTCACTACCTTTTCCCCAGAAAGGTCTTGCAGAACCTGTTACAGAGGCCATAAAACTGTGAACAGTGCACTGCCCCAGAGGGAGGGTTATTAACACTGACGCCAGGACAGACCATCAGATATGGCCTGGAGACCCCCAACACCTGGGGGCCTTCTTGCAAGGCCCACAAAAAGGACCGGAAACATAATCCATATCTGTGGGACAAAGATCCCAGGAAGATATAAAAGAGAAGCCCCCTGCATGTTACTTTACTCAGATTTGGAAAGTTATTCCCTGAGTCCACTGGCATAAATCAACAGGGTCACTCCTTTTCTCTAAAGCCTAGCTTGGTTTTTCTTTGGTCTTCTGCAACAATACCGCTATTTCAATAAATGTATTACTTATATGTCAAAGTCAATTGTTATTTTTATTATATGTAGAAATACCTGTGGCATTTTTGTGGATATTTTTTCCACCCCCCTCCCATCCATGGCCCACCCACTCACTCTTCACCCATGGCTACTTGTTGGGTTGGGCAACAGGTGACAGCAGCACGAGCCAGTAGTGCAGACGGCAAAAGAGGTCTGGTGGGTGTCACTCCCCTCCCCCTCCCCCTCACTGTTCTGACAGAGGCTACACTCCACAGGACAGACCCCTTTTCCAAGCGAATGAGTTCTGTCTAAGTCCCAATGGCTTAGTTCTCTCTCTTGTCTTTTCAAGCCTAGAGTGGTAAATGGCATCCCATGGCTGCCAATCCCTGGGAGCTTCACTCCCCCATGTCTGTGCCCTTAGCCCTGCTCATGCCTCTTGAGTAGACTTTTCTTCATTCTGTTCAGTTGGACCTTAGAGCCTGGATTCTGTTTCCTATGAGACACTCAATGCCAGAGTATCCTATATATATCCTGTCGATAATTCTCCAGATGAAAGATATATTATCTTTGTCTTATTTAAAAGTGAAATTAATCTGTACTATTAATCTAATTTTATTGATCATCAATTTTCAAATGGATACATCTTAATAAAATCTTCATTTGAACTCTTTAATCAGCCCATTCAAGTACACGGCATTGATAAGATATATATATATATATATATATATATATATATATATATATATATATATATAATTTCTTCTTTTATTCAAATATACATATTGTTTCTCAATGAAACTGTCTATTTTTCATTGGGGTTATGTTTTAGGTATGCTTTATGTGCCTTTAAATTTTTTATTGCACTTGGTAAGTAGGATTTCACTATGTTTTATTTTTTAATGTAATTTCTGGCATAGAGGCACACTACTCTGTTGTACCCAGTCACTTCCAAACACTTTACTAAATCTGCATGTGAAGTAAATATAACTTTATTTCTATTCCAGTCTTTGCACAATATATACCCGGGTGGAACTTCCACCACCATTCACTTTAGTGTAAATGCTTCAGAATGACTGAAAGACGTTCTGGAATCTCACCACACTAGTGCTTCCCTAGAGGTGGGAGCTTCTGTTTTCCTCCAAAATCGAGGCTTCCCTGTTCCTTCATTGCTGTGTATTTGTTGAGCTGCTTTCCCCCGGGGACAGATTCACTGCATTGAGAAGAGCTTGCGGGACCTGTCCTGCTAGAACATGGGTCTGCGAGTGGACAATGCGTATCTCTCTGCTCTGCATCACAAAACACATGATCTCTCCAAAATCGGCATTTTGTGTATCTGCAGGTTTTTTTGGGTGTGTTTTTACTTTCCAGTCAATCTGCCTGGCATATTGTCCCTGATGTTTTTGAACCATTTTTTCCCCAAAATTATATCTAGAAACTTTCCTTAATTATTCTTAAAATGACATCAAGGGTCATTTTAAAATTCCAGGGAAACCTGTTTGAACTACCACAGTTACACAGTAATTAAAAGTAAAAAAAAAAATCACTATATTTAAAATATACAATGAAATGATTAACATGATCCACATGCTAGGCTAAGCAATGTGTACATGTATATATGCACACACAAATACACACATACATGTATATGTGCACATAAACATATTCATAGGCAAATAAACACACACATATTATATAATCACATTTGATATTCACAATATGCCTGTGCAGTTGATAGCTTTTTATATTTATTTTGGAAAATGGAAAGTTAAATTAAGATGTTAAAATTAACCACTTGTCTGTGGTTTATTTACTAACACAAATGAAATGAAGAAGCTTATATCATTTTTTTAATTCTAAAAATTAGGTTTTGCTTGCTATGTCAATGGGGAGATTTACTTTTTTATTAAATGCATTGGCATGACATTGGTTAATATGATCATACAGGTTTCAGATGTGAGTTTCTATGCTACAAGATCTGTATATTGCACTGTGTGCCCACCGCCCAAAGTCAAATTTTCTCCCATGACCATATATTAGCACCCCCTTCACCCCGCCAAACCCTTCCCTCCAGCTACCACCACACTGCTGTTTGTGTCCAAGAGTTTCAGTTTTACATCCCACATATGAGTGAAACCATATTGCTTTCAGGTTTTTCGGACTGACATTTCACTTAGCATAACCTTCTCAAGGTCCATCCATGTTGTTTCAAATGGCAGTATTTCATCCTTCCTTATGTCTGAGTAGTATTCTATCATGTATATGTACCCCATCTTCCTTATCCAGTCCTCTACCACAGGACACTTTGGTTGTTTCCATGTCTAGGCCACAGAGAATAATGCTGCAATGAGCATAGGGGTTCGTATATCTTTGTGAATACATGTTTTCGAGTATATACCCAGGAGAGGGATTACTGGGTCGCATGGTAACTCTATTCTTACCTTCTAGAGGATTCTCCAAATTGTTTTCTACATTTGTTATAACAGTTTACATTCCCACCAGCAATGAATGAGAGTTTCCTTCCTCCACAATCTTTCCAAAACTTGTTCCTACTTGTTGATAATGGCCACTCTAACAAATGTGAGGTGGTGTCTCATTGGATGGGGAGATTTAAATGCATATTTTACTACAATCCATTCATGTTGGTAAATATGTTTCATAAAAGGTGCAAAGCCATATCTTAGGAATTTAAAATAACTGGTAGCATCTAGTGGCCTGAAGAGATATTAATGAAGTTGAGGGATGTGTGCCACACAATGCAGTTTGCGGGAGGATGTCAAATGCATAATGATTTTTTCTCCTACTCTGTGAAAGACGAGGGAGGCAGAAAGAGTGAAACTCGTTGTCTTCCCTGAAGGGAAAAATGGGCAGAGGATGCATTTACCACTTCTTCCGGAAACTAAATGAACGAACGTGCCAGGCACATCCATCTGAAAAACAGTGCTCCAGGGGAAGGCAAGCAGTGACCTAAAAGTTATCCAAAGCAAAGTCCTCACGGAGGGCGGCCTTTCCTCCTCTGGATCTGTCTCCTGGAGTTATTATTTGGCAGGAAGGCGGTCCTGGGGTCCCTGAAATCAGACATTTCCAGTGCCTGCCACAGGACTCTATGCCAATGTCCTTGGGTCTGGACTAATCAGCCTGTGCACAGAGAACTTGAGGATAATCCTGGCCGGAGGGACTCTGTGCAGCTGCCTGAGTAGATCCCAGCTTGCCGGTATGTGAAGCAACTGTTATTATTTAACAGCACATGTCTTTGCTGTTTCTGAAACTACAAAGTTTCTGGCCAAACGAGCTATGGTTTATTGCGATGATTCTTTGACGTCCACCCTTAACTTTGTTTCCATGGACACTAAATTCAAATATTCTCTAAAATCTGTCATTATGGAAATTTTTAAAAATTGTTTAATATTGCAAAATATGCAAACATGAAAGAGTTTACCAGCGGAAATTCTTAAAAGAAATTGAAAAATATTTTCAGTGGAAGATAGAATCACTTCCCTCCTGATACAGCATAAGAATCATAATAAAAAGAATTCCACTTGGCATGCTCAGGTGTTTGAGGGGAAGAGTCAAATTATTTTTTCTGCAATTTTGAAGTCAGGAGATTATTGGTCTCTAACAGTTTGATTGAAGAGGTATTGTTATTGCTTAGGTGATTTGCCATGACGTGAATTCCCCTGGCTGCACAACTTTCACCAGTGGGATGGTGAAAAAGATGACCTTAATTGTCCCTCTCAGTTGAGTAAACTTCAGACAGATTTTTTTTTACTAATTGTGAATTCTTACCTTTTCTTAGAGCATTTACTTAATAACATAGTTGACCCTTGAACAACACAGAATTGAACTGTGTCCATCCACTTACACCTGGGTTTTCTTTTTAAAAAATGTATTTTTTATTGATTTCAGAGAGGAAGGGGAAGGGGGAGAGAGAGAGAGAAACATCAATGATGAGAGAGAATCATTGATCAGCTGCCTCCTGCACATTTCACTCTGGGGATCAAGCCTGCAAACCTGTGCCCTGACCGGGAATCGAACTGTGACCTCCTGGTTCGTAGGTCAATGCTCAACCACTGAGCCACGCCAGCTGGCTATACCTGGGTTTTCAACAACTATACGGTCAGCCCTCTGTATCTGGGTTTTGCAGCAGATTTCCAGCAGCAGATCAAATAGACTGTTTCTGATCTGTGATTTGTTGAATCTATAGATGTGGAGGCTGACTGTATGGTTATTGAATAAATTCATGTGTGCATTGTCCTACCCCATTTCATATACAGGTCATGAACATCTGAGGGAGGGAAATGAGCATTCTGCCATAGATTTGCCAGACCCTGCGGAGTGCTGGGTCCGCTGTGACTGGTTAGGGAAGGACAACAACCCATCCCACATGTGAGTTCCAGCAGGTGCCATCAAACAGAAATGGACATGTGTCCTATTACTTCAAATTGCATTGGGAAGAGGACCAGAAATGTCACTTATATAGTATTGACTGGATGTTGTTTTAATTCCTATCTACAGCAGCCAACTCAAAGGTCTGGCTACTCAAGCACAGAAAACCTCCCAAATCCCTCCAATGAAGTTGCTAAAAAGCTACCATATTCCTATTTTATTGAGTACATTCCGTTTCCTTCTAAATTCAAAAACAAAAATATCACTTTAGAATTCTGTTTATATTTTAGGACCAATAGGCTTCATCAAATTTAGGAAAAAGGATGGCAACCAAAAAGCCAAAAATGTTACCAGACTTTGCTCGGAGGGCCCAGGAAGCAGGTGCACCTCTCTCAGAGTGGGACAGGCATGAGGGATGCGGATGGCAGTGATCCCGGTGGTCAAGCCCAGGCCCTGACATTTCCCAGGTACAGTTGCAGATGAAGTCCATGCCTCATTTCCCGTGTCCTAACAATTGCCTTCCTAGTCACCAAATGCCAACCCTTGACTTTTTGTTCATTGTGCTTAATTACTTCAAACTTTGAAATTTCAAAAGTCAGTACCTCTGGCTTTCTGACTTTTTTATGGGAGTTAACTTTAGAAGTCAGTATGATTTGACATAGTGCCTATCCTTCCTTAGCCAAGAATCATCAGTTTGCAGCCAAACCTAGACACATAGTTGGTGCCGACTGGAGTACAGAACTTGTGTGTGAAGTCGTGCTAAAGGCAACCACATTTCCAAGCTTCTTTTCAAACCTCAACCCAGGTGGCCCAAGCAGACCCTGCCAACTCTAATCTTGCTCTTTCAAATGGAGCTTTGGCCCTTATAAATAGCACCTTTCAGCTGTGCCTCAAAATAGGTTTCTATTTTCTACTGTATGGTCGGCAAATAGCTGTGAGACAGATTTGTTTCAGCTAATGACAATGAGTTATTTTCCTCTATTTAAAAACCACTTCAGTTCTTAACTCCTTTGTTTAGGAAGAAAACCTGGAACTTTAGGAAAACCCTCTGGCTTAAGCTAATATGTTTGTGAATCAAAGATCCATGGAAATAATCATGTTGAGGTTTTCTATATTTACGGTTGCATTTCCTTTTGAATTGTTTTAAAATATAAACAAATGCAAATATGTCCTGGTATCAGAGTTAAAATGTTGACATTTTGATTTTAGCATTTCATATTTAACGTGGGGATTCCATGGTAGTGACCCACACCTCTTTTCTGTAGCTCCCAGTGTTTAATGTGGAATCGGCTACTTTAGATGCAAACATGTAGATAATCATTACTGCTATTCTGAAGCAATAGGTCAGGTGCTTTAGATCCATTTTCAGGTACGTTCTCATCATTATTGTCAGGATAATAGGTTGAAGCACATGAAATTGTAATTTTTGTATATTTTGACTTTGAAAAACAGCATTGTCCTGCTGTTCAACCGAGTACATATCTCTGACTCTGTTTTGCTAAAGCAAAAACGATGGTATAGAAAAGCTAAGTAACATGTTCCAAAAAGTACAGATCTGCAATGAACGCAACTACTGTTCAACACAGTCTCCTTTGAGTTCAGACTTTACTAACTTGAGGATTCACTGACTCGAGGTTTAAATCTGAGTGTCTGTTTGTATCAGGATTCTTCACTTGGTGTTGTTTCTCCCATCAATTCAGTTTGGTAAAGAGCTTGGATGGAGTACGAGCCCCGAGTGAAAGTTAGATTCATTTATTTTTTTTAAACTACATGCACTCAGGCCTTTTGATCTAGGATTTGGCAATGGACAGAACAACTTTTCTAGGACTAGAGAAGGGGAAACCCATATTCCAAGAGAAATTAGACTGAAGGCTTCTTGGGCTACATGCCATGCTGAGGTGGGTTGGAAACCCGGGACAGGGTTTGGATTGCTGAGGACTGGAAATTCCTTCTCGGTTCACCTGCCTGTGCAAGTACTAGTAAGTGTTAGTATGAGCGGAACTAAATACAATTTAAACCAGCTTCCGGGGGCAGATCTTTGACCTTTAAGGTTTTCCTGTTTCTCTCTCGTTCCTGACATATCCATCTCAGGGGCCCCTCTGCAGTTTACCTTTTAGTTAAATTTTACCAAATCTGAAAACTATCAATTGCACAAATCATAGGAACAAATAAGTATTGTGTTGCAAAAGGGAGAGTATAAGTCATCCAATCTTTAATGATATCTAAGACATTTTTTTAAGTTTTTTAAGCACAATTATAAACTGATTATAATATTGCCTAAGTGTGTATCTTTTTACAAAACTTCACACTTCCTTTATATGGTTTTCATCTTACACTGCAAAATACCAAAGTATTTGTGATTACTTGTACAGATTTACAATTTTATAAAACCTAAATTATATCTACTAAAATGGATAAGACATGTGACAAGATATGGACAGGGAGCAGATAAAGTTTAGTTCCAGTAGTTTCTTGAGCTTTGCTCTCAGACCCAACTCCAAATGAACCAAGAAAGCAGATTTCCCAGACCGTGTTGATAGTATGATGGTATTGATCAAGACATTAGCAAGTTTTCTATGTAGGGAAAATAAAAATGGCCCATATGTTTGGTAAATACCAAATAACACATCTTCATTTGAAGATCCACAATTACATCGCATGTTAAACTTTTTGAAGTTCCCAAAGGGGAAATAACCTATTTGATAATGTTTAACTGGTTGTACTACAATTCCATTGCCAAATCTGCTCTGACTTTGGGATATTTTTTCTCTCAGTAGAAGATCTATGGAGATCTGTTCCAGCTGGCATGGCTCAGTGGTTGAGCATCAACCTATTAACCACTATGATGTGCACTGACCACCAGGGGGCAGACACTTCAACCAGTAGGTTAGCTTGCTGCTGGGGTCCCGCTGATTGGGACTGAGTGAGATGGGCTGGACACGCCCTGGAGCCCTCCTGTGGTCCCTCCCCAGCTGGCCAACCTCCCTGGCCCTGATTGTGCACTGGTGGGATCCTTCGGCCTGGCCTGCACCCTCTCACAATCCAGGACCCCTCGGGGGATGTCAGAGAGCCAGTTTCTGCCTGATCCCGCAGGCCAGCCCAAGGGACCCCACTGGTGCATGAATTTGTGCGCCAGGCCTCTAGTATTACATAGTTAGAGTTCTTTCCTAGTAAATATTCAAAGCAAGTTCTTCCTTAGTGGCTTCAATAGAAGAAAATGAGCATGAATATCTTTACAGCATCACATATCTGGTATTATAACTAAAGGTCAGTTGTCAGACTTGCTATCATATTTGATATTTCAAGCTTTATAGCTTATCAAATAATGTCTGGAAGAAATTTGGTATGTCTATTTTTTCAGCTTGATTTTCAAATGTTTTTCTTTTGTGGAATATATAATACAGAGAGATATAGAGAAAATAATTCCTCAGAAATTCAGAGAATTTGGGGGAAAGTCACTTTTTTAACACAAATCTAGTGACATTTCCCAGCTACTAATTTATTTTAGCATTAATCATTGATGAGTTGGAATTGAATATTTACACATAATTACCTGGAGACCATCTGCTAATAGCATTTCTATAAAGTTGTTCCTTAAAAATGTTAACAATATTTGTTTTACTATTGCCACCTACATTGCTTCAATGGAAATAGTGTTTGGATAACAACAACAGTTATTAGTGTGATATTCAAATACAGTGAACTATGATACAGTATATCAATATAAATCCCATTTTATTGTGCCCTTCATTTTTCAAGTGATACTGAGTACAAGGTAGGTGATCTCAAAAGGCAAGGATAGAAGAGCTAGATTAGTTATTACGAATAGATTAAGGCACAAGTTAAATATAATATAACCTAGATAACAAGTTTGAAAATATGCACGAATGATGAAGTGTTTGAAAACGGAAATGTGATCTACAGCATTGAAACACATGCAGCGCACACACTGAGTGGATGCAACCATCGCAATAGCATAGGCAAGGTTACAGGGGAAATTCACAAGCAGAGAGTCAGCAAAATGCTCATGGTGTCCTGGGACCCCCTCCTTCTTCTAAGTAGAATGATGCAAAAGAGTGTCCCCCTTCCCCCAGGCTATTTCACAAACTAAGCAGTCCCTTGAAAGGCAGCACAGTCACTTAAACATTATTGCAGAAATGTTCATCAGAAGGCCTGGATTCACAGGCTCGAACACATTGCTTCATTGGCAAGATGAACATACTGATTGAAGAGGTCAGTTATATTGGGGATTTGGCAGTTTAGGGCTGATATCAGCTGGCCAGTTCATGCCTAAGCCGAGAAGGGAGAAAGGTCTGTTAGCCAACATAACTTGGTCTCTCCTAACACACTAGTCTCTAGAGCAATTTTCTTGTTAAAAAGTCATGTTTCCCTCATCTTTGTGTCTTTGTGCCTACCATGATGCCTGAAAGAAATTAATTCCTCATTAAATTTTAAAAGAAACACACACACGCACACACACATTATAACAGTCCTATCCAGCTGGCTCAGGTGGTTGGAGTGTCCTCTGTACACAGAAGAGGTTGTGAGTTTTATTCCCCATCAGGGAACACCAAGGTTGAAGCTCCAAACCTAGGATTGAACTAGGTTGGGGTGAGCATGGGAGGTAACAGACCAATGTTTCATTCTCATATCCATGTTTCTTTCTCTCTCTCTCTCTCTCTTCCTTCCTCTCACTCTCAAATCAATAAAAATATCCCCAGTGAGGATTAGAATAAAGAATTGAAATAAATGTTGATATGTAAAAATGTACAGAACTATGATCTGATTATGGGGTTAGCTCAAGATGAGGTCTTTCTGGAGTAAGAAAGAAGAAATGTGCTTTTGATACATTTTTTGTTATCTTCACAGATAATACATTGATAACAAATTAAATTATTATAGACTAGAGGCCTGGTGCATGAAATTCATGCACTGGGGGGGGGGCGGGGGGGGGGGGCGGGGGCATTCAGCCTGGCCTGTGCTCTCTTGAAGTCCCTCTCACAGTCTGGGAGCCCTTGCGGATCTGGCCTAAGCCATCAGACATCCTTAGTGCTGCAATGGAGGCGGGAGAGGCTCCCACCACTGCTCTTGCACTCACCAGCCATAAGCCCAGCTCAGAGCTTCTGGCTGAGCTGTGCTCCCGCTATGGGAGCATACTGACCACCAGGGGGCAGCTCCTGCATTGAGCGTCTGCCCCCTCATGATCAGTGCGCATCTTAGTGACCAGTCATTCTGCTGTTCGGTTGATTTATATATTAGCCTATTATTATATAGGATTGATTACATAGTAGAATAAAATATTTAAGAGAATAAGAAAATGAATCATTTAATTAATAAAATAAGAGCTGAAAAAGGAACTTCTAGGTAATGAGACCAATGTGAGAAGTCACAAGCAGGCTGTACATGAGAAACAGCATGATCATTGGCTAGAATCAATAGGAAATAATATCAGAAAGGTAGGGAAGGGACACATCAAAAACACTAAAGTCCTAAGAAGAGTTTAAGATCTAATTTGCATTTGAACAAAAAAAACATATGGTGATGCTCCAAGCAAAGTCATGGCAAAAGAAAAGTGATACATGAAAACAACTAAAAAAGATGAACAAATACATACATGTAAATATTACCTATATACGTAAGTGTAATACATTTGCAATATATAACATACAATATGTTATATAAGAGCATAGGGTACATAGTGTATAATATAGCTTCCAGTATAGCTTATATATGATTTATATAGTATTTAGTATATAAAACATACTTATAATTTAAAGTGAGCATTATAATTTATAGTGTCTAGTATAACATAATATATATACATATACATATAATATATAATTTAGAAACAACTGCCTAGTGTATATATTGCAATTATATATAACCAGGCTGCAGGTACTAGACTGGGAAAAAATAATGAATGGAAAGTACAAGAAATGAGACCAACTGTCTCGCTGTATTTCCCCTTAAAATATTTACTAATTTTAAAGTAGTGGCTGAGAGGCTAAACTCAACAGTATTAAAGTACCGAATGGACAAAATTGGAGTTAAAGACTCAACTGAAGATGAAATCATGTGGTAAACACTGAGACCTCAGACAGTACTGTCCTAGTACTGCCACTTGCAAAAGGATAAGCCAGAAACAGATACTAACATTGAGATAATCCAAAATATGTCAGTTCAATATTAATTTCATCATGAGAGTTTATCTTTACCCCAGCTGCCCTCCAAGAGAAAAGAAAAGGGTTTCTGGAAGAAGGTAGTATTATACGATATTTCTAACTGTATCCCATTTTTTTATAGAAGTCTTACTTGCAATAAAAATACCTAGAAACAAAAACATTACATAGAAAGAGAAAGGATAAATATATGATAGAAATAGTCCTAAATGAGATTTAGATAATTGAGCTCAAAGGTAAAGATGCTCAATAATTGATTAATTTTATCAATAAATTAAATTAAAAAAGATAATCAGGAAAATAAAACTATAAAAATGGTCTAGAAGAGATTCTTGAAGAAAAAAAGTAATACTTAGACCTCTATAGTTGTATTTAATATCAGATTAGACAAAATATGAAAAAAATATTAATATGCAGAAAGATGAATTAGGTGAAAATGTTGAAGCATAAAAAAAGTACTTTTTGATAGAGAAGTCAAAAATGAATATGAAACATGGTAAGAGATTTACTTTTTTAAAGAAAATGTCATTCTGCTTTTTTATAGTGACAACAGTATTTTACATTCCAACTAACAGTGCACCAGGTTCCAATTTTTCCACATCCTCACAAACAATTATTTTTCTGTTCTTTTTTTAAAAAAATTTAGTTTTATACTAGCCATCCCAAAAGGTATGAGTTGATATCTCACTGTGGTTTTGACTAGCAGTTTCCTAATAATTATTAGTGTTGAGCATCTTTTCATGTGTAGATTGGCCATTTGTATACCTTCTTTGGGATAAAGGTTTATTCAAGTTCTCTGCAAACTTACATTGGGTTGTTTATTTCTTTGTCGTTAACTTGTAAGAGTTTTTGTTTGTTCCTAAATATTAGCCTTTATCAGACACATGATTCACAAATATTTTCCCATTCCATGAGATGTCTTTTTACTGTGTTGATTGTGTTCTTTGATGCACAAAAGTTTGATGTAGGGCAATTATTCTATTTTTGTAGTTGCTTGTGCTTTTAGTGTGATAGATAAGAAATTATGACCAAATCCAATGTTAAGGTTTTTTTTGCATGTTTTCTTCTAATAATTTTATATATTTAGTTTGTATGTTTAAGCTTTTGATCCATTTTGAGTTATTTTTTATGTATGGTATAAAGTAAGTGTCCAACTGCTTTCTTATATATGGAATGTAAATCAGAATAACAGCATTTTGGTCTGACCATTGTAAGTACTGTATATGCCAACATGTAATCCATACAAAGTAGTATGGTTTTGCACTAATCATTTATTATGCATGGGACTAACTTTTTTTCAAGTGTAGAATGTGAGAACTTGGCTAATATAAATAAAGTTATTTCTGTTTGAAAACACCCATATATTCACTCCCTTCTGAGAAGTTTAAGCATCATTTTCCTAAGCTATTTTCTCTCAATTTAAAACATACTGTTATAAGACCAAGAATAAATAATAGTTTTATATTCTCTTAACAAATTTTAAAATTAAAACAATAAATCAGTGGAGCAGGGTAGTGGCATAAATAATGTTGAATCAAAGTTATAATAAAAGTAGACTATCAACTGCCGAAACCGGTTTGGCTCGGTGGATAGAGCGTCGGCCTGCGGACTGAAAGGTCCCGGGTTCGATTCAGGCCAAGGGCATGTACCTGGGCTGCGGGCACATCCCCAGTGGGTGATGTGCAGGAGGCAGCTGATCGATGTTTCTCTCTCATCGATGTTTCTAACTCTCTTCTATCTCTCTCCCTTCCTCTCTGTAAAAAATCAATAAAAAAAAAAAAATATATAAAAAGTAGACTATCAACTGCAAATGGATAATTCATATAAGCTTGGCAATTTCTTCTGCTTTTTAATGCTATTTCTTAACTCTCTGTATTACTGCTCACACATTTTACTTAACTAATGTTTTTCATTTGTCTATTAGCCATTTTTACCAAATCACTGAAAATCAGTTTGTTATTCAACTGAAAGGGAAGTATTGTTATATTCATAGTTCTTTGCATTGCCAAGAAGATTATGGTTCAATTGTGTGTGTGTGTGTGTGTGTGTGTGTGTGTGTGTGTGTGTATTTATGTACAAAAAAGAAAAAAGACAGAGAATTAATATGAGAGCAAGCTGCAGGTATTGAGGGGGCGGAGGGGGGGAGGCCTTATTTCTATGAAATTTATCGCATTTATCTCCCTTCCCATTCTATCCTGGCTCCTTCATCCTCCTCTCACCAAAACGTAATGCTAGTACATTTGAGTGTTTCCCAGTAGGAAGAAATGTAGTTGCACATTCAAATTCTTCAGACCAAAAAGCAATTGGTACACAATGGCAGGTATGTTGTTCCAGAAGAAAATCGGTTTTGTGCTTCTAAAGGAAGAGCAATATGTATCTGTGAGAAGAAAAAAAGCCAACCTTGAAAGTAACCACATTTGTCTTCCTTCAAGAGAGAAATTTAACAAAAAGTTAACTCTAAAGTAATGATTAACTTAAGTATCTTTCATTGACATGACATATTGTCCTTCTAAATCAAAAGAAAATATTAATAACCAAAGAGAAGAGACAAAAATCTCATGTTAAGCTCAAGGAAAATATGGATGTTTAGTGCATTTCAATCATATAAAAATGGTGTTCAGCTTATTTATGCCTCCATGCTTGTGTGTGTGTGTGTGTGTGTTTGTGTGTGTGTGTGTGTGTGTGTGTGTGTGTGTTAAAAATGCAAAAGGAGCCCTACCTGGTTTGGTTCAGTGGATGGAGTGTTGGCCTGTGGACTGAAGGGTCCCGGGTTTGATTCCAGTCAAGGGTATATGCCCGACAGCCAATCAATGATTCTCTCTCATCATTGATGTTTCTATCTCTCTCTCCCTCTCCCTTCCTTTCTGAAATCAATAAAAAAATATTTTTTAAAAATGCAAAAGGATGAGCAGTAATGGAAGCCCAATACTAAACCTACAACTTAATAGTTTCCAGCTTGTTAACACTAAATTTACCTCTAAAGCATTTAGCAGCAGATGAAATGAGACACAATCCTTCCAGAAAGAGCATCATTAGCCTTATTGTAGCTTCTACAACACACCTCCATATGCTTATATCTGAGAGATGATTAGGTGAATTTGCATAAAAGTAAATGACTTTTGAAATAAACAACATTTTTAGAAACTATGTGATAGGTTGATCGTCAGAATTAAAATTGAATTTGAGGTTGAAGGTCTTACCCCAAAGTAGAATTCACCCTGAAGGAACTGTGAATCTATACAGTGGTTCTCAACCTTCCTAATGCTGCGACTCTTTAATACAGTTCCTCATGTTGTAGGGACCCCCAATTTCATTGTTACAAATTGAACTTAATTAAAGCATAGTGATTAATCACAAAAACAATATGTAATTATATATGTGTTTTCTGGTGGTCTTAGGCGACCCCTATGAAAGGATTGTTCAACCCCCAAAGGGGTCGCGACCCACAGGTTGAGAACCGCTGATCTATAAGTTCAAAAACGGGGGAAGTGGTTTATCTTGAATATTGTAAGTTGGTGGTGATAATTTACTATGGCATAGGCTTATGTTAAGAGAAGAATACAATGAAAAGAACATTTTTAACAACAAATCAAATATATTTGGCTGTATCTAAACAATGGTAAATTGAAACAGCCAAGCACTGACAATTTCCCTCCCTGCAACACCTGGGGTACATAACGTGAAGGACAAATGTGGAATACTAGGAAAATTTGGGGTGAGGGATGATGGAAGAATGAAAGGTTATCTTAACTCTCTGCTACTAGAAGCATATGAGGGAACTTTAACAACTTACTTTGATTAAAAAAACAGAAACAGAGACAGAGAAAGAAAATTTGTTTGAATTTCTAACTCAAACTAATCAAAGAGATCATATTATTAGTTATGTAGGCTTTATCTAATTTAAAGTCATTAGTAATAGTGGGAAGTAACCTATTTCAATTTTATTGATCAGCATGAAATAGGCCAGGACAAGGGTGAGGTGACAAAAGCAATTTTCTCAAGTGCAAAATTTAAGGGGCGCAAACAGTAATCAAGACAAATAATAGTTTAACACACCATTTAAAAAAATAAAAATTAATGCGAAAGTCCTATGATGAACAAAAGATAACCATTAAATTAAAGGTAAGATCAGTATATGCTTTCTATGTATTCTAAAGTGTTTTACTCTCTGGTTCATTAGCTTGTAGGCCAATAGTCAAGCCTTCATCCTCAATTGTTTCACAACTTCAGAACATACAAGCACAATTTCACAATTTTAAGTATAGTAAACTACTATGCTATAGTTCTTAGCATAGTAAACCTTGTCCTCCTCCATTCCACCGAATATGTTATTTGGTGGGTGTAATTCTAAGGCATAGTCTATGAAAATCAAGGTACTCGAAGAGTTTCCCTTTATATAACTGTTCTTTAATTTTTCTCCTTAATTTTATTTCTTTATCTTCTGCTTTCAGTTGTTGCTGTTGAGAAATCTTCAGTCTATTATAGAAGATTAAAATACAGACTCTATTTTTCTCTTGTACTGCTGTTATCATATCATGTTTGGCTTTGTATCCGGCAGTTTCATAAATATCTATAGTAATAAAAGGGTAATATGCTAATAAGACCAGATGTCATTTCAGACATCATTCCAGACTTCCTTCCAGACAAAGCCAGGCTGGAGGGAAACCCGGGTCCCGGGTGCCTGCTGGCAGCTGGAGCGAAGCCCGGGTCCTGGGTGCCATAGGGATGCCAGTGCCGGCAGCCTGGGGAAGGAAGGCCTACTCTTGCACAAATTTCTTGCATCGGGCCTCTAGTATATCCATATTAGGATTTGTTTTATTTACCCTGATTAGGATATAATGTTCTACTGGATATGAGGACTCATATTTTTCAGTGTTCTGGGAAGTTCCCAGTTAATTTTTTCATCTAAACGTGCTGCCCACCATTCATTTTATTCTTTCCTTATGGATTTACATACACACACATGCACACAAGCACACAGATTAACTTTTCCATCCTACCATGTATAAATCTTTAATTTTCATTCATTTATTTTCCTTTAACACATACCAATCTTTCACAACGTATCTTAAGGTTTATCTAATTTTTCTTAGTAATCCCCTCAGGAATTTTTTTAACAATTACAATATTTGTATAACTTCCATTCTACATCAAATTGGCCTGTTTATTCCCAATAGTTTCTTATTTTTATTTATTTTAATTTCATACTTTATTAAGTTAAATATTTCAGAGAAAGCCTTCTCTATATTGTTTTTTTCACTTCAAGAATGTAAACCTATTGCTGCTGGTTCTTCTTCTTCTTCTCTCTCTCTCTCTCTCTCTTTCTCTGACTCCCTCTCTATCTCATCTCTCTTTCCCTCTTTCTCTCACCTCCGTCCCTATCTCTTTCTCCTCATTTGCCCCTCTCCCTTTCTCTCAGCTTTTTCTTTGTGCTTGATGATTTTTGGTTATGAGCTTATCCTTTTCTAAAAAAATCTGTGGGACTCCCATGGTTCTATATTGGGGGAAAAGATAATTTCTTATTCCAGTGACCACAGAGGACCATGAGCTTAAAACAAGTCTGAAGAGTGCGCAGATCTAATGTGAAAACTGCAGATTCAACTGTTCCTTGTCTCAGATACAAGTCTGCATGATGCAAAAGTTTGTAGGGCTCTCTGTCCTCTGGCCAAGCCATCTCTTTCCATCTGCCCACAGCTTAGTCTCTACACGCCAAGAATATGCTTTTTTTTGGGGGGGTGGGGTGGTTGGACACCTTTTCTGCCACCTTTTGGGACAATAATGCTATAAATAATGTATCTTATCCATGACAAAGTCTTCCTATAGACAGAGATATACCAGGACACCTAGCATGTCACATACAGGTAAGAAGTCTATTCCTGTTACATTTATGAGATTAGGTTATATTGAACTCATTTTAAAAAATTTTTAAAATCGTTATGGCTGAAAGTATTACATATGTCTTCCTGTTCCCCCATTGCCCCTTCAAGCCCTTCCCTGACCCCCCCGCCCTAGGCCTTTACACCCTATTGTCTATTGTCTGTGTCCATGGGTTATGCATATATGCATACAAGTTCTTTGGTTGATCTCTTCCCACCTATCCACCCACCCCTTGTTAATTTAGTGCAAATCTTTCTACTGATTTATTTTAGTCAATTTGAATTTTATTATTTCTCAATAGACTGAGATACTAATATAACCTTTTACTGAGATTTATTAAGAGGATAGTACTTTATTGAAATTCTAATTCTTGTAAAGTTAATTGGCATATTTACATTCACAACATATATGTTCAATCAAAGTAGTTTATAAAAGTAAATCATTAATGTCATTGAGACTTCTATTGCAATTCTATATTCTTGAAAATATTATTATCAACTTTTCTCTGAATTTATTTTGAATCTCTGTGGGTTTCCCATTCTTAATTATAATTTTGTAGGGGTTTGTGATTTTTAAAATATTTTTATTGAATCCAAAAGAAAGTTACCTCTTTACTGAATTAATGTTAATCTTTATTTATCAGTCCCCTTTCCCCCTTTCTGTGTAATTAGTTCATAGATCTTTTAGCAATTTCTTCCACCTACAGGTATATTTTGGTTTATTGTCCAACATCTTGTTTTAAAGAGCTAAATTATTTTCCCCAAGCATTCCTGAAGATATGCCATGTAAGTTTTGATAGTATCATTTGTATCTAAGTGGCGATATAATTTGTGTGTGGTCTGACTCAGTGCAGGAATGTTGAGTTTTTCAAATGCACAGCGAAACAGCCACAAGCTCTCAAGAAAGACATAATCACACAGGAAGATGTCTAAAAAGTGGCATTTTAAAAGGCAAAGTAGATATTAGAGTTTATACATGAGGAAAGGCTCTTCATTTCAGAAAGAGATCAGTAGAAAAGGTGTGATCTAAAACTTTGAATGATAATAGGAAAATAATTTTATAAAAGAAATACTTGATGGCAAATTATACACTTACATTTTTCCTTGTGGCATTAAAGACAGTATTTGTCAATCTTTGATGAAAATTAAAATAAGATGGAAGGAGAGAGCAAGAAGTTTCCATGAAAAATGATTTATTACTTTCTTTATAACTGTCACGCTCAGTGAAAGTTGCTGAGAGTAGATACAAGAATGACGGAGATTGATAGAATCTATGCTATCAGGGCGACTCTGAGACTATCATTCTCTGCCATATGGGCATTTCTTTGCACCTTGAAGGCAGGCAGAGTTATCTACCCGGGATTGGTTATTATACCTTCAAAGAGATTCTGCTATAAATATGCTTTGAAGATTTTAATTTATCAAGATCTATTCTTTTTGTTTTAAGAATTACCAGATTCTAAATCTTTATTTAGCCTTTCCTCCTATATGAGTTATCTTCTTAGTTGGTTAAAATAATTCTTTTGAATAAAATCTTAGTCTGTAGTTAATGGCCTGATCTAAGCTAACTCAGAAGTGACAGCTCTTGATGAATAGCCCACAATTCAGTCCAAAAAGGAAAAGTACATTTTTATAAGCTGATTTATAAAATATTTTCTATGTTTAATGTTTTATTTTATTTAAAAGAAATTCTTGTTTCTAGGGTTTGTTACTTCCATCCTGTGTTGAATTATTCTTGTGTATCCTAAGCTATTTTTATCTGCTTGATTGTAACTAAGATTCTCTGCCAGCTTTGTTAAGAATACTGACACATTCTACTCAGATAAAGGAAAGGTTTGAGAGAGCAGTTACAAAAATACCTAAAGGAAATTAGTCATTAAGTGTTTTGGTTTTAAGAAAAGAGTCAAGAAGTAAATCACCTTGAAGAAAAGGTATTCTATTACTTAAAAACATTACCATTTTGAGACAGACCTTGGCCTTATAGAGGTCCCCAAGCAATGTATTATACCAATGAGCTTCTAAAACTAAAATTTTCCATAAGGGGGAGGAATACATAGGCTATGGATGATTATTTCCAGATGTAGTTATCAATTATTCAGAAGCAAAAAAATAAATTTCAGTGAAGACAGTATAACTCTGAAGTATTTGAAGCAGCATGTAAATATTGGCAATGCTATTTTATTCTTTCTTTACTCCTTTGTCTATTTTTTCTGTCCCTTTTTTTCCCGCTGTCAATGATTTGCCTTGAAGCCCTAAATCTTTTCAATAATGGCAACTACCTTACTAGCTGGCTGCCATGCATTAAAAGTAAGACATTTGGTAAATAAAGCTATTCAGTTAACTCCCTCTCACAAACGATGCCACAGTTGGTCAACATGGAAATCGTTTTTCAAAGTTCTTTCTCCATTCCACATCTATTTCATAAATTTAAAACCATTTTTCTCTTCGGTACTATTTTTATTTTGCCCACCTGAGCTCCCATACCCTCCTAATGACTCTTTCTTCCAGAACCTACACTCTATCAGCTCCCTCGTGTATTTTCTCTGAAATCTTCCAAATTCTGACTAACTTGATCAATAAATCTTTACGAAGTATTTAAAATAATGTTATCTCAAACTTAATATACAACAAGTCTATATTTGATTGACATATCAAAATTTCACATATTATGCTGTAGCATTTTTATAACATTTATAAAGAAGTATTCTTTGATTAAATGGTCATTCTAGACTTGGGGGGTAACACACAAAAAAACATGTATAGCACTAATCTAATCTGTCTGTTTTTTTTAAGAGAATTTATATAAAACTTTCTCAGTGGAACCCTGAACAAGAAACGCGTTTTGTTGTGCTTCACTTACTGATATGCTTTCTTAGTGCTGGTGCTACTTGAATGAGAATACTGTTGATGGTAATACTGTGTCTAATGTGATAGCTTTTCTAGTTAAAGTGGCATGTGGAAGTGCTGTCACAACATTTTGATCGTCTAATGTAAGATGTGGAATTTAAATCAGTGCCTAATTGTTAGACGTCAATACTACTGTCAAATAAATTACATTATCTTCCCCATCAAAACTGAGAAACAATGACAATATTAGATTTTGTATAATTTTCAATGCAGTTAGATCAAAAAAGGAGAATACACATACAAAGTTCTCTATTCATGTGTCCATTAAATTTATTTTATAATAGAGAAAAAATGAATATTCTAAATGTTCTCAAATAATGTGACATTTGAACTCTATGACAATCAATGTAACAGTAAACAGCCATTAAAAAATGATGCCATTATAATCTAGAATGAACACCTATAAAAATATAATGGAATGTACTTTTGTATGACTACTCTTTTTTAAGCACACATGTATGCATATTAGACAAATAAATAAAAGAAAATCAAACCTTAAACTTTGATCAACCTACTTAATCAACATAGCCTATAAGACTTGAGTACTGTGACCATCTGCATTAAAATGACCTGGTTATTAGTACTATGAATTAAAATGACCTGTCTCAACAGGACTTAGGAATTTGGTTCAGAGCAACTTTTCCTGGGAAAGATAAAACTGTAAACCAATATATAACTTCATTAGTTGCATCATCAACTTTATGGAAATCAATTACGTGATATGGCAATCACCTTGGAAAACTATACACGCAATAAGAAATAGTTTAATTATCAAGTGAACTGCAGCCTCACTTTACTATATTCACACATCCTAAATGATTATCTCAGGATTTTTGTCCAGTCTCCAGGAGTTCCTCTCCCTCGAATATCTACCTTAAATCACTGAGTCCAGACCTCAAATTCTATAAGTATACATTTTGACTCTCTAATTCATAGACGCTACTGAATGTTTTCCACTGTGTTGAGGTGGTATCCCCCCTTACTGCAGTGATTTTTAGTAATTTAGATCTGCTTTATTAATATGTTGTTTTTTGAGGGGAGCTCAATGGAATACTTTTTGTTGGTTTGGGGATTTTTGGATTGAATAAAATTTATTATATTCCTTTTTCTAGGTATAATTGATAAATATAAATTTACTATATTTAAGGCATGCAATGTGATTACAGTGGGGCCTTGACTTACGAGTTTAATTCCTTCCGAGACCAAGCTCGTTAAGGAGCTCGTTAACTCAAATTACTCTATCAACTCAATGCAAAAAATCAGCTGAGAGACAGCTGGTATCTCAAAAAACTGGTTAGTCGGGACACTCGTAAGTCAAGGCCCCACTGTATTTGATGTACATATAGATTGTGAAATGTTTACCACAAACAAAACTAACTAATCTACTCTTTACCTCACGTACTTATATTATTTCTTTCTTGGTGAGAACACTTTAGACCCACTTTCCTAGTAAATTTTGAATATGCAACAGAGTACTGTTAATTATAGTCAAGACCCTGTACATTGGAACTTAAGTTTTACATTTTTTTAATTTCACAAATAAGTGAGATTATGCAGTAATTGTCTTATTGTTGCTGGCTTATTTCATTTAGTGCAATGTCCTCCATACTCATACCTGTTGTCACAAATGGCAGAATGTTCTTTTTTGTGTGACTGAGTAATATTCCATGATTCCAATAGGAGTCTATTATATATAAACATATGCAACATACAGAACAATTAAATTATTAACAGATATATGTTAATATACATAACACATTTATCTCTTTTCTTCTGCTAACTTTGACCTTAGATGTTCTTTTTCTAGTTCCAGGAGCTTCAAATTAAGTTATTTATTTGAGATTCTTCTTTTCTTAGTGTAGTAAAATCTCAGTATAACAGACTAATGTGGGCAAGGGTGTGTCCATGAAAGCCGAAAGTCTTATATAAAAGTTTAATTTAACAGAAATGCTTTTTTATATGTATTACTGGAATTTTAAATTTATACTGAATAGGTCTAGTAAATGTGTGCATCCGCCAGTCACCAAAAGTAAACAAATGCACACGTTTGGGGTGTGGCTTAGCACCATCAAAACATCAGCAGGAACACATTCAAATTGCTGCAGAGCCGCTGGCACGGCTCAGTGGAGTGTCCAACTATGGGCCAGGAGGTCATGGCTCGATTCCTGATCAGAGTACATGCCTGGGTTGCAAGCTTGATCCTCAGTGTGGGGCGTGCAGGAGGCAGCTGATCAATGATTCTCTCTCATCATTGATGTTTCTGTCTCTCTCTACCTCTCCCTTCCTCTCTGAAATCAATAAAAAATATATATATTTAAAAATCTGCTGCAGAAAGTCACACCCGCCATGCAACAACAGAACCAATTCCCATGTGGGATGTGGCGTGATCACATACTAATCATTCACCAAACAATGTTTATGAGCTGTGACTCTTGGCTTTATATGTGGATACCATAGTTGTAGATATGTAATATTTATGTCAGGGAAATTTCTGCAATGTTTTTCCAACATATGATCTATTCCCTAAAATTTATTAAAAATAACAGTGAATCAATAACAAAGAACAACCTGTTAATTTAATTATAAGCAAATCTTGGTTAAAAGCATTTTTAAGTTAACCGTGTTAATTTTCACATATGACATACCACCAGAAATTGTGTCCATTAAATCTAAAGTTCTTTAAATTGAGTTCTGCAAAATCAAGGTTTTACTGTTCTTTCAAGGAAAATAAATAAAAGGTCCCTCTCAGTCACTAAGGGCAATTGACAACTCTGAACCTCATATGCAAAATGAAGTAGGAAGATAAGTAGCCTTGGTGTGTTCTTAAAGGAGAGGAAATTGTGGGTCACCTGACCCAACCCGAAACTTCCTCAATCCTACCTGAATCTCTTCTGCCTAACTGCAATATTTTTAAAAAACAGTGAAATAACATTGTTTTTAATTACAACACTGTCTTTTTTCTTATAAATTTTCAGTTAAAAGTTGGTTGTAAATATATACAAAAATTGTGTATTTGATGAAGGTATCATTTCAAATTAGAAAATAAAGAGGTGAATTATTTAAGAAATAATGCTGGGACAAATGAAAAAAAAAAATGTTGGATCACCACTCTATGCTTCTAATAAAATAAGTTACCTGTGGATCAAATATTGAGCATTTAAAAAATAACATATAATTTTAGAATAAGATGAAATGATTTTAACCTAAACAACAAAGGAACTAGTTGGGTAATTCTACTATAAAATACACACTATTTTATGAGTCCCAGGAATAGCTTGTTTTTGATTAAATTAGATACCATGTGAGTAATAAAAAGGTCCATCACTAGGGAAAAGATTGGAAAGGAGAAAAAGCCAATGAGACTGGGCTTGCGATGTGAATAAAAGCATGAGGCACTTGTCCATTTTCCTAGTCACAAAGAGAGAAATGTAATATAGAGCAGAGAGCGTGGCATTTGTGAGGATGTAGTGGGATTCCTGCATTTTCCTCCACTCACTGAACTTCACGATTAATGTGTAATTTTCATTTAAGACCCTACTGGCTTGTAGGAGGGAAACACAAGTTGGATTTTCATAAACTCAGGGTCTTGAGCTCAGTCTCTAGTCACAATTAATAAGAACACAAAACAAGCTTCAGAGTCAAACGCACCTGTATTTGACGCTCATTTCTGCCACTTTTTCCTGTCTACGTTGGTCAAAACATCCTCTAAGTTTGTTTGCTATTAATTAATTTAGTTAGTTTGTTAGTTTTAATCCAAACTCATTGGATTGTTTTAAGAATTAAATAACACAATTTATATAAAATGCTTAACAAAATTTCAAAGAGAAGCCATAATGAATAATGAAAAGTCATTATAATAAGAATAACAATACTATTGATAGTAACAGTAGGATTGAGTAATTATTGTCATTATCATTATTTTTTGTTGAAAGCATTACTTTAATTTACTGTGTAGTTTGTTCCCATTCTTAGCAGTTTCCACCTCTAATAAATATATGGCTTTGTCCTTTTCTAAAGTCATGGTTACTTCAATATCAAGTAATAAACAAAGCATATTCATCTTGCTCAAAATTTCCAAAGTAAATCACACATGATGGACTTGTGGGTGGAAAATAAATAAATCTCTATATATAAAAGCCTAATATGCATATTGTCCCTGCAGGAGTTCAACCAGGAGACCTATCACTAGCTATAACACGCACTTACCACCAGGGGGCATTGCAGAACAAAGGAAGGCCCCAGGCAAGAAGCTGGCAGCAGGCAGCTGGGGAAGGGAGGCCCTGGCCAGCAGCCTGAAAGCCCCATTGGCCCTGATCACTGGCCAGGCCTAGGGACCCTACCCGTACACGAATTTCATGCACCAGGCCTCTAGTAAATTAATAAAAAGGAAAAGCTGAGGGGTAAACCTGAAGGTATTTGCTCATACTAAGGAATAAAATCTTGTTTTTTGACTACCACTCAAAATGTAAATAGTGTCTTGGTTTTTCAAAAGTGGAAAGCTGCAGAGGAAAACTTTACCTAAGGACATTGCTCAAAAAGCTCCTTCTATGAAAGAGTAAGATTTTTAAAAAAAGTCCCCAGTGTCAAAATAAGGCAATCAAGGAACTTCTTGTCCTACAATTCAAGCGGAAAATGTATTAAAATCAGTTCCTGGAATTCAAAATACAGCTATTCCCTCATCTGGATTTGTTGTTTCAATTACAACACTTGGATGATCAGGAAAATTCCAAGTCCATGATTAATTTAATGTGAGCTGAGCTTAATAGCCTTCAGTCTCTCAGTATACGACAATATCAATCATCTATGGAGAAAATACCTTTAAAACTGAGTCCTTGAGATGCCCACTGATTATCTTCATCCAGCACATGCATATATATTGTATTTTATATACACGTTTCATCATAATGAGACTTAGAAGAAATCCTCTCTGCCGAAACCAGTTTGGCTCAGTGGATAGAGCGTCGGCCTGCAGACTCAAGAGTCCCGGGTTCGATTCCAGTCAAGGGCATGTACGTGGGTTGCGGGCACATCCCCAGTGGGGGGTGTGCAGGAGGCAGCTGATCGATGTTTCTCTCTCATCGATGTTTCTAACTCTCTATCTCTCTCCCTTCCTCTCTGTAAAAAATCAATAAAATATATAAAAAAAGAAGAAATCCTCTAAACCCTGTTAATTTTGAAATATCAAGTAATGATTTATATACATTTGAAAATAAAAAAACTATGAGATTGAAAATGTATTCAAAAACCAAGAAGCAATAAGACAATGTCTGAAGCTATTAAAAATAAAGTAATGGCCCTGTCAGGTTTGGCTCAGTGGATACAGCATCGGCCTGCAGACTAAAGGGTCCCGAGTTCAATTCCAGGCAAAGGCATGTACCTTGCTTGCGGGCACATCCCCAGTGGGGGGTGTGCAGGAGGCAGCTGGTCAATGTTTCTCTCTCATCGATGTTTCTAACTCTCTATCCCTCTACCTTCCTCTCTGTAAAAAATCAATAAAATATATTTAAAAAAAATAAAGTCATGAATAGATTTCCTAGAGATAAAAAAATAAAATCAGTGAATGAAAAAAATGAACAAACAAAATTAAACAGAGGTGAATAAAGAACAAATTGAAAAATACACTTAATGAGTAATAGAAATCACAAGGTAAATAAAGAAGGTAGAAATTTAAGAAACAAACAGGGTAGAATGAAGTTCTCTAAAAAATTGGCATTTAATTTGAAAAAAAAAATACAGCGGGGAGACAATTTTTAAGTCAATATGGAAATGTATAAAGGTTTACACATCAATATGTGTTTATCCATAGTAGAAATAGAAAAAGACTAAGCGTAAATAGAGAAAATAATAGCATTCATTCCATTAGAGGAATGGTAATATGTTAAACATTCTAAAGCCCTGGAATTGTTTGGAAGTTAGATGAAAATAATGGGTAAACTTAGATTTTTAATGTGGTATCTCACCCTGGCTGGGTCTCTCAGTTGGTTGGAGTTTCATCCCATACACCAAAGGGTAGCCAGTTAGATTCCTTGTCGGAGCACAAATCTAGGTTGTCTGTTAGTTTCCTGGTTAGGGCATGTATGGGAGGCAGCCAATTTCTCTCTCTCTCTCTCTCTCTCGTTCCCTTCCTCTCTCTCTAAAACTGAATTAAAAAAAAACATACTTAGGTCAGGATTTAAAAAATATTGCACCATCTCAATTTAAGGGTTAACAATAAAAAAATAATGTAAAAGAGAAAAGCAACAGCAAAACAGTCAATAGTCAATGTTAGAAGGAAACAAAAAGAAATAAAGGTAATCAAACAACTATCCCCCCAAAAGTTAAATAAAAGTAAGTAGAGAAAGTAGTTCAAAATTGCAAATAAAAAAATAAGTTGATAGATGTTGATCCAAATATATGATAGAAAATCAGGTGTAGAAAAATATATCATTAGTGTGATAATGTGTATTTAAAAAGGAAAAGAAATAGAACAAATATTCTCCAGAGCAATGACAATAAATTTTTTTTAAAAAGATATGATATATTTACATCTGGTATCATTGATTCTGTTTACTGTACTGGTGGCCTTAAGCAGCAGAAAAAAAACAACAAAAAACAACTTGTTTGATTCATTGTCCCTGTAGAGATCTAATTGTCTGCAAAGGAAAAACTAAGAGCCAGAAGACAATTCATTAGAAGTAATAAGAAAACGTGGCAATGATGTTTGGGTACATATGTATACAAACAAAATCAATCGACATTCTTACATAATCACATATAAGTGTTAGAAAATATTTTTAATTGATATAATTTAAGAAGAAAAATATAGTCAGAAATAAATCTTATAAAAGGTGTCCCTGATTTCTAAAAAAATAAAATAAAATAAATGGAGCAATAAAGGTACTTATATATGGGAAGACTATATTGTATTGATGTAAATTTCCCATTTTAATTCATGATTTAAAATGTTCAAAAGTTATTATTACTAATATTATTATTATTACTATTATTAATATTATTATAATTAATGGAGCCTACTAAGCTTATTCTAAATGTTAGATGGAGGACCAAGAGGCGAGACTGCTCTGAGAGGAAATACTGCACCTAGAATAATTAATAAGCAAAGTATCGGTGCAATGACAAACAAATAATTTTACCAACACAAAGACACACAGTGAATCTCAGGCATGCTTGCATATTGATACATACTAGGTGTATAGTACAAGACTCTAAAATAAAGAGTAAGATGTAAGAAAATGGTGCTGTGGACAGTTGTTTCTCTATGATAAACATAATCTCTAACTGGAAACACTTCAAAAAAATCAATCTATTAGGATTAAATTCCTAAATAAAAAACTAAGCTTTGTAATAAAAGGCAATCCTATATAATAAAGAGCTAATATGCTAATTAGACCACACAGCCGAACGTCCTTCTGGACATCCTTCTGGACGACCTTCTGGAAGAAGCCAGGTCTGCAAGGGCCGAGGCAAGAACAACCTTCCTGAACCACCAGTGGGCCGGGGGATGGGGGTGAGGGGGTGGCAGGGCCAGTCCAGGTGCTGCCCTGACTTCTTCAGATGCAGCCAGATGATGGGGGTGGCTTGGTTCCGGTACTTATTCAAAGACGGGACAGGGGTGTGACCATGGTGCCTCAACCTCCCACTGTCCCTCCCTTGGCCAGCCACCAGACCCTGATTGCCCACCCCCTCACAAGTGGGTGGGAAGCAGGGCCAGCGCTAAGGAACGACAAGCCAGCTTCTGGCTGAGCAGCACACCACCCCCTGCTCAGCTCCTGTTCAGCCAGAAGCCAGGCTCATGGCTTTCAAGTGCAGCTGTGGTGGAGGGAGCATCTTCCACCTCCTTGGCAGATAGGCAGTAAAGAGTGAGGGATCCTGGACTCAGAGAGCGCTGGACTGTGAGAGGGAGGTCTGAGTGCTGGCTTAGGCCTGGGGAATCGAGCCTAAGCCGGCAGGCAGACAAGCCCACAACCCCCAAGGTTTCTGGACTGCAAGAGGGCACAGGACAGGAAGAAAAACAGCCCCACACCCAGTGCAAGACTTCCATGCACTGGGCCTCTAGTAATGTATATAAAGTATTTATCTTTATGACTTTCTGTACATTCTGTAGAGGGTCTGGGGTTGGTTGGTGCTGAATAAATGTTCATTCAGGGATTTAAAACAACCACACAAGAACCCCTGGTTACCTTGGCCCACCTGGCTGACCTCCAGTGGTTGCCAGGTTACCTCTATGACCTGTCTCACCATTGTGACCTGTCAGCTCTGTGACCTGCTGCCAGCTTATACCCCACACACCTGGTTGAGGCCTCTTCAGTGTGAGACTTAGGGAAGGGCTCCCCAAGATCTTGTCATATTTAACTCAGACTTGGCTATTGAGACAGAGCTCACCACAGGGAGAACTCAGGAAGCCACCACCCAAGGGACAGCAAGTACCTCCAGGGCAGGGAGAGCCAGGCTGGTGCAGGAGAGGGCAGGCAGGAGAGGGCGGTTGGGCGGGCAGATAGAGGGTGGGTTGGAAATGCTGTCACAGCAGGAAGGCTTTTAGGCACAAGAACAGGGGGACCTGATTTATATTTTTTAAAGATCACTCGGTGATTTGACATTTGAAATGATATTTGACATGTGTCCTGAGAGCCAGGCAGGATTTAGGCAGATGAAGACGGTGAGATGTGCTTCAGGTACAGACAATGGACACGGCCTGGAGCAGGACAGATGAACACTGGGGACCAGAGCACATGCCTCTCAGAGCCTGTGAGTGATGGGACAGGGCAGGGAAACAGAAGACCCTGCATGGAGGGGACAGGGCAGAGGGGGAGGGGACTTTCCATGGAGGGGCAGAGCAGGGGAAACAGTGAACCCTCCATGGAAGGGGCAGGGCAGGGAGGACAGGGGACCCTCCATGGAGGGTCCAGGGGGGAGGGGGGGGAGGCAAGGAGCCCTCCATGGAGGGGCCAGGGTAAGGGGAGAGAAGACCCTCCATGGAGGGGACAAAATAAGGGGATAGGGAAACCTCCATGGAGGAGAGAGGGCAGGGAGGAGAGGGGACCCTCCATGGAGGGAGTAGACAGGGAGGAGAGGGGACCCTCCATGGAGGGAGTAGACAGGGAGGAGAGGGGACCCTCCATGGAGGGAGTAGGCAGGGAGGAGAGGGGATCCTCCATGGAGGGAGTAGGCAGGGAGGAGAGGGGACCCTCCATGGAGGGAGTAGGCAGGGAGGAGAGGGGACCCTCCATGGAGGGAGTAGGCAGGGAGGAGAGGGGACCCTCCATGGAGGAAGTAGGCAGGGAGGAGAGGGGACTCTCCATGGAGGGGAGAAGGCAGGGAGGATTGGGGACCCTCCATGGAGGAGGCAGGTCAGGGGAATAGGGAACCGTCCATGGAGAAGACAGGGTTGAAGGAGAAGGGACCCTCAATGGAGGGGGCAGGGAAGATAGGGGACTCTCCATGGAGGGGACAGGTCAGGGAGGAGAGGGGACCCTACATGGAGGGGAGAGGGCAGGGAGGAGAGGGGAACCTCCATGGAGGGGAAGAGAAGGGAAGATAGGGGACCCTCCTTGGAGGGGTGGGTCAGGAAGGGGAGGGGACCCTCCATGGAGAGTCCGGATGGGGGGGGCAGGGAGCCCTCCATGGAGGGGACAGGATAGGGGGCAGGGGACCTTCCATGGAGGAGGAAGTGCAGGGGGGAGAGGGGACCCTCCATGGAGGAGACAGGTCAGGGAGGAGAGGGGACCCTCCATGGAGGGGGGACGAGAGGAGAGGGGGCTCTCCATGGAGGGGGCAGGTCAGGGAAGAGAGGGGACCCTCCATGGAGGGGACAGGTCAGGGAAGAGAGGGGACCCTCCATGGAGGGGACTGGCAAGGAGGAGAGGGAAACCTCCATGGAGGGGGAACGGAAGGGAAGATAGGGGACGCTCCATGGAGAGCTGGGTCAGGGAGGGGAAGGGACCCTTCATGGAGAGTCAGGACCGGGGAGGGGGGCAGGGATCCCTCCATGGAGGGGATGGAGGGGGCAGGGTAGGGAGAGAGAGGACCCTCCATGGAGGGGACAGGATGGGCAGACAGGGGACCCTCCAATGAGGGGGCAGGGTAGGGAGGGCAGTGAAACCTCCATGGAGGAGAGAGGGCAGGGAAGAGAGGGGATCCTCCATGAAGGGGAGAGGTCAAGGAGGAGAGGGGACATTCCATGGAGAAGACAGGGTTGGGGGAGAAGGGATCCTCTATGGAGGGGGCTGGGCAGAGAGGAGAGGCTACCCTCCATGGAAGGGGAAGGGAAGGGGGAGAGGGGACCCTTCATGGGTGGGGTAGGGCATGGAGGGGAGGAAACCCTCCATGAAGGGGAGAGGGTAGGGAAGAGAGGGAACCCTCCATGGAGGGGGCTGGGAGGAGAGTGGACCCTCAATGGAGGGGGCAGGGCAGAGAGAAGAGGGGACACTTCATGGAGGGGTTAGGGCAGGGAGGGGAGGGAACTCTCCATGAAGGGGGCAGGGAGGAGAGGGGACCCTCCATGGATGGGGCAGGGAAGAGAGGGGAACCTCAATTGAAGGGGCAGGGCAGGGCATGGGGATAGGAAACTTCCATGGAGGGGACAGGTCAGGGAGAGAGGGGACCCTTCATGGAGGGGGCAGGGCAGGGAGGAGAGTGGACCCTTCATGGATGGGGTAGGGCAGGGCGGGCAGGGAACCCTCTATGGAAGGGGCAAGGAGGAATGAGGACCCTTCATGGATGGGATGGATCAGAGAGGAGAGGGAACCCTCCATGGAAGGGGCAGGGCAGGGAGGAGAGGGGACCCACCATGGAGAGGGCAGGGCAGGAAGGAGAGGGGAACATTTTTGGAGGGGAAGTGCTGGGGCATAGGGAACCGTCCATGGAGGGCACAGGGGAGTGGGAAAATGGACCCCTATCAAGATGAATGGGCAGGGGTACAAGGAAACCCCCCTTTGAGGTACAGAGTATGATGGAGGGGAATCCTCCATGGAATGGGGTCAAAGAACACTCCATGGAGACATCATGGAGGGGAGACAGGGCATACTTCATGGAGGGAGTCAGTAGGGGGATTGGGAATCCCCCCCATCCCCTTGACTGGATAGACCAGGGAGATAAGGGAATCTCCATGGTGTTGTATGAGCAGGCATACAATGAACCCCCCCGTTTGAGTTGACAGTACAGGAAAGAGGGTCACCTCCATGAGGGGGGAGAGAGGGGACCCACCAGGGAGGAGAAAGGGAGGAGGGAAAGGGACACTCCAGAGAGAAGAATAGGCAGCATTCAAGGAACCGCCTCTCTTTGAGGGGACAGGGCAGGTGGGGGATGGGGGAGAGGACTCTCCATAAAGGGGAATGGGCAAGGGGATAGGGAACCTGCCCTTACAGGGAAGGACAAGAGAGAGGAGGCACCCTACATGGAGTGAGGACAGGGGTCCCTCCACAGTGGGACAGGGCAGGCTGTGGGGGGCGGGGGGGGGGGTGAAAGGGACTTTCCATGGAGGACATTGGGTAGGGAGAGAGGGAACCACCCCTTTGAGATATTCCTTGTACCCCTGCCATTCCTTTTTCTGGAGGGTCCTCTTTTTCCCCTCCCAGTTCCACCCTCCTTTGAGAGGAATCAGTAGGGGAGGTAGGGGACTCTCCATGGTGGTGAATGGACAGGCATACAATGGCTCCCCCTTTGAGGGGACAAGGAAGGAGGGAGGGGGCAGCCTCCATGAGCTGGACACAGGGGACCCACAATGGAGGGAAAGGGGAGGGGGAGAGGAGGTCCTCCAGGGAGAGGAATGGGCATGGGTACAAGGAGCCCTTCCCTTTGAGGGGACATGTAGGGGCAGGGGGCACCCTCCAGGAAGTGAGGAGAGGGGACCGTCCACAGAGGGACAGGGCAGATGGGGTAGAGGACTCTCCATGGAGGGGAATGGTTAGGGGGATAGAAATCCTCCCTTTGAAGGGGCAAGGAAGGGGAGAAATGGCCTATCCATGGCAAGAGCAAGGCATGGAGGACAGGGAACCCTCCATGGAGGGGAATACGCAGGGGGTCAGGGAATCCTCCTTTGAGGGGAAAGGACAGAGTGGAGATGACACCCTCCTTGGAGGGAGCAAGGCATTGGAGACAAGGGACCCTCCATGGAGGTGAGTGGGCAGGGAACAAGGAACCCCCCTTTGAAGGGACAGGGCATGGTGTTGGGAGCATGCTCCATGGAGTGGGGACAGGTTCCTTCCATGGAGGGGAATGGGCTGGGGGATAGGGAATCCAACTTTGTGGTGACAGGGCAGGGGAGGGTCAGGGCAAGGGAGAAAGGGTACTCTTTCCAGAGAGGGAAATGGGCAGGGATACAAAGATCCCCTCAAAGAAGAGATTCCCTATCCCCCTGCTCTTACCCCATGTCCCTTCAAAGGTGAGGGGTTCCTTGTTCACCTGCTCATTCACCACCATGGAATGTCCTCTGTCTCCCCTCCTTGTCCCTTTCATGGAGGGTCTCCTTTCCCCCGGGCCCTGTCCTTACAAGGTGGGACCCCTGTCCTCATTCCATGCAGGGAACCCCCTTCATCTCTGTCCTGCCCATCATAGGGGAGGTTCCTGGTAGCCCTGCCCATTGATCTCAATGGAAAGGAAAGGGAAGGGTTGAGAGAACACCCTCCATGGAGGGAAATGAGAAGGGAGGAGAGACACCCTCCATGGAGAGTTAGGGCAAGGGAGAAAGGGGACTCTTCATGGAGGGGAATGGGCAGGGCATTTCCTCTGCCTGTGGAGGAAAATGAGCAGGGGGGTAGGGAACCCCACCTTTTGAGGGGTCAGGAAAGGGTGAACAAGGGATTCTCCATGGAGGGAGCAGTGCAGGGAGCACAGGGACCCTCCATGCACGGGACAGAGCAGAGGAAACAGGGGACCATCCAAGGAGAATGGGCAGGGGACAAAGAACCCCCATTTGAAGGGGCAGAGAAGGGGTGCCAAGGGGGACCATGACAGGGGTGTCCTGTCCCCCTGCACTTTCCCCTCCATGGATGGCTCCCTGTCCTCCATGTCTTGCTCCTGCCATGGACAGTCCATTTCACCCTTTCCTTGCCCCCTCAAAAGGGGGGATCCCTATCCCTCTGCCCATTTCCTCCTTGAAGAGTCCCCTTTCCCTCTGCTTGTCCCTCCACAGAAGGTCTGCTCTCCCCACTCCATGGAGGGTCCCTCTCCCCCGGCTCTGTCCCCACAGGGCAGTGTGGAAAGGGGACTCTCCATTGAAGCAACAGGGCAGGGAAAAAGAAGACCCTTCGTGGCTGTGTCTGGGCAGGGAGGACAGAGGACCCTGCTTGGTAGGACAGGGGCCCATCCATGGATGGGACAGGGCAGGAGGGCCAGGGCAAAAGGGACAGGAGGTGGGGACACTGACCCCTCCATGGATGGTCCCCTGTCCTTACCGAGAAGGGTCCACTGTCCCCCATGCCCTGGCACAGCCACGAAGGGTCTTCTTTTTTTTTTTTTTAAGGGGAGAATGATAATTTTTATTTTTTTTATTTCTTGTTTTTTTAAAAATATATTTAATTGATTTTTTACAGAGAGGAAGGGAGAGGGAGATAGAGAGTTAGAAACATCGATGAGAGAGAAACATCGACCAGCTGCCTCCTGCACATCTCCTACTGGGGATTTGCTTGTAACCCAGGTATATGCCCTTGACTGGAATCGAACCTGGGACCTTTCAGTTCGTAGGCCGAGGCTCTATCCACTGAGACAAATCGGTTTTGGCGAGAATGATGATTTCTATTTTTTAAAATATATTTTATTGATTTTTTACAGAGAGGAAGGGAGAGGGATAGAGAGTTAGAAAAATCGATGAGAGAGAAGCACCCATCAGCTGCCTCCTGCACACTCCCTACTGGGGATGTGCACGCAATCAAGGTACATGCCCTTGATCAGAATCGAACCCGGGACCCTTGAGTCCACAGGCTGACGCTCTATCCACTGAGCCAAACCAGTTAGGGGGGAGGTCTTACTTTTCCCTGTTCTGTTGCTTCAATGGAAAGTCCCCTAACCACTCTTCTGCATCCCTGCCCCTTCCCAAGGTCTCCTGTCCTGACTGCCCACCCCTCTCATGGTGCCCTGTCCCCCTGCCCTGCCTTCCCATGGAGGGGCCACTGTCTCCCCTGCTCTGACCACTCTGTGGTTGGTCCCCTTTCCCCTCTGCCTTTTCCCTCCATGGAGGGTCTTCTCTTTCCCTGTCCTGACCCCTCACTCACAGGCATCTGAGGGGCATATGCTCTGGTCTGCCCATTGTTCATCTCTCCTGCCTCCAGGCTGTGGCCACTGTCTGTACCTGAAGCACATTCTCACCCTCTTCATCTGTCTAAATCCTACCTGAGCCCTCAAGACACATCTCAAATATCATTTCAAATGTCAAATCACAAGCAGGGGAAGGGGGTTGGGGGGTGGGGGGTGGGGGGGAGTGTGGGGGGTGGGACGTGGGGGGTAGAGTGTGGGGGGTGGGGGGTGGGGGGTGGGGGGTGAAGTGTGGGGGGTGGGGGGTGGGGGCTGGTGGGTGGGGGTTGGTGGGGGCTGGTGGGTGGGGGGTGTGGGATGTGGAGTGGTGGGTGAGGGGTGGAGGTAGGGGGGATGTGGGGGATGGGGGTGAGGGGTAGTAGTGGAGTGTGTGGGCTGGTGGATGGGGGGTAGGGGTGATGGGTGGGGCTGGGTGATGTGGGGTGGCAGGTTGGGGATGGGAGTAGGGGGTAAGCAGGGTATGGGGGTGATGGGTAGTAGTGGGTATGTGGGATGGCAGATGAGTGCTGGGGTTGTGGGTGTGGGGTGGCAGGTGGGGGTTGTGTGTTTGGAGTGGTGGATAGGTTTGGTGGGTGAGGGGTGGGAGGAGGAAGAAGAGGGCATAGGGGCGATTAATGGTGATGGAAGGAGACTTGACTTGAAGGCAGTGAGCACACAGTGCAATATACTGATGATGCATTATAGAATTGCACACCTGACCTATGCAATTTTATTAGTGAATGTCACCCAAATAAGTTTGATTAAAAATAAATAAAAGGTGGGTCTATTGAGGTCGATTAGGTTATGAGGGTAGAGCCCTCATGCATTGGATTAATACCCTTTTAAATGATCCCCCATGCTATACTTATCAGGGGATCACTCTATATGTTATATTCATGTCAAACCACTATTATATACACTTGAAACTAATATTGAATGTCATCTCTAATTGAAAAAAAATAAATATGTAAAAGAATTTTTAATAAAAATAAAAATGCAAATCAGAGTGATCTTTAAAAAATATATATCAGATCAGTACACTCTGTGCCTAAAAGCCTTAAGCGCTCCAGCAGGGGTCAGCTCTCCAGACAGCATCATGCCTGTGAGGGTGTTACGCTGCTGGGGAGGAATGCCCTGTCTTCTTCCTCCAGTTGCCCCTTCACTGCTCTGGTGACGTGTGGCACTGGTGGAGGGAAGAACTGTGCTTCCATGAGAGTGAGCTAAGTATCACTTTGGTTGCTTTGTTCTAGTGAAGGAGCAGACAGAAAAAAAAAAGCATTTTAAAAAATCTTAATGGTTCTAATAGCATTTCAACCCACCCAAGGGACCTTTATCTGCCCTTCCCTGCACCCCAGCCAGCCTGGCTCACCCAGCCTTGAGGAAAGAAGGCAGGGTTGGTGCTGCACAGGCTGCCAGTGAGCATGCATCTGGTCAGACATCTGAAGAGAATTGCAGTTATCTGAGGATGGAAATGGAGGGTCGCATCTGCTGGGATCAGGCACACAGGAGGGGACTAACCTGTGTGGGAAATAGTGACCGGGTCAGAGCTGCAAGACCTCGCCATGCTCTCACTCTCCAGCTGCATCCCAGGGGACCATGTATAGTCCACAGCAGGAAGTACCTCCATGGCCTCTGACAACCCACAGACCCTCTGCAAAGCCCTTGAGCTCACATGGATGATGTCAGAGTATACATGCCCGACACCCTAAGTACTGCCATGAGGACTGTTTGGACCTTTTAATTCTACTCTTACAAGAAAGCCAGGTCTGAGGCTCTTGTCCACTGCTCAAAGGTGTGTGAGGACCCAGTAGGGGGCAGCTAGACCAAGTATACCATGGGGCATTTGCTGAGTGGCCTCAGTCCCTGCACAGTCACCAAGTTTAAACCTGTATCTATCTGGTGACCACCGCTCGCCCCTACCTGGGGACTCACTGAGAAACTACCTCCTGCAACTTGAGTCCCTCCAGAGGCTCTTTGAGTGACCGAGACTAACAGGCACCCACACGTGGAGGTGGGCAGAGGCAGAACACAGGGGCCCCTTGGGACTTTTGCTGTCCATCTGCCAGCCCAGTGGAAGTAAAAGGCAGCCTTGGTGCACTGCTTGCACCTTACTGCTCTCATTCTGAACCAGCAGAGGCAGCCACACACTGTGAATTGTTTGCAGCTCTAAATAGAGTTCACAAGGCCAGTCACAGGAAGCATCTGACATTGGCCAGCACCAGAGTCTCTCTCATTTGCATCCAGGACAACCCACACAGGGGCCAACTGCAGATGACATCCGAGCATGATCCAGTTAGCTTCACAAGCGGCATATCCAAAGGGAGATCTTACAGGACATCAGAACCTGCTGAGGCGAATTCTGCTCCATGAGGTCAGCACCTGTGCAGCAGCTCATTCAATGTGGTCAGGGGTGATCCTCACAGTCAGCCACCTGGAAAGTCAACCACGTACATAAATAGGCCAATAGCAATATAGACTCAACTACAACAGGAGAGCCCATGTAACACACACAAGGGACATTCTTGGAACACTCAGCTCTGGAAAAAAGACTGTGCCATTAGGTCCCTCAGGACACCTACTACATAAGGCCACACTACCAACATTGGGTGTCTAATAGTCTAATACATTGAAATGTATACACCGAGACATCCAAAATGGGTAGACAAAGAAAAATGCCCCCATTAAAGTACATCAGACACCTTCAAAAAATAATTTAGTGAAATAGAGGCAAGTATACTACTAGATACAGATTTAAAAAAAAAATGCTTATAAAGATCCTAAATGAACCTAGAGGAAGAATAGATGAAATCAATAAGAACTTCAATAAAGAGATAGTAAGCATGAAAAAGAACATATAAGCCATAAAAATTAAGTTAAAATAAAGGTTACAATGTCTGACATGAATGGTACACTAGAAAACATGGGCAACTGAATGAAGTAGAGGATTGAATCTGTTTGGAAGACAAAGTAGCAGAAGACAATCAGAGAAGCAAAAAGAAAAAAAATTAAAAATGAAGACTATTTAAGGGCTCTTTGGGACAAAATGAATCCTAGCAACATGAATTGAATCAAATGAGTACAAGAAGGAGAAAAGAGCGAGCAATGGATCGAGAGCCTATTAAAAGAAATAATGACTGAAACTTCCCAAACCTGGTGAAGGAAAAAGACAAGTCCAGGAGGGACAGTGAGTCCCAAGTAAGATGAACCCAAAAATGGCCACGCCAAAACACATCATAATTAAAATGGCAAAGTTTAAAAATAAAGAGAAAAAGCAGTAAGAGAAAGGCTGTTAGTTACCTACAAGGGAGCTCCCATAAGACTACCAGCACATTTCTCAATAGAAACATTTTAGTCAGATGGATTGGCAGAAAATATTCAGTGCGATGTAAAGGAGGGAACTACAACCAAGACTCTACCCAGCAAGTCTTTCATTTAAAATTGACAGAGAAATAAAGAGCTTTCCAGACAACCAAAAGCTAAAGAAGTTCCTTACCACCAAACTCATATTAAAGAACTGTTAAAGGGTCAAGAAGGAGAAAAAAGAGGACCATAGTTAAAAGAATAGAATGGAAAAATATACATACTTATCAATAATCATTTTAAATGTGAATGCTCCAAACAAAAAACATGGTTGCTGAATGGATAGAAAAATAAGACCAACCTCAGAAAGAGATATACAGACTAAAAGGGATAAAAATATATATTTTATGCAAAAGAGAAAAAAAAATCTGGGGTAGCAATACCTGTGTGTGACAAAATAGACTTACAAAGGCTATCTTAAGAGACAAAGAAGGACCCTACATAATGATAAAGGGAGCAATCCAACAAGAGGACATAACCCCTGTAAACATTTATGTACCCAACATAGGAGCACCTAAATATATAAAGCAAATCTTGATGGACATAAAGGGAGGGGGTGAAAGGGACTTTCCATGGAGGACATTGGGTAGGGAGAGAGGGAACCACCCCTTTGAGATATTCCTTGTACCCCTGCCATTCCTTTTTCTGGAGGGTCCTCTTTTTCCCCTCCCAGTTCCACCCTCCTTTGAGAGGAATCAGTAGGGGAGGTAGGGGACTCTCCATGGTGGTGAATGGACAGGCATACATGGCTCCCCCTTTGAGGGGACAGGGAAGGAGGGAGGGGGCAGCCTCCATGAGCTGGACACAGGGGACCCTCAATGGAGAGGAATGGGCATGGGTACAAGGAGCCCTTCCCTTTGAGGGGACATGGCAGGGGGCACCCTCCAGAAAGTGAGGAGAGGGGACCATCCACAGAGGGACACTGCAGATGGGGTAGAGGACTCTCCTTGGAGGGGAATGGTTAGGGGGATAGAAATCCTCCCTTTGAAGGAGCAAGGAAGGGGAGAAATGGCCTATCCATGGCAAGAGCAAGGCATGGAGGACAGGGAACCCTCCATGGAGGGGAATACGCAGGGGGTCAGGGAATCCTTTGATGGGAAAAGGTAGAGTGGAGATGACACCCTCCTTGGAGGGAGCAAGGCATTGGAGACAGGGAACCCTCCAGGGAGGTGAATGTGCAGGGAACAAGGAACCCCCCTTTGAAGGGACAGGGCATGGTGTTGGGAGCATGCAATATAGACTCAACTACAACAAGGAGAGCCCATATAACACACACAAGGGACATTCTTGGAACACACAGCTCTGGAAAAAAGAAGACTGTGCCATTAGGTCCCTCAAGACACCTACTACATAAGGCCACACTACCAACATTGGGTGTCTAATAGTCTAATACATAGAAATGTATACACCGAGACATCCAAAAGGGGTAAACAAAGAAAAATGCCCCCATTAAAGTACATCAGACACCTTCAAAAAATAATTTAGTGAAATAGAGGCAAGTATACTACTAGATACAGATTTAAAAAAAAAAAATGCTTATAAAGATCCTAAATGCACCTAGAGGAAGAATAGATGAAATCAATAAGAACTTCAATAAAGAGATAGTAAGCATGAAAAAGAACATATAAGCCATAAAAAATAAGTTAGAAATAAAGGATACAATGTCTGAAATGAATGGTACACTAGAAAACATGGGCAACTGAATGAAGTAGAGGATTGAATCTGTTTGGAAGACAAAGTAGCAGAAGACAATCAGAGAAGCAAAAAGAAAAAAAATTAAAAATTAAGACAATTTAAGGGATTTTTGGGACAAAATGAATCCTAGCAACATGAATTGCATCAAACGAGTACAAGAAGGAGAAAAGAGCGAGCAATGGATTGAGAGCCTATTAAAAGAAATAATGACTGAAACTTCCCAAACTTGGTGAAGGAAAAAGACAAGTCCAGGAGGGACAGTGAGTCCCAAGTAAGATGAACCCAAAAATGGCCACGCCAAAACACATCATAATTAAAATGGCAAAGTTTAAAAATAAAGAGAAAAAGCAGTAAGAGAAAGGCTGTTAGTTACCTACAAGGGAGCTCCCATAAGACTACCAGCACATTTCTCAATAGAAACGTTTTAGTCAGTTGGATTGGCAGAAAATATTCAGTGCGATGTAAAGGAGGGAACTACAACCAAGACTCTACCCAGCAAGTCTTTCATTTAAAATTGACAGAGAAATAAAGAGCTTTCCAGACAACCAAAAGCTAAAGAAGTTCCTTACCACCAAACTCATATTAAAGAACAGTTAAAGGGTCAAGAAGGAGAAAAAAGAGGACCATAGTTAAAAGAATAGAATGGAAAAATATACATACTTATCAATAATCATTTTAAATGTGAATGCTCCAAACAAAAAACATGGTAGCTGAATGGATAGAAAAATAAGACCAACCTCAGAAAGAGATATACAGACTAAAAGGGATAAAAAAATACATTTTATGCAAAAGAGAATTAAAAAAAAAGCTGGGGTAGCAATACCTGTGTGTGACAAAATAGACTTACAAAGGCTATCTTAAGAGACAAAGAAGGACCCTACATCATGATAAAGGGAGCAATCCAACAAGGGGACATAACCCCTGTAAACATTTATGTACCCAACATAGGAGCACCTAAATATATAAAGCAAATCTTGATGGACATAAAGGGAGACATTGACAGCTATCCAGGCATAGGAGGGGATCATAATACCCCATTGACATCAATGGATAGATATCCCAGATGGAAAATCTAAAAAGAAACTAGGACTTTAAATGACATTCCTTTTAGTTGGTATCTGCAGAGCATTTCACTCCAAAACAGCAGAATATACATTGTTTTCAAATGCACATGGAATATTTTTTAGGATAGACCACATGTTAGAACACAAAACATCTCTCAATAAATTTAAAAAATTGAAATCATATCAAAAATGATCTCTGACCACAATGATATAAAACTAGAAATCAATCAGAAGAAAAAAAACTGGTATACAAGTGATATATTATATAATTGTATACACCTAAAACCTGTCACCTCAATAAATCCAATAAAAAAAGAAAAGAAAAAGAATAAGAAGCAAAAAAAAATCAAAGAAAACCTTTCTGGAGATAGATATTGGTGATAGCTTCACAACATTATGGTACTTAATGCAGATGAATTGTATACTTAAATGTGGTTAACATTATAAATCTTATGTTACATACATTTGCAATAGAATATTATTGATCAGATAAAAAAGAAAATGTAAAACACATAAAGACATTGAGGCTAAATAACATGCAACTAAACAATAAATGGGTTAATAATGAGATCAGAAAAGAAATCAAAAGATAACTTGAAGCAAATGAAAATGAGAGCACAACAACCCAAAATCTATGGGACACAGCAAAAGTAGTTCTAAGAAGAAAATTCAAATCATTACAGGCCTACCTCAAAAAACAAGAAAAATCTCAAATAAAGAATCTAACTTCACACTTAGAACTAGAAAAGAGAAAAACAAACAGTTCAGAATGAAAACAAAGGACATATTGAAGATCAGAGCAGAAATAAGTAAAATAGAGTCTAAAAAAATGAGATTAATGAAGTGAGAGTTATTCAATGGTTAGAACATCCACACACCAATGTGTTGTGGTTCGATTCCTGGTTAAGCGCATGTACCTGGCATGCAGGCTCAATTGCCGACCCTTCTTGGGCATGTGCAGAAGAGAACCGATTGATGTGTCTCTCTCACAGGAGTGAGGGAACCAATTAACCAATTGACATTTCTCTCTCTCTCTCTCTCTCTCTCTCTCTCTCTCTCTCTCTCTCTTTCTCTGCCTCTCTTCCTACATCCCCTCCTTTCCCTTAATCCCTTCCATTCTCTCAAAAAAAAATAATTGGAAAAAATATCCTCTGGTGATAATTAACAACAACAAAATAATAAAAAAACACAATTGACAAAACTTTATTCAGACTCATCAAGAAAAACAAAAGTGAGGATTCCAGTTAATAAAATCAGAAATGAAAGAGAAGAAAGTAACAACAGGTTACACAGAAATACAAAGGATTGTAAGAAAACGTTAAAAACAGCCGGAACCGGTTTGGCTCAGTGGATAGAGCGTCGGCCTGCAGACTGAAAGGTCCCGGGTTCGATTCCGGTCAAGGGCATGTACCTGGTTTGCAGGCACATCCCCAGTAGGGGATGTGCAGGAGGCAGCTGATCGATGTTTCTCTCTCATCGATGTTTCTAACTCTCTATCTCTCTCCCTTCCTCTCTGTAAAAAATTAATATAATATATTTAAAAAAAAAAGAAAACGTTAAAAACAACTGTATGCCAAAATTGAACAATCTGAACAAAATGAATAAATTGCAACAAATATACAATCTTCCAAATCTCTATCAGGAAGAGAAAGAAAATCTGAACGGATCTACTGCAACTAATAAAATTGAAGCAGTGATACAAAAACCCTGAAAAACGAAAATGCTGAACCAAATGGCTTTATAGTTGAATATTACCAAACATTCAAAGAAGAACTAATATCTGTTGTTCTCAAACTATTCAAAAATTCAAAACAAGGGAAGACTCACAATATCATTTTATGAGGCCAGTATTTATCCTAATTCCAAAATCAGATAGAGACACTAAAAAAAAAATATGATGGGCCTATACCCCTTATGAACATAGATGCTAAAATCCTCAACAAATATTAGCAAACTGGATCCAGCAATACATTGGGAAGATCAAACACCATGATCAAGTGGGATTTATTCCTGGGATATGCAAGAGTGGTACAATATCTGAAAATCTATAAAAATGACACAGATTAAATAAAATAAGGAATACAATTACATGATCATATCAATAGATGCAGAAAAAGCACTTGACAAAATCCAGTGCGCATTTATGATAAAAGCTCTCAGCATTGTGTGAATAGAGGGAACATACCTCAACATAATAAATGTCCTATATGACAAATCTATAGCCAATATCATACTACATGGACAAAAAGTAAAAGTGATTTCCTTAAGATCAGGAACAAGACCTTACCACTTTCACCACTCTTATTCAACATAATACTCGAAGTAATAGCCACAGCAGTTAGAAAAAAAGAAGAAATAAAAAGCATTTGAATTGAAAATGAAGAAGTAAAACTGTCATTATTTGCAGATGACATAATACTGTACATAGAGAGCCCAAAAGATTCCACCAAAAAATTACCAGAACTGATCAATGAATTCAAATACAAAGTAAATATTCAGAAATCAGTTGCATTTTTATACACCAATAATGAACTATCGGAAGGTAAACTAAAAAGACAATCTGATTTACAATTGTTTTTGCATCCACAAAAATAAAATAGCTAAAAATAAATTTAACCAAGGACTTAAATGACCTGTTCTTAAAAAATTATAAGATACTGAAGCAAGAAAATGAATAGCTGTTGGGTGTGGCTCAAAGGTCAGAGGGCCTGCCCATGCACTGAAGGGTCAAGGGCGCCATAGTGTGTCAAGGGTACATACCTCAGCAGCAGCTTCCATCCCAATCAAACTTTCTCTCACATCATTGGTTCTCTCTCCCTCCCTCTCTCTTTCCTACTTCTCCTCTTCCCTCCCTTCTTCACTTCCACTCTCTAAAAAAGCAATGAAAAAATATCCTCCAATGAGGATTAACAAAAAAGGAAAGAAAGATATTGAGGAAAGAAAAAGAAAGAGAAAGAAAGAAAGAAAGAAAGAAAGAAAGAAAGAAAGAAAGAGAGAAAGAAAGAAAGAAAGAAAAGAAGAAGAAAGAAAAAGAAAGAAAGATTGAAGAAGATACAAATAAGTGAAATCATATACTATGTTCATGGATAAGAAGAATTTTTATCAGTTCAGTGTCCATACTAACCAAAGTGATCTATATATTAAACACTATCGCTATCAAGATACCAATTGTGGAGTTCACAGAGCAACAAAAATATTTCAAAAATATATATGGAACAACAACAACAACAAAATACAGCAATCTTGAAAAAGAACAAAGTTGGAGGAATCACACTACTTGGTATCAAACTATACTACAAGGCCATAGTAATAAAATATTGCATGATACTGCCATAAAAACAGACATATAGATCATTTGGAACAGGATAAAAAGTCCAGAAATAAACCCATGCATTTATGATCAATTAATAATTGACAAAAGACACAAGAACGTACAATGGAGTAAAGATAACCTGGGAATATATCTGAAGAAACCTAAACAATGATTCAAAAAGATCCGTGCTCCACTATGTTCACTGCAGCCTTATTTACCATAGCCAATATTTGGGAGCTGCCCAACTGCCCATCAGCAGAGGAGTGGATAAAAGCTGTGGTGCATTAACACAATGGAATATACTCAGCTGTAGAAAGGAATGAAGTGAAAGAAATCTTTCCCTTTGGGGCAGCATGGATGGAGCTGGTGAGTATTGTGCTAAGGGAAATAAGCCAGTTAGAGAAATACAAGTATCTTAGGATTTACTTAAATGTGGGATCTAATCAAAAAAATAAACTAATAAAAAAACAGAAACAGACTCATAGATACAGAGAGCAGATTGACAGCTGTCAAAGGGGAGGGAAGTTGGGGGGCTGGATGAAAAAGGGAAACAGATTAAGCAAAGTAAAAAAACCTCATAAACACAGATAGCAGGATGGAGATTACCATAGGGAAAGGTGTTGGTAGAAGAGGATCCAGCAAGGATAAATGGTGATGGAAGGAGACCTGACTTGGGGTGGTGACCACAGTACAATATACAGATGATGTGTTATAGAATCGTGCACCTGGAAGCTATATAATTAACCAATCTCACCCCAATAAATTCAGTTAAATAAAAAAAGAAAGAACATCCTGACACTTGCTGCAACCTGGGTGGACCCTGAAGACATGATGCTCAGTGAAACAAGCCAGACACAGAAAGACAAATACTGTGTGACCCCACTCACATGAAGCCTCTGGAGATGTCAGTCATAGAGACAGAGGTAAGATGAAAGGGACCAGGGGTGGGGGAGGAGGATGGGAGCTGTTTAGTGGGGACAGAGTTTCAGTTGGCGAAGATGGGACCATTGATGAAGATGATGGTGGTGACAGCTGCACAGCACTATGAACTTAATAACCTACACTGAGTTGTGCATAAAAAAATAGTTAAAATGGTAAATTTCATTGTGTATATTTTACTCTGATAAAAATATTCAAAAACCTAACAGCAGCAACAACAACAACAAAAATAGAAACCATGTTTTACAAACAGAACAATGGTAGGACATGCTCAGGCTCCCCTGAACTCCTGCTCTCACATGGCCTCCTGACACACAGGGGTGAGAAGAGCCTGGTGTCTGAGGGCTGCTGAGCAAACTTGGACAAGCCCTGGTCCCCTTTTGTCTACCTTACAGGCCTATTGAGACGAACAAAGGATGCCACGTGTGGGGAGTCTCCATTGTGCAGAGAGGGCACACCCAGGGCAGCAACTGCCTTCTCACATCGAGGACAACTGAGCAGCCCGCAGGGGATGGATGGAACCCCACATAAAGCCTGCACCCCCAACAGCCCACGGAGCCCCTACTTGAAGAGGCCATCAGACAAGTGCCAACAGGGCTTAAAATGGTGACCTATTTAAAATGATTATGTGAATACATGTTTTAATATGAGAAAATTGATTCCATGTAATTAATGTGCTATTATAACCCATAAGGCTGTCTTGGTGATGAGTCCACTCTAGGACACACATTATAAGGGGATGGAATTGTTCTGTCAGTGTGGTTTTGTTGTTAGTTAGTTTGGTTTAAATTGTTTTCTAATTGATCTTAGAGAGAGTGGAAGGGAGAGAGAAACACTAATGAGATGGCTCCTGGGGAACCAGGGCCCTTTTGATGCAAGGGAAGATGGTCAAGCAACTGAGCCACTCTGGCCAGGGCAAGGCTGTCAGTATTTTGTGTGACTTGGTTTAATTTCATCTGAAAATGATAGCAAAGTCTAAATGTAAGGCCTTGAGGTTAAAATGATAAAACTCCCTTCTTGGGAACCAAAAAAGGCACACCCACACCCACATTCATACACACCCACTCACAATCATTCATAGACATTGACATTTTCACACATTCACACAAGCATGCACATGCACACACACACCTTCACGCATGCATACACATACATTCTCACATTCATGCATTCACATACCATCACATCCTTTCACACACACACACACACACACACACACACACACACACCTGTTGTGAGGGATGCATGTCTCACATGGTGTTGGTCCCAGGGTGTTCATACAGCTCAGTCCTCAGATCTGGGCCAAAGTCAAGATCGACTTATGAAATTTCATCAACCGTTTCCTTGGGTTTCCTCAAACTCCCTCCTGTGTGCCCCTCCCGCAAGTTGCCAGGCCACTCTGGCAGACAAAGAGCAGCACAACAGTAACAAAAAATTAAAAGACAGAAAAAGAAAGGAACAGAAAGCTAGTCATGAAACCACAGGACCATTCAGAGCTTAAGAAAATGCGGAGCTCTGAAGCATCTTCAGGTCCCATCCTCTCTTCTCCATCGCTGATTATGTTTTCCTTTATTTTCTAGTTGTCTGCTGAGATGCATCTTTGAGAGAAGAGAAAAAAGTGGGAGCCCTGCCACTGGCTGAGGGAGGGAAATGCTGCAGCCTGGCTCACTCCTCAGGATGTTCCCATGAGAGCCTAGGCCGCCCAGCAGGCTCCCTCCCTGTCTCCTTTCACATGAATCTCCATGGACACCTCAGTGCTGTGGGACTCAGATGGAGGACCACATTTTCAAACCAGCATAGGCCACGGGGCAGCGTCAGTATAGCAAAGGCAGATGGAAACATCAGTGAGAGTAGCAAGGAAGGCGGGATAGTTACTGACATGTACTATGTGTCGGTTAGTAGTAAGAGACAAAGAGATATAAAGGAAGAACATTATGGAAATGATTTTATTATCAAAGCTGCAGATCCATTGAGACATCTGCTTATTGCTGTGTCACATTCCTTTGAGAATAACGGTGTTTTGGTTTGCTTTGTAAACAAAGTCTATATCCCATGTTGTGTCAAAGTTGTCTCTTACTGACCAGAGAATTTCTTTATGAAGAATTAATATTTCTATTAATAAACAGAATTCCTTTCATTTAAAAACTGAAATCTCAAGAGAAATTAGTTACCTCCATGAAGCCATTTGTTATTAAATGATGATACTTTAACTTTTGAATTTGTTTGAGTTTGTTTTATGATCCTTCGACTTTCCAACTATTTCCAAATTCAGGACCCCTTCTGAGTTTTCTGCCTCCTCTATCTTGCCTTCAAACCATAATTCTCAGCCACCTTCCTTCAGACCTCCTCCCAAAATTCAGTGTGTGAAATAAGAGATGTTGACAGGAATGTAAAGAAATGGGTCCGGGTTTTGCTCTATGTAGATCTGAGAACCTTCTTCTTCTGAGACCCCCTGGTGATGGACCAGAAACCTTCCTGAGTGCAACCTCCCTGCTCTTTTTCACCTGCAACACTCTATAGTCCACAACAACCCCTAGAAAGTACGGGAACCCATGAAAGTGGAGAACCCTGAAGCTGAAGTTTCATTAGTTTTAACGGGAAAACCCCTATGAGTGTGGTACATGGAAATATGCCGATGCTGTAAAAGAGGAGGCCAGTGAGGACTGTATCAAACATGCACACAGTCCAACCTCATTAAAATCTTTCAAACCAACAACAAAGTTTTGTACAATCTGACCTCCGCTAATTTGTGAGCTTCACATCCCACTGCTCTCCCACCCTGTCCTGTGCACTGTCAGTTTCTCCTGTCACTTCTGTGTTCTTTCAAAATAGTAAGCACCCCCCTACCTCAGAGGCTTTTGCTGGGAAAGGAAGGGAAGAGTAGCATGAGGGCAGAGCAGCCTAGGTTTGCATACTGGCTTCACAATTGACTAGCTATGAACTGAGGGTAATTTATTTTCTTCATTTTTTTAATTTTTAAAATGTACTTAGTAATTTTAGAGAGAGAGGATAGGATGGAGAAAGAGAGAGGGAGAGAGAGAGAGAGAGAGAGAGAGAGAGAGGGAGAGAGAGAGAGAAACATAAGTTTTTCCATTTATTTATGCATTAATTAGTTGATTCTTGTATGTACCCTGACTGGGTATTGAACCCATAACCTTAGCATACCTGGATGACACTCGAACAAACTGAACTACCCAGCCAAGACCAAGGGCTAGTTCTTAACCTTCTATTTTTCAGTCCACTAATCTGTAAAACAGATAGCAGAAATATATTTGTGAGACTAGAACAGTACCTGGCTTATAGTAAGCACTCAATAAATATTAGATGCTGCTGCCATTGCTATTATTATTATTATGTTATTTCATAAAATATATTATTTTAAAGAAAGCCTTTTCTATTTCTTTCCCCCATCTAGATGTAGGCCCCTTCAGTTTTCATGGCACCTTATACCTCTCCTTTATAGAATTTGCCATAATTTTCATTAGACCATTATCTGTAAAATAATTAGTTCAATACCTGCCTTCCTGCTCCCCTATTTCCCACTAAACGATAAGCTCCATTAAAGGAACTCTTGTGTCCAGCACACTGCCTGACCTATGGAAAGGGTTCAATAAATATTTTTTAAATGTGTAAACCCTGCAACAAAATAAAAAGACAACCCACTGAATGGAAGAATATAATCACAAATGATACATCTAATAAGGAGCTAATATTTAAAATTTATTCAAATATGAAACTCAACACAAAAATACAAATATTCAAATTATAAAATGGAAAAATAAAGCTGCATATACAGTTTCCCAAAGAGGACATAGAAATGGCCCAGAGACATTGAAAAGATGCTCAACATCAGTAATCATCAGAAAATGTAAGTTAAAACCACAATGAGCCCTGGCTAGTGTGGCTGAGTTGGTTGAGAGTGTCCCATGCACCAAGAGGTCCCCAGTTTGATTCCCAGTTGGGGCATGTGCCCAAGTTGCTGCTGCATCCAAGGCATGTGGCATGCAGGAGCCACCATTGGATGTTTCTCTTTCTCACTCTTCCTTCTTCTGTCTCTAAAATCAACAAAAACATATTTAAAAAAATATTTTAAAAAGACACAGTAAGATATCACCTCACGCCTGTCAGATGGTTACCGTCAACAAATCAACCATTATCTGATAGAAAATTAGGTGTAGAAAAAGATATCATTAGAGTGATAATGTGTATTTAAAAAAAATAGAACAAATGTTGTCCAGAATAATAAGACAATAATAATATTCTTTTCAAACAAGATATGGTGCATTTACATCTGGTATCATTGATTCTGTTTACTCTGCTGGTGGCCTTAAGCAGCAGAAAAAAAAATACTTGTTAATTGTCCCTACAGAGATTTAATTGTCTTCAAAGGAAAAACTAAGATAATCAAAAGAAAATTCATTAGAAGTAATAAGAAAATGTGGCAATGATATTTGGGTACATATGTATACAAACAAAATTAATCACCATTGTTACATAACCACATATAAGTGTTAGAAAATATTTTTAATTGATATACTTTAAGAAGAAATATAGTCATGAATGAATCTTATTAAAGGTGTTCCAGGTTTTTTTAAAAATAAAACAAAATAAATGGAGCAATAAATGTACTTATATATGAGAAAACATTATTGTATTAATGTAAATTTCTCATTTCTATTTAAAATATTCAAAATTTATTTATTATTATTATTATTATTATTATTAATGGAGCCTACTAAGCTTATTCTAAACTAGAGGTCCAATACATGAAATTCATGCAAGCATGGCCTTCCTTCTCCTGGCTGCGAGCACCCAGAACCTGGGCTTCCCTCCGGCTGCCAGCAGATACCCTGGACCCAGGCTTCCTTCGCAGCCCCGGCTTTGTCCAGAAGGTTGTATGGAAGGATGTCCAGTCTAATTAGCATATTACACTTTTATTATTATAGATGTTATATGGATGACCAAGAGGCAAGACTGCTTTGAGAGGAAATACTGCAGCTAGAATAATTAATAAAGCGAGGTATTGGTGTAATGACAAACAATTTTAGCAGTACAGAGACACACAGTGAATCTCAGGCATGCTTGCATATTAATACACACTAAGTGTATAGTACAATAATCTAAAATAAAGAGTAAGATGTAAGAAAATGGTGCTGTGGACAGTTTTTTCTCTATGATAAACCGAATCTCTAACTTGAAACACTTGAAAAAAATCAATCTATTAGGATTAAATTCCTAAATCAAAAACTAAGGTTTGTAATAAAAGACAATAATGTGTATAAGCATTTATCTTTATGACCTTCTGTATATTCTGTAGAGGGTCTGGAGTTTGTTGGTGCTGATTAAATGTTCATTCAGTGATTTAAAAAAAACAACCACACAAGAACCCCTGGTTACATTGGCCCACCTGGCTGATCTGGATTGGACTAGGTTATCTCCATGACCTGTCTTACCATTGTGACCTTAGTTCTTTGACCTGATGCCACTTTATACTGGGTTGAGGCTTCTGCAGGGTGACTCCCCAGGAAGCTCAGGGAAGGACTCCCCATGATCTTATTATATTTAACTAGACTTGGCTGTTGAGACAGAGCTCACCACATAGAGAACTCAGGAAGCCACCACCAAAAGGATTGGGCCAGCAACTGGACATCCCCTGAGGAGTCCCGGATTGCGAGAGGGTGCAGGCCAGGCTGAGGGACACCCCGCCCCCCATGCACTAATTTCATGCACTGGGCCTCTAGTAATATATAATGAGCATTAAACCTCACCAATCCTAGTTCTTCAGTCAAATCTAAAGTTATGACTTCATTCATCCAGTCTTTAACTTTACTGTGTAGGAAAGACACTAAATAAATATGTCATGCTCTTTTTAAAAAAATATATTTTATTGATTTTTCAAAGAGGAAGGTAGAGGGATAGAGAGTTAGAAACATCGATGAGAGAGAAATTGATCAGCTGCCTCCTGCACACCCCCTACTGGGGATGTGCCCACAACCAAGGTACATGCCCTTGACCAGAATCGAACCTGGGACCCTTCAGTCCACAGGCCGACCCTCTATTCACTGAGCCAAACCTGGTTAGGGCTCATGCTCTTTTTGTAGGGAGAAAATAACAATAAGCAGTTCTATTATTCACTATTTATTCATGGAAAGTGACAGAAAACCCAGAGATATGATTTGGAGGGTGGGGGAATATGGTTCACAATAATGAAAAATTCAGGACTGGCTGGACTCAGGATTCATTTTACTCTGAGTTTCAAACATATGCATGTGTAGTGGGTTTTATGATTTTGACACCCCTTATTATTTCTATGCTCCATTCTCAGATAAGTTTTTGTCTTGTGTTAACCAGATAACTATAGTAGGGCTGACCTCAGCCCTACCATTCCAGCTTCAAGTTGCAATGACCTCCCCTCCAAACAAAAAAGGACAAGAAAATCTGCATCATTCAAACCAAACAGCCAAGATATGAATATTATTCTATAAATGGAAATTTCTATCTTGGCTTCTCAATTAGATTATTTAGCACCTTTCAGATTTCGAAACTCATGTAATGAGGAAACAACTGATTCTCCATCTGCATGGACATAATCTGAAATGCTTGTCCTCAGGATATACATGAATGGATCCTCAGACAGAATTATATAGAAAGTAATTTATGTTTGAAGAGTTTTTTACCGACATACATTTGTGTCAACAACTATATAAGTCTCACTGTTGCCTTCAAGATTAAACTATATTGTAATGTCTTTTTCCCCCCCAAAAAATGTCACAAAGTCAACCTGGTTACTTTTTTGGTTACATGTCACATAATTAAAGTCAGATTCTGCCATGGAAGTGGGAAGATGCTATAAGTTCAGAAAACAAATAGCTTTAAAGAATTTAGAGTCAGAAACAGCAGAATTGAATTCCAGAAATGTGGAGTTTGGGTTGAATTCAAAAGAGAGAAATTCAAATAGCACAAGAGAGTAAAGTTGAAAATCTATTTTGAAGTCATATTTGAATGCAATTACAATATTTAAAACATATTCTCATATATGAAGAACATGCAAATAAATACCACTTTCCTGAAATTTTAAAAAAAGAATCTTTCTTCCTTTATTACCCCATTTGTCTTTCTTCGACATGTAAGGTAGCTTATAGCGGCATTAGACAATGTCCCTTTATGCAAGACATTCTTTAATTCATTAATCAAAACACTGATGGCCCTAGTGCAGTGATGGCGAACCTCTGACATGCGAACTCATTTTTTTTGGTTGATTTTTCTTTGTTAAATGTCATTTAAATATATAAAATAAATATCAAAAATATAAGTCTTTGTTTTACTATGGTTGAAAATATCAAAAAATTTCTATATGTGACACGGCACCAGAGTTAAGTTGGGGTTTTTCAAAATGCTGGCAGGCCGAGCTCAAAAGGTTCGCCATCACTGCCCTAGTGACTCTCTCTTAGTATTTTTAAAGTGCTGACTCTTTTTTAAAAAATTTATCTTTACTGTTGAAAGTATTACAGATGTCCCCTTGTACCCCATTGACCCTCTCCACCCCACACCTGCCTTCACCACGCTATTGTCTGTGTCCATGGCTTATGCATACATGCATATAAGTTCTTGAAGAGGAGTTACTTCCTTACTCAGCAATGGGGTGGAGTTTTAAATGAGTAACATATAGAGTTCACATTTCAATTACTTTTCGAGGAGCTGATGCATAAACTCATTATTGTCTCAGGATCCTGGAGTTTTAAAGCAGTTTGGAAGGTGTTTTTAAATAATGTTTAAATTTTACCTCTTTGATGTCACTACAATTATTTTCAAAGTGCCCATATTTTACCTGCATTTCTGTTCTAATCTCTCTCTTTGCATTTCCAAACAGCTGTTCCTTCCTCTTTCAACTGCTCTTGTTTCATAAGCACCACTAATGAGCCAGTGAGAAGTCTACTGAATCCCCTGAAGCTGTAATAATTGTGAAGACAGAATTTTAAAACTTGCTTTTATTTGTACACCGTTTACATTCTAAATCCAAAATTAAACATGCAAACAAAGACAGATTACTGAAGTTGATTTTCTTCTTTTCTCTCTTATGCTTAACAATAGTACATAATCATGGACTATTTTTGTACAGATAATATACAAAATTTGCATTAAATAAATTTAAAAGTATATGTACATTTACTCTCAGCTCACATGAATGCCTGTTGCATGGACAGGGGATTAGGCTCTCTCACAAATTCCTCTCAAGCCTTGAGGAAAATTCAGAGGTCATTCCTTGCTCTGTCAACATTTATTTTGACTTCCACATGCCTGGTTGAGTTGGAGAATGCAACAAGGCTGTTGTTCATAAAAGAATCAGGGAGGAAGCAGTCTCTCAAGTATCTTGCTTTTTGATACAACAATAAACCTGGGGGAAGAGTAGAAAGGGATCCACATGCTATACTTTGAAATATTTTGAAGTTTTAACTATTTTAATGTCCATACTTCCCTTTTCACTCAGGCTTCAAGAGACTGATGTTTGGGAAATCCCTCACCTCCTGGAGGCTGAGGGAGCCCTGAACAGAGTCCTGATCTGATGCTACAGGGCAAACTGGGATTCCAGATCTGCTGAAGCTAGGGTAGGGAACGATCCACATTTCCAGGAAACTGAGATAACCAGGTGATTTTCTGCCTTACATTTAAGCGTTATGGCACAGGATTTCCAGGGGGTCCTTGATACCTCCAAATCTGGGAAGGGAAGAAAAGGACACTATTGTTTGTCTTCTGATCAACTCAGTCTGCCCAGTGATGGCGAACCTATGACACGTGTGTCAGAGGTGACACGTGAACTCATTTTTTTGGTTGATTTTTCTTTGTTAAATGGCATTTAAATATATAAAATAAATATCAAAATTATAAGTCTTTGTTTTACTATGGTTTCAAATATCAAAAAATTTATATATGTGACACGGCATCAGAGTTAAGTTAGGGTTTTTCAAAATGCTGACACGCCGAGCTCAAAAGGTTCACCATCACTGGCCTAGACACTCGCTTTGGTGATTGAGGCAGCTGACACTAAGCCATAGCAACCCCTCCTTTTCTGCCTTCTCAGGGCAGAAGCAGTGATTTTTTTCTCAACATGCCTGGTCTCTTGCATGCATTTCACATTCCTCTCAAACTCCTGGACTCACCAATATCTTCTAGGCTAGGGACAAATTCTCATTGTACTTTGTTCTCTACTAATACTCATTTCGTCACTAAATTTTCTTTTTTTTAAATATTTTTATTGTTTTTAGTGAGAGAGGAAGGGAGAGGGATAGAGAGATAGAAACACTGATGAGAAAGAAACATCACTTGGCTGCCTCCTGCATGCCCATAGTGGGGCTCGAGCCTGCAACCCAGGCATGTGCCCTGACCAGGAATCAAACTGGTAGCCTCTTGGTTCATGGGTCAATGCTCAAACACTGAGCCACACCAGCCAGGATGGTCTCTAAATTTTCAAAAATCCCTTTCACAAAGCCAAGAGGAAAAACAAGATATTGTGCTTCAGGTTTTTGAGTTTTGTTCTAGTGATACATGTAGTTCTTTAAAGCAACAGTCCTCAAAATGTGGTACGGGGAAAACTGAGAGTTCCTGAGACCTCTTTGGTGCTCTGTGAGGCCAGGCTATTTTCACAGCAATACTAAGATGTTATGTACCTTTTTACTGGAATTTTCCAGAGGCTATATGACATGTAATGATTTCACTATGGTGGCTAATAGAATAGGTGATTATGAATTCTTGTGATATAGACAACTTCTTAGTTTTCATTTAATTTAATAAAACTCTTTGGGGTTTGTAATCATTTTTAAAGGAGAAAAAGACCCCTGATATCAGACATTGACAAATTAGTCCAAAGCATATTCCTGAATAGGCACTTTTTGGATGGAGGTGAAACTAGTTATTTTCCCAAAAGTTTCCTTACATGCCTGTCTCCTCCTACCCAGCACAATGGTATGAGTTGAAGGACAGACACCCCAGGTAAATCTCTTGTCTGCCCAGTTACTCTTCCCCCTCAAATTCCAAGGTTATTATAGACCAGGACAAGTGAGAGTGCTGTTGTCAGGAGAAAAGTCCATCGTCATGATTGTTCCTATACTGAACCTCTTTCCTTCTTGCTCACATCTGAAGCCATAGTGCATTATTTTTCTTTTTTAAAGCCCAGACATTCCCCGCCTTCCACGGCTAACAGTGAATTTCTATTATTTTAGGGTGTAAATGAATAGTGTGTGGTATTCAAGGGAACAAAGATAAATGACATTAAGTTCAAAATGTGACAGGTCCATCTGACACAACTTTAAGGACATCCTTTTCACTCACATTTTCAGATGTTCTTGACAAGGAGAGAGATCTGGAGGTACTGCTAGGAACCAGAGAATTGCAGAGAAGTGTTCTGTGAACATCTTGTCAAACAAATTCCAAACTCTTCCTCTTCACAGCAGAGTTGTAAAACGGGGAAGATACCAAGGGAAAGTGCAGATGCCTGGGAGGCAGGTCAGGGGTCCAGTCCAACCCTGGAACACAGTAGCTCTCAGGCCCCCAGTCAGACTACATACCATATTTTTCAATGCATAAGACACGATTTTTTCCTAAAATCATTAGACTGAAAATTAAGGGGCGTCTTATACAAGAAAAATCAGCCGAGGAGGGAGCCACACAGGTGTGTAGCTGCCCATACCTTGTCAAACAGGCTTCCTCTAATCATGAGCCTCACTGTTACTAAAGTCAGCTGATGCCATTGGAGGTGGAGGTGGAGAGTGCGCAGATGCAACCGGGACCAGAGCATTCTGAGCCCATAAAGGCGTCAAAAAATAAAAAGATAAATACTGGTAAGCGATTGTCTTACTCTGAAAAATTCAAACTGAATGTAATCAGCTATGCAAAAGAACATGGAAATAGAGCTGCAGAGAGACAATTTGGACCTCCTCGCACTGAGTATATGATCAGACCGTGGAGAAAACAGGAGGAACAACTCCTTAAGATGCCAAAAAAGAAGAAGGCCTTAAGAGGAAAACCAGCAAAATATTGATTTCTTAATTTGGGGTTGGAAAAGTGGGGGGTGTCTTATACATAGGGACATCTTATACATGGAAAAATAGAGTAAACTGTAGATAACACCAACTCTATTTGCTTGCTGTGAAGAGCAACTTTTAAAAGATGTGGTAACTCAAGTGAAATTTCTTTAAAAAAATAAAAATTGATCCTCAAAATGTACCCTATATATAAATAGAATCTTAATAAGGCATTTTAAAAATTTAGGACATTAAATCATATTGAAATTCCTTTAGTTGACTTTGTAAAAATTATAAATGAGTCTCAAAACTCCATCCCTCAGACCGTTAAAGCACCTGTTCTTTGACTTTGTGTTATGTTATTCAAATTGGTGGGTTTAAGAAATACTTGAATGAACAATGTTAATAACACTGCTGGTATTACAAACGAGTAGAAAACAATGCTGTTTATATCCTACTCAGGGCTATCAAAGCTATTTTCATGTTTTATCTTTAGTCACAGACTATAAGTTAGCACAGATATCTAGTGAACAAGTTACACATTGCAGGATTGATGTTCTTCCTGGTGTTGATACTCACATAGTTCAACATTTCCTTGCTTAATTATAAGCCTATATTATAAAGCCCCCCTTCCTTCGAAAATCATGTTTTATTTATTTTGAGAATTAGTTCTCTGTGTCCAGATTAGTCACATTTTCAGAGGTCTTACAGGAAGGGAAATTGCTCTCATAAACAGAGTCTCATGGCAACAATGGTTCAAATGGAAGTTCTATTTTTAATTTTTTGAGGAAACTCCATACGGTTTTTCACAATGGCTGCTTCAGTCTGAATTACCACCAGCAGTGCACTAGGGTTCCCTTTTTTCCACATCCTTGCCAGCACCTGTAGTTTGTTGATTTGTTCACAGTAACCATTTTGACAGGTATGAGGTGATATATTATTGTGTCTTTTTAAAATAGTTTTTTTAAAAATATGTTTTTATTGATTTTAGAGACAGAAGAAGGGAGAGTGAGGAAGAGAAACATCCAATGGTGGCCTCCTGCATGCCGCAAGCCTTGGATGGAGCAGTAATCTGGGCACGTACCCAAACTGGGAATCAAACTTCGGACCTCTTGGTGCATGGGACATTCTCAACCAACTCAGCCACACCAACCAGGGTTCATTGTGGTTTTAACTTACATTCTTCTGGTGATTAGTGATGTTGAGCATCATTTCATATGTCTCTTGGCCATTTCTATGTCCTCTTTGGGAAACTGTATATGAAGAATTTTTTTTTCCTTTATACAATTTGAATATTTGTATTTTTGTGTTGTTTCATAAATATTGCATAAACTTTAAATAATTACCCCTTATTAGATGTATCATTTGTGATTATATTCTTTGATATAGTGGGTTGTCTTTTCATTTTGTTGCAGGGTGTATGCATTTAAAAAATTATTTATTGAACCCTTTCTATAGGTCAGGAATGTGCCAGACACAGGGGTTCCTTTAATGGAGCTTATAGTTTAGTGGGAAACAGAAGAGAAGGAAGACAGATATTAAACAAACTATTTTACAGATAATGGTCTAATGAAAATTATGGCAAATTCTATAAAGGAGAAATATAAAGTGCCATGAAAACTGCAGGGGGAATACATCTAGATGGGGGAAAGAAATAGTCAGAAAAGGCTTACTTGAAAATAATATATTTTATGAAGTAAAATAATGATAATAGTAATAGCATCAGCATCTAATATTTATTGAGTACTTAGTATATGCCAGGTACTGTTCTAGTCTCACAAACTCATTTCTGCTATCTGTTTTACAGATTAATGGACTGAGAAATGGAAGGTCAAGAACTAACCCTTGGTCTTGGCCAGGTAGTTCAGTTTGTTAGAGTGTCATCCAGTTATGCTAAGGTTATGGGTTCAATACCCAGTCAGGGTACATCAAGAATCAACTAATCAATGCATAAATAAATGGGAAAACTTATGTTTCTCTCTCTCTCTCTCTCTCTCTCTCTCTCTCTTTCTCCCTCCTTTCCTCTCTCTCTAAAATTACTAAATACATTTAAAAAATTTTTAAAAAATGAAGAAAACAAATTACCCTCAGTCCATAGCTAGTCAATTGTGAAGCCAGTATTCAAACCTAGGCTGCCCTGCCACCATGCTATTCTTCCCTTCCTTTCCCAGCAAAAGCCTCTGAGGTAGGGGGGTGCTTACTATTTTGGAAGAACACAGAAGTGACAGGAGTAACTGACAGTGGACATGACAGGGTGGGAGAGCAGTGGGATAGGAAGCTCACAAATTAGCCTAGGTAAGATTGTTCACAACTTTGTTGTTGGTTTAGAAGGCTTTAATGAGGTTTGACTATATGCATGTTTGATATAGTTCTCACTGGCTTCATATTTTGCAGTGTCAACACAGCCTATATTATAAAAGGCTAATATGCAAATTGTCCCCTCAAGTGGGAGTTAGACTGGGAGTTTGACCAGGGGGCAAGGGCCTGCCTGCCAACAGCCCGGCTCAAGATTGCCCCCCCCCTTTCCAATCTGGGGCTGGCCAGTCAACCTCCCACATACCATTCCCCCAGCAGGCCAGACACCCATGTACAAATTCATGCACCAGGCCTCTAGTTTACATATAACACACTCACAGGGGTTTTCACCATTAAAACCAATGAAACTTCAGCTTCAGGGTTCTCCACTTTCATGAGTTCCTTTGCTTTCTAGGGGTTGTTGTGAACTATAGAGTGTTCTAGGTGGACAAGAGCAGGCAGGTTGCACTCAGAAAGATTTCTGGTCCATCACCAGGGGGTCTCAGAAGAAGAAGGTCCTCAGATCTACATAGAGCAAAACCCGGCTCCATTTCTTTAAATTCCTGTCAACATCTCTTATTTCACACACTGATTTTTGGGAGGACGTCTGAGGGAAGGTGGCTGAGAATTATGGTTTTGAGGCAAGATAGAGGACGTAGAAGACGCGGAAGGGGTCCTGATTTTGGAACTAGTTGGTAAGTTGATAGATCATAAAACAAACTGGGTAGAAATAGAATATATAGAGTGTAAAAAATATAGAAAAAGTTTACTAAAATAAAACTAAAAATCTTTGAAATTATTGTTTCAATTAATACAGTTACCTTTGTTGATAGTCTATGTGCATTTTAGTATTTTCGCTTTAGGGCAGTTTTATAACCAGAGCATTGCCATCTACACTAATAAAAGAGAACATGGTAATTAGCGTATGACCGCTACCCTTTTCATTGGCTAATCAGTGAGTATATGCAAATTAACTGTCAGCCAAGATGGCGGCCGGCAGCCAGGCACTGAAGCGAGCATGACTCCTTCATGCTCCTTGCTTGCTGCCGACTCCAACGTTCCCCGCCTCACTTGCCGGCCTCTCAGCTGCAACTCTAAGCAACTATGTACTATGTTGCAAATAAGAAGATAAACAAAACCCCAGAAACCAGCTTCCATCAGCTGGGCTTGGACCGCAACGTTGTATAGATGTTTTCAGCAGCGAGGCCTCAGAGCTAAAGCTGGCCCAGAATAAAAAAAAAAAAAGAAAAGAAAACAAGGAGCGGTTGGAAGCTTTAGTCACTCGCCAGCCGGAACACAGCCCTCAGCCCCTCACCCAGACTGGCCAGGCACCCCAGTGGGGACCCCCACCCTGATCCAGGACACCCTTCAGGGCAAACCAGCCAACCCCTACCCATGCACCAGGCCTCTATTCTATATAGTAAAAGGGTAAAATGCCTCCCAGCACCGGGATCAGCGGAGCAGCGAGGCTCCCGGCACCGGTATCAGCGTGACAGGGGGCAGCGCCCAAACCCCCTGATTGCCCTGCGGCTCTGTGTGTGACAGCGGGCGGGGCCACAACCTCCCTATCCGCCCTGCTCTGTTCGTGACAGGGGAAGGCACCCCAACCCCCTGATCAGCCCTGCTCTGTGCCTGATAGGGGGGAGCTCCCCAATCCCCTGATTGCCCTGCTGCTCTGTGCATGACAGGGGGGAGGTCCCCAACCCCCTGATTGGCCCTGCTCTGTGCGTGACAGGGTACGGAGCCCCAACCCCCCTGATGGGCCCTGCTCTGTGAGTGACAGGGGGTGGTGCCACAACCTCCCCATCGACCCTGCCTTGAGTGTGACAGGGGGCGGTGCCCCAACCCCCCAATCGGCCCTACCCTGAGCGTGACTGAGGGGGCATCGCAACCTCCCGATCCACCCTGCTCTGTGCATGACGGGGCGGTGCCCCAACTCCCCAATCGGCCCTGCTCTGAGCCTGACCAGGTGCTGCACTTAGGGATTGGGCCTGCCCTCTGCCACCCGGGAGCAGGCCTAAGCCAGCAGGTCGTTATCTCCTGAGGGGTCCCAGACTGCGAGAGGGCACAGGCCGGGCTGGGGGACCTCCATCCCCCCGCCCCCCGAGTGCACAGCACTGGGCCTCTAGTTTTATTTATAAATGAGGGAAGTACTCCTGGCTGAAACTTCCTGATGCACTATTTGTATTCGTGCTTTCAGGTGTCTGATCACAGATTCAAAAGTTAAAGTATCGGCATTTAATAACAAATAGCTTCATAGAGGGAACTAATGTCTGTTAAGTTTTCTGTTTATAAATGAAAAAAAATCTGTTTATTAATAGAAATATTAATTCTTCATAAAGAAATTATCTGGTCAGTAAGAGACACCTTCACCATAACATGGGATATGGACTTTATTTAAGAAGCATACCAAAAGAACATTATTCTCAGAGAATGTGACACAGCAATCAGCAGATGTCACAATGGATCTGCAGCTTTCATAATAAAATCATTTCCATAATGTTCTTCCTTTATATCTCTTGATCCCTTACTACTAACCAACGCATAGTAAATATGAGTAACTATCCCGCCTTCTTTGCTACTCTCACTGATGCTTCCATCTGCCTTTGCTATACTCACACTGCCCGTGGCCTATGCTGTTTGGAAAATGTGGTCCTCCATCTGAGTCCCACAGCGCTGAGGTGTCCATGGGGATTCATGTGAAAGGAGACAGGGAGGGAGCCTGCTGGGCGGCCTGGGCTCTCATGCAAACATCCTGAGGAGGAGCCAGGCTGCAGCATTTCCCTCCCTCAGCCAGTGGCAGGGCTCCCACTTTTTTCTCTTCTCTCAGAGAAGATGCATCTCAGCAGACAACTAGAAAATAAAGGAAAACATAATCAGCGATGGAGAAGAGAGAGGATGGGACCTGAAGATGCTGCAGAGCTCTGCATTTTCTTAAGCTCTGAGTGGTCCTGTGGTTTCATGACTAGCTTTCTGTTCCTTTCTCTTTCTGTCTTTTAGTTTTTGTTACTGTTGTGCTGCTCTTTGTCTGGAAGAGTGGCCTGGCATCTGCGGGAGGGGCACACAGGAGGGAGTTTGAGGAAACCCAAGGAAACTGTTGATGAAATTTTATAAGTCGATCTTGACTTTGGCCCAGATCTGAGGACTGAGCAGAAAGAATACCCTGGAACCAACACCATCTGCGGACATGCAGGCCCCTCACAACAGACATGTTTGTGTGTGAATGTATGCATGTGTGAATGTGTGTGTGTGTGTGTGTGTGAAGGTGAGTGTGTGTGTGTGCATGTGTATGCGTGTGTGAATGTGTTAAAATGTCAATGTCTATGAATGATTGTGAATGGGTGTGCATGAATGTGGGGCTGTGTGTGCCTGTGTTGGTGCCCAAGAAGGGAGTTTTCTCATTATAACCTCAAGGCCTTACATTTAGACTTTGGTCACATTTTCAGATGAAGTTAAACCAAGTCACACAAAACACTGACAGCCTTGCCCTGGCCAGAGTGGCTCAGTTGCTTGAGCATCTTCCCTTGCATCAAAAGGGCCCTGGTTCCCCAGGAGCCATTTCATCAATGCTTCCTCTCCCTTCTACTCTCTCTAAAATCAATTAGAAAATAATTTAAACCAAACTAACTAACAACAGAACCACACCGACAGAACAATTCCATCCTCTTCTAATGTGTGTCCTGTAGTGGACTCATCACCAACACAGCCTTATGAGTTATAATACCACACTTATTACATGGAATGAATTACCTCATATTAAAACATGTATTCACATAATCATTTTAAATAGGTCACCATTTAAGCCCTGTTGGCACTTGTCAGGTGGCCTCTTCACGTGGGGGCTCCGTGGACTGTTGGGGGTGCAGGCTCCATGCGGGGTTCCATCCATCCCCTGTGGGCATGCTCAGTTGTCCTCGGTGTGAGAAGGCAGTTGATGGCCTGTGTGTGCACCTCTCTGCATAATGGTGACTCCCCACACGTGGCATCCTTTGTTCGTCTCAATAGGCCTGTAAGGTAGACACAAAGGGACCAGGGCTTGTTCAAGTTTGCTCAGCAGCCCTCAGACACCAGGCTCTTCTCACCACTGTGTGTCAGGAGGCCACGTGAGAGCAGGAGTTCAGGGAGCCTGAGCACGTCCTACCAAGGTTCTGTTTGTAAAACATGGCTTTCTGTTTTTTTTGCTGTTGTTGCTGTTTGATTTTTAGATATGTTTATCACAGTAATATGTACAATTTTAACTATTTTTATGCACAATTCAGTGGGGTTAAGTACGTTCATAGTTTTGTGCAGCTGTCACCACCATCATCTCCATCACTGGTCCCTTCTTCTCCAACTGAAACTCTAAACAACTCCCCATCCTCCTTCCCCGCCCCTGGTGCCCTCCATCTTACCTCTGTCTCTATGACTGACAGCTCCAGGGACCTCATGTGAGTGGGATCACACAGTATTTGCCTTTCTGTGACTGGCTTGTTTCACTGAGCATCATGTCTTCAGAGTCCATCCAGGTTGCAGCATGTGAAAGGATGTTCTTTCTTTCTTTTTTTATTTAACTGAATTTATTGGAGTGAGATCGGTTAATAAAATTATATAGCTTCCAGGTAAACAATTCTATCATACATCATCTGTATATTGTACTGTGTGTTCACCACCCCAAGTCAGGTCTCCTTCCATCACCATTTATCCTTGCTGGACCCTCTTGTACCAACACCTTTCCCTGTGGTAATCTCCATACTCTGTCTGTGTCTATGAGGTTTTTTTTCTTTGTTTAATCCCTTTTTCTTTTTCACCCAGCCCCCTAACCTCCCTCCCCTCTGACAGGTGTCAATCTGTTCTCTGTATCTATGTGTTTGTTTCTATTTTTTTTGTTAGTTTATTTTTTTGATTGGATCCCACATATAAGTAAATCCTAAGATATTTGTATTTCTCTAACTGGCTTATTTCCCTTAGCATAATACTCACCAGCTCCATCCATGCTGCCCCAAAGGGAAAGATCTCCTTCACTTCATTCCTTTCTACACCTGAGTATATTCCATTGTGTTAATGCACCACAGCTTTTATCCACTCCTCTACTGATGGGCAGTTGGGCAGCTCCCAAATATTGGCTATGGTAAATAAGGCTGCAGTGAACATAGCGGAGCACGGATCTTTTTGAATCAGTGTCCAGGTTTCTTCAGATATATTCCCAGGTTATCTTTCCCCAATTGTACCTTCTTGTGTCTTTTGTCAATTATTAATTGACCATAAACAAATGGGTTTATTTCTGGACTTTTTATTCCATTCCAATGATCGATATGTCTGTTTTTATGTCAGTACCATGCTATTTTTTATTACTATGGCCTTGTAGTGTAGTTTGATACTAAGTGTGATTCCTCCATCTTTGTTCTTCTTTTTCAAGATTGCTGTATTTTTTGTTGTTGTTGTTGTTGTTCCATATATATTTTTGAAATGTTGTTTCTCTGTGAACTCCACAATTGGTATCTTGATAGCAATAGTGTTTAATATATAGATCATTTTGGTTAGTATGGACATTGTAATGATGAAAATTCTTCTTATCCATGAACATAGTATATGATTTCACTTATTTGTATCTTCTTTCTTTCTTTCTTTCTTTCTTTCTTTCTTTCTTTCTTTCTTTCTTTCTTCCTTCCTTCCTTCCTTCCTTCCTTCCTCCCTCCCTCCCTCCCTCCCTTTCTTTCTTTCTTTCTTTCTTTCTTTCTTTCTTTCTTTCTTTCTTTCTTCCTTCCTTTCCTTTTTCTTCCTTCCTTTCTTTCTTCCTTCCTTCCTTTCTTCCTTCCTTCCTTCCTTCCTTCCTTCCTTCCTTCCTTCCTTCCTTCCTTCCTTCCTTCCTTCCTTTCTTCAATATCTTTCTTTCTTTCCTTTTTTTGTTAATCCTCATTGGAGGATATTTTTTCATTGCTTTTTTAGAGAGGGTGGAAGTGAAGAAGAGAGGGAAGAGAAGTAGGAAAGAGAGAGGGAGGGAGAGAGAACCAATGATGTGAGAGAGAGTTGGATTGGGATGGAAGCTGCTGCTGAGGTATGTGCCTTTGACACAGTATGGTGCCCTTGACCCTTCAGTGCATGGGCAGGCACTCTAACCTTTGAGCCACACCCAACAGCTAATCATTTTCTTGCTTCAGTATCTTATGATTTTTCAAGTACAGGCCTTTTAAGTCCTTGATTAAATTTATTTTTAGGTATTTTATTTTTGTGGATGCAAAAACAATTGTAAATCAGATTGTGTTCTTAGTTTACTTTCTGATAGTTCATTATTGGTGTATAAAAATGCAACTGATTTCTGGATATTTACTTTGTATCCTGCTAATGTAATGAATTCATTGATCAGTTCTGGTAATTTTTTGTGGCATCTTTTGGGCTCTCTATGTACAGAATTATGTCATCTGCAAATAATGACAGTTTTCCTTCTTCATTTCCAATTCAAATGCTTTTTATTTCTTCTTTTTTTCTAACTGCTGTGGCTATGACTTTGAATATTATGTTGAATAAGAGTGGTGAAAGTGGTAAGGTCTTCTTCCTGATCTTAAGGAAATCACTTTTACTTTTTGTCCATGTAGTATGATATTGGCTATAGATTTGTCATATATGACCTTTATTATGTTGAGGTATGTTCCCTCTATATTCACACATTGCTGAGAGCTTTTATCATAAATGGGCACTGGATTTTGTCAAGTGTCTTTTCTGCATCTATTGATATGATCATGTAATTTTATTCCTTATTTAAGTTGTGCCATTTTTATAGATTTTCAGATATTGTACCACTCTTGCATATCCCAGGAATTAATCCCACTTGATCATGATGTTTAATTTTCCCAATGTATTGCTGGATCTAGTTTGCTAATATTTGTTGAGAATTTTAGCATTTGTGTTCATCAAGGATATAGGCCCATCATAATTTTTTTAGTGTCTCTATCTGATTTTGTAATAAGGGTAAATGCTGGCCTCATAAAATGACATTGAGTCTTCCCTTGTTTTGAACTTTTGAATAGGCTTGAGAAGAACAGGTATTAGTTCTTCTTGGAATGTTTGGTAATATTCCCCTATAAAGCCATCTGGTTCTGCATTTTTGTTTTTGAGGGTTTTTTTTTTTTTATCACTGCTTCAATTTCATTAGTTGCAGTAGATCCACTCAGATTTCCTTCCTCTTCCTGATTTTGGAAGATTGTATATTTCTTGCAATTTATCCATTTTGCTCAGATTGTTCAATTTTGGCATATAGTTGTTTTTAACATTTTCTTACAATCCTTTGTATTTCTGTGTACTCAGTTGTTACTTCTCTTTCATTTCTGATTTTATTAGCTGGTATCCTCACTTTTGTTTTTCTTGATGAGTCTGAATAAAGGTTTGTCAATTGTGATTTTTATTTTATTTTGTTGTTGTTAATTATCACCACAGGATATTTTTTCCAATTAATTTTTTTGAGAGAGTGGAAGGGATGGAGGGAAAGAAAGAAAAGTAGGTGGAGAGCCTGAGAGAGAGAGAGAGAGAGAGAGAGAGAGAGAGTGAGAGAGTGAGAGAAATGTCAATTGGTTAATTGGTTCCCTCACTCCTGTGAGAGAGACACATTAATAAGTTCTCTTCTGCACATGCCCAAGTAGGGTCAGCAATTGAGCCTGCATGCCAGGTACATGCCCTTGACCAGGAATTGAACCACAACACTTTGGTGTGTGGATTTTCTAACCATTGAATAACTCTCGCTTCATTGATCTTATTTTTTTAGATTCTATTTTATTTCTGCTCTGATCTTTAATATGTCCTTTGTTCTCATTTTTGAACTGTTTTTTTATTCCCTTTTCTAGTTCTAAGTGTGAAGTTATATTCTTTATTTTGGATTTTTCTTGTTTTTTGAGGTAGGTCTGTAATGTTTTGAATTTTCTTCTTCAAACTACTTTTGCTGTGTCCCATAGATTTTGGGTTGTTGTGCTCTCATTTTCATTTGCTTCAAGTTATTATTTGATTTCTTTTCTGATCTCATTATTAACCCATTTATTGTTTAGTTGCATGTTATTTAGCCTCTATGTTTTTATGTATTTTACTTTTTCTTTTTTATCTGATAAATAATATTCTATTGCAAAATGTATGTAACATATGATTTACAATTTTAACCACATTTAAGTATACAATTCAATTCCATTAAGTACCATGATGTTGTGCAGCTATCACCAATATCTCCAGAAAGCTTTTCTTTGTTATTGTTTTTTGTTGTTGTTGTTGTTGTTGTTGTTTTTGTTCTTGGTTTTTGTTTTTGTTTTTTGCTTCTTATTCTTTTTCTTTTCTTTTTTATTGGATTTATTGAGGTGACAGTTTTTAGGTGTACACAATTATATAATATATCACTTGTATACCAGTTTTTTTTTTCTTCTAATTGATTTCTAGTTTCATATCATGGTCAGAGAACATTTTTGATATGATTTCAATTTCTTAAATTTGTTGAGACATGTTTTGTGTTCTAACATGTGGTCTCTCCTAAAAAATATTCCATGTGCATTTGAAAAGAATGTACCTTCTGCTGTTTTGGAGTGAAATGCTCTGCAGATACCAACTAAAAGGAATGTCATTTAAAGTCATAGTTTCTTTTTAGAGTTTCTATCTGGGGTATCTATCCATTGATGTCAATGGGGTATTATGATCCCCTCCTATGCCTGGATAGCTGTCGATGTCTCCCTTTATGTCCATCAAGATTTGCTTTATATATTTAGGTGCTCCTATGTTGGGTACATAAATGTTTACAGGGGTTATGTCCCCTTGTTGGATTGCTCCCTTTATCATGATGTAGGGTCCTTCTTTGTCTCTTAAGATAGCCTTTGTAAGTCTATTTTGTCACACATAGGTATTGCTACCCCAGCTTTTTTTTCATTCTCTTTTGCATAAAATATATTTTTTTATCCCTTTTAGTCTGTATATCTCTTTCTGAGGTTGGTCTTATTTTTCTATCCATTCAGCATGTTTTTTGTTTGGAGCATTCACATTTAAAATGATTATTGATAAGTATGTATATTTTTCCATTCTATTCTTTTAACTATGGTCCTCTTTTTTCTCCTTCTTGACCCTTTAACAGTTCTTTAATATGAGTTTGGTGGTAAGGAACTTCTTTAGCTTTTGGTTGTCTGGAAAGCTCTTTATTTCTCTGTCAATTTTAAATGAAAGACTTGCTGGGTAGAGTCTTGGTTGTAGTTCCCTCCTTTACATCGCACTGAATATTTTCTGCCAATCCATCTGACTAAAATGTTTCTATTGAGAAATGTGCTGGTAGTCTTATGGGAGCTCCCTTGTAGGTAACTAACAGCCTTTCTCTTACTGCTTTTTCTCTTTATTTTTAAACTTTGCCATTTTAATTATGATGTGTTTTGGCGTGGCCATTTTTGGGTTCATCTTACTTGGGACTCACTGTCACTCCTGGACTTGCCTTTTTCCTTCACCAGGTTTGGGAAGTTTCAGTCATTATTTCTTTTAATAGGCTCTCAATCCATTGCTCGCTCTTTTCTCCTTCTTGTACTCATTTGATTCAATTCATGTTGCTAAGATTCATTTTGTCCCAAAGATCCCTTAAACAGTCCTCATTTTTAATTTTTTTTTTCTTTTTGCTTCTCTGATTGTCTTCTGCTACTTTGTCTTCCAAACAGATTCAATCCTCTACTTCATTCAGTTGCCCATGTTTTCTAGTGTACCATTCATTTTAGACATTGTATCCTTTATTTCTAACTTATTTTTATGGCTTATATGTTCTTTTTCATACTTACTATCTCTTTATTGAAGTTCTTATTGATTTCATTCTTTCTTCCTCTAAATTAATTTAGGATCTTTATAAGCATTTTTTTAAAAAATTTGTTTTTAGTAGTATACTTGCCTCTATTTCACTAAATTATTTTTTGAAGGTGTCTGATGTACTTTAATGGGGGCATTTTTCTTTGTCTACCCCTTTTTGGATGTCTCGGTGTATACATTTCAATGTATTAGACTATTAGACACCCAATGTTGGTAGTGTGGCCTTATGTAGTAGGTGTCCTGAGGGACCTAATGGCACAGTCTTTTTTCCAGAGCTGAGTGTTCCAAGAATGTCCCTTGTGTGTGTTATATGGGCTCTCCTGTTGTAGTTGAGTCTATATATTGCTATTGGCCTATTTATGTACGTGGTTGACTTTCCAGGTGGCTGACTGTGAGGATCACCCCTGACCACATTGAATGAGCTGCTGCACAGGTGCTGACCTCATGGAGCAGAATTCGCCTCAGCAGGTTCTGATATCCTGTAAGATCTCCCTTTGGATATGCCGCTTGTGAAGCTAACTGGATCATGCTCGGATGTCATCTGCAGTTGGCCCCTGTGTGGGTTGTCCTGGAGGCAAATGAGAGAGACTCTGGTGCTGGCCAATGTCATATGCTTCCTGTGACTGGCTTTGTGAACTCTATTTAGAGCTGTAAACAATTCACAGTGTGTGACTGCCTCTGCTGGTTCAGAGTGAGAGCAGGAAGGTCCAAGCGGTGCACCAAGGCTTCCTTTTACTTCCACTGGGCTGGCAGATGGTCAGAAAAAGTCCCAAGGGGCCCCTGTGTTCTGCCTCTGCCCACCTCCACGTGTGGGTGCCTGTTAGTCTCGGTCACTCAAAGAGCCTCTGGAGGGACTCAAGTTGCAGGAGGTAGTTTCTCAGTGAGTCCACAGGAAGGGGTGAGCGGTGGTCACCAGATTGATACAGGTTTAATCTTGGTGACTGTGCAGGGACTGAGGCCACTCAGCAAATGCCCCATGGTATACCAGGTCTAGCTGCCACCTACTGGGTCCTTACACACCTTTGGGCAGGGTACAAGAGCCTCAGACCTGGCTTTCTTGTAAGAGTAGAATGAAAAGGTCCAAGCAGTCCTCATGGCAGGACTTAGGGTGTCAGGGATGTATAGTCTGACATCATCCATGTGAGCTCAAGGGCTTTGCAGAGGGTCTGTGGGTTGTCAGAGGCCATGGAGCTACTTCCTGTTGTGGACTATTCATGGTCCCCTGGGATGCAGCTGGAGAGTGAGAGCATGGCGAGGTCTTGCAGCTCTGATCCGGTCACTGTTTCCCACACAGGTTAGTCCCCTCCTATGTGCCTGATTCCAGCAGATGCGACCCTCCATTTCCATCCTCAGATCACTGCAGTTCTCTTCAGATGTCTGACCAGATGCATGCTCACCGGCAGCCTGTGCAGCACCAACCCTGCCTTCTTTCCTCAAGGCTGGGTGAGCCAGGCTGGCTGGGGTGCAGGGAAGGGCAGACAAAGGGCCCTTGGGTGGGTTGAAATGCTATTAGAACCATTAAGAATTTTTAAAATGTTTTTTTTTTCTGTCTGCTCCTTCACTAGAACAAAGCAACCAAAGTGATGCTTAGCTCACTCTCATGGAAGCACAGTTCTGCCTGCACCAGTGCCACATGTCACCAGAGCAGTGAAGGGGCAACTGGAGGAAGAAGACAGGGCATTCCTCTCCAGCAGTGTAACACCCGCACAGGCATGATGCTGTCTGGAGAGCTGACCCCTGCTGGAGCGCTTAAGGCTTTTAGGCACAGAGTGTACTGATCTGATTTATATTTTTTAAAGATCACTCTGATTTGCATTTTTATTTTTATTAAAAATTATTTTACTAATTTAATTTTTTTTCAATTAGAGATGACATTCAATATTAGTTTCAAGTGTATATATTAGTGGTTTGACATTAATATAACATATAGAGTGATCCCCTGATAAGCATAGCATGGGGGATCTTTTAAAAGGGTATTAATGCAATTCATGAGGGCTCCACCGTCATAACCTAATCACCCTCAATAGACCCACCTTTTAATTATTTTTAATCAAACTTATTTGGGTGACATTCACTAATAAAATTGCATAGGTCAGGTGTGCAATTCTATAATGCAACATCAGTATATTGCATTGTGTGCTCACTGCCTTCAAGTCAAGTCTCCTTCCATCACCATTAATCGCCCCTATGCCCTCTTCTTCTTCCTCCCACCTCTCACCCACCAAACCTATCCACCACTCCAAACACACAACCCCCACCGGCCACCCCACACCCACAACCCCAGCACTCACCTGCCATCCCACACACCCCACTACTACCCATCACCCCCATACCCTGCTTACCCCCTACTCCCATCCCCAACCCGCCAGCCCACATCACCCAGTCCCACCCATCACCCCCACCCCCCACCCCCCATCCACCAGCCCACACACTCCACTACTACCCCTCACCCCATCCCCCACATACCCCTTACCCCAACCCCTCACCCACCACCCGACATCCCTCACCCCACACCACCCAGCCCCCACAAACCCCCACCCCCCCACCCACCAGCCCCCACCCCCCACCCCCACCCCCCACACTTCACCCCCCACCCCCACCCCCCACCCCCCTTCCCCTGCTTGTGATTTGACATTTGAAATGATATTTGAGATGTGTCTTGAGAGCTCAGGTAGGATTTAGACAGATGAAGAGGGTGAGAATGTGCTTCAGGTACAGACAGTGGCCACAGCCTGGAGGCAGGAGAGATGAACACTGGACAGACCAGAGCATATGCCCCTCAGATGCCTGTGAGTGAGGGGTCAGGACAGGGAAACAGAAGACCCTGCATGGAGGGAAAAGGCAGAGGGGAAAGGGGACCAACCACAGAGTGGTCAGAGCAGGGGAGACAGTGGCCCCTCCATGGGAAGGCAGGGCAGGGGGACAGGGCACCATGAGAGGGATGGGCAGTGGGGACAGGAGACCTTGGGAAGGGGCAGGGATGCAGAAGAGTGGATAGGGGACTTTCCATTGAAGCAACAGGACAGGGAAAAGTAAGACCTCCCCCCTAACTGGTTTGGCTCAGTGGATAGAGCGTCAGCCTGTGGACTCAAGGGTCCCGGGTTCGATTCTGATCAAGGGCATGTACCGTGATTGCATGCACATCCCTAGTAGGGAGTGTGCAGGAGGCAGCTGATGGGTGTTTCTCTCCCATCGATTTTTCTAACTCTCTATCCCTCTCCCTTCCTCTCTGTAAAAAATCAATAAAATATATTTTAAAAAATAAAAATCATCATTCTCGCCAAAACCGATTTGGCTCAGTGTATAGAGCCTCGGCCTGCGAACTGAAAGGTCCCAGGTTTGATTCCGGTCAAGGGCATGTACCTGGGTTACGGGCACATCCCCAGTAGGAGATGTGCAGGAGGCAGCTGGTTGATGTTTCTCTCTCATCGATGTTTCTAACGCTCTATCTCTCTCTCCCTTCCTCTCTGTAAAAAATCAACTAAATATATTTAAAATAAAAAAAAAAAAAATAAGAATCATCATTCTCCCCTTAAAAAAAAAAAGAAGACCCTTCGTGGCTGTGTCTGGGTAGGGAGGACAGTGGACCCTTCTTGGTAAGGACAGGGGGCCATCCATGGAGGGGTCAGTGTCCCCACCTTCTGTCCCTTTTGCCCTGGCCCTCCTGCCCTATCCCATCCATGGATGGGCCCCTGTCCTACCAAGCAGGGTCCACTGTCCTCCCTGCCCAGACTCAGCCATGAAGGATCTTCTTTTTCCCTGCCCTGTTGCTTCAATGGAGAGTCCCCTATCCACACTGCCCTGTGGGGACAGAGCCAGGGGAGAGGGACCCTCCATGGAGTGGGGAGAGCAGACCTTCTGTGGAGGGACAGGCAGAGGGAAAGGGAACTCTTCAAGGAGGGAATGGGCAGAGGGATAGGGATCCCCCTTTGAGGGGGCAAGGAAAGGGTGAAATGGACTGTCCATGGCAGGAGCAAGACATGGAGGACAGGGAGCCATTCATGGAGGGGAAAGTGCAGGGGACAGGACACCCCTGTCATGGTCCCCCTTGGCACCCCTTCTCTGCCCCTTCAAATGGGGGTTCTTTGTCCCCTGCTCATTCTCCTCCATGGACGGTCCCCTGTTTCCCCTGCTCTGTCCCCTGCATGGAGGGTCCCTGTGCTCCCTGCACTGCTCCCTCCATGGAGAATCCGTTGTTCACCCTTTCCTGACCCCTCAACAGGTGGGGTGCCCTACCCTCCTGCCCATTTTCCTCCAAAGGCAGAGGGGAGGGGCACCCTCCATGGAGGGAGCAGGACATTGTTCTTCTTGCCCTTCTTCCTCCAAGGAGGGGGCCCTCTCCTCTCTGCCCTGTCCCCACTCCATGGAGGGTGCCTCGTTCCCTGTCCTGTCCCCTAAAAAGTGGGTTTTTTGTACCCCTGCCAATTTCCCTCCATGTAGAATGCCCTATTCCCCCTATATTGGCCCCTCCATGGAGAGTTCCCTGTAACTAATCCATGGAAGGTGCCTTTTCTCCTCTGCCCTGTCCCTTCCAAGGGGGATCCCTATACCCCTGCCCATTCCCCTCCATGAAGAGTCCCCTTTCTCCCTTGCCCTAACTACATGGAGGGTGCCTCATCCCCCTTGTTCTGCCCATTAAGGGCGGGTTCCCTATCCCCTTGCCCATTGCCCTCCATGGAGAGTCCTCTCCCCCCCACCTCCGCCTCCATCTGCCCTGTTCCCTCAAAGAGAGACGGTTCCTTGAATGCTGCCTATTCTTCTCTCTGGAGTGTCCCTTTCCCTCCTCCCTTTCTCCTCCCTGGTGGGTCCCCTGTTTCCTCCTCATGGAGGTGACCCTCCTTCCTGTACTGTCAACTCAAAGGAGGGTTCATTGTATGCCCGCCCATACAACACCATGGAGATTCCCTTATCTCCCTGGTCTATCAAGTCAAGGGATTGGGGGGGGATTCCCAATCCCCCTACTGACTGCCCTCCATGGGGTATGCCCTGCAGCCCCTCCATGATGTCTCCATGGAGAGGCCATTGACCCCATTCCTTGGAGGATTCCCCTCCATCATACTCTGCAACACAAAGGGGGGTTTCCTTGTACCCCTGCTCATTCATCTTGATGGGGGTCCATTTTTTCCCTACCCTGTCTCCTCCATGGAGGGTTCCCTATCCCCCAGCCCTTCCCTGTCCATAGTGGGTCCCTTCTCCTCCATGCCCCTTCCATGGAGAGTCCTCTCTCTTCCCTGCTCTCTCTCCTCCATGGAGGTTTCCCTGCCCCCCTGCCCTGCCACCTCCATGGAGTGTCTCCTCTCCTCCATGACCCGCCCCTCCATGTAGGGTCCCCTTTGCTACCTGCCCTCTCTCTTCCATGGAGGTTTCCCTGCCCTCCCTACCCTGCCCCCTCCATGAAGGGTCTCCTTTCCCTCTACCCTGCCCCCTCCATGAGGGTTCCCTGCCCCCCTGCCCTGTCCCCTCGATGGAAGGTCCCCTCTCCTCACTGCCCTGCATCCTCCATGGAGAGTCCCCTCTCCTCCCTGACCCATCCCCTCCATGGAGTGTCCCCTCTCCTCCCTTCCCTGCACCCTCCAAGGAGGGTTCCCTGCCCTCCATACCCTGCCCTCTCAATGGAGGGGCCCCTGTCCCCTTATCCTTTCCCCTCCATGGAGGGTCCTCTTTCCCCTATCCAGCTCCTTCCATGGAGATCCCTGACCCCCTTCGTTCCCTGCCCCCTCCATAGAAGGTCCCCTCTCCTCCCTGCCATTTCCCCTCCATTGGAGGACTCCCTACCTGCCCTCCCCCCACTACACTGACACTCATTGGAGGGCCCCTTGTCCTCCCTGCACTGCCCCTTCCATGGAGGGCTCCCTACCTCTCCTGCCCTGATCCTCCATGGTGGGCTCCCTACTGCTTTGCCCTGACTCATCATGGAGGGTCCCCTCTCCTCCCTGCCCACCCTCCTCCATGGAGGTTTCCCTGCCCTCCCTACCCTGCCCCCTCCATGGAGGATCCCCTGTCTCCCTATACTGTCCCCTCCATGGAGGGTCCTCTCTCCCCCTACCCTGCCCCCTCCATGGAGGGCTCCCTGCCCCCCCCCCCCGGCCCTGATCCTCCATGGAGGGTTCCCTGTCTCCCCTACCCTACCCCCTCAATGGAAGTTCCCCTCTCCCTCTGCCCTCTCTCCTCAATGGAGTTTTCCCTGTCCCCCTATCCTGTCCCCTCCATGGAGGGTATTCTCTCCCCTTACCCTACCTCCTCCATAGAGGGTTCCCTGCTCTCCCACTACCCTGACCCTCATTGGAGGGTCTCCTCTCCTCCCTGACCCATCCCCTCCATGGAGTGTCCCCTCTCCTCCCTTCCCTGCACCCTCCAAGGAGGGTTCCCTGCCCTCCATACCCTGCCCCCTCAATGGAGGGGCCCCTGTCCCCTTATCCTTTCCCCTCCATAGAGGGTCCTCTTTCCCCCTATCCAGCTCCTTCCATGGAGATCCCTGACCCCCCTCGTGCCCTTCCCCCTCCATAAAAGGTCCCCTCTCCTTCCTGCCTTTTCCCCTCCATGGAGGGCTCCCTGCCCCCGCCCCCTGCCCTGACCCTCCATGGAGGGTTCCCTGTCTCCCCTACCCTGCCCCCTCCATGGAAGGTCCCCTCTCCCTCTGCCCTCTCTCCTCAATGGAGGTTTCCCTGTCCCCCTTTCCTGTCTCCTCCATGGAGGGTCTTCTCTCTCCTTACCCTACCTCCTCCATGGAGGGCTCCCTGCTCTCCCACTACCCTGACCCTCATTGGAGGGTCCCCTGTCCTCCCTGCCCTGCCCCCTCCATGGAGGATCCCCTGTCCCCCTATCCTGTCCCCTCCATGGAGGGTCCTCTCTCCCCCTACCCTGCCCCCTCCATGGAGGGCTCCCTGCCCCCCCCCGCCCTGACCCTCCATGGAGGGTCCCCTCTCCTCCCTGCTCTCTCTCCTCCATGGAGGTTTCCCTGTCCCCCTGTCCTGTCCCCTCCATGGAGGTTCTTCTCTCCCCTTACCCTGCCTCCTCAATCGAGGGCTCCTTGCCCCCCCCACCCGGACCCTCCATGGAGAGTCCCCTCTCCTTCCTTACCCATCCCCTCCATGGAGGGTCCCCTCTCCTCCCTGCCCTGCCCCCTCCATGGAGGGTTCACTGTCTCCCCTGCCCTGGCCCCTCCATGGAAAGTCCCCTCCCCCTCTGCCCTGTCCCCTCCAGGCAGGGTCTTCTGTTTCCCTGCCCTGTCCCATCACTCACAGGCTCTGAGAGGCATGTGCTCTGGTCCCCAGTGTTCATCTGTCCTGCTCCAGGCCGTGTCCACTGTCTACACCTGAAGCACATCTCACCGTCTTCATCTGCCCAAATCCTGCCTGGCTCTCAGGACACATGTCAAATATCATTTCAAATGTCAAATCACCGAGTGATCTTTAAAAAATATAAATCAGATCCCCCTATTCTTGTGCCTAAAAGCCTTCCTGCTGTGACAGTATTTCCAACCCACCCTCTATCTGCCCGCCCGCCCTCTCCTGCCTGCCCTCTCCTGCACCAGCCTGGCTCCCCCTGCCTTGGAGGCACTTGCTGTCCCTTTGGTGGTGGCTTCCTGAGTTCTCCCTGTGGCGAGCTCTGTCTCAACAGCCAAGTCTGAGTTAAATATGACAGGATCTTGGGGAGCCCTTCCCTGAGTCTCTTGGGGCATCACACTGAATGGACCTCAAGTCAGCCGTGTGGGGTATAAGGTGGCAGCAGGTCACAGAGCTATGACAAATCACAATGGTAAGACAGGTCATAGAAGTAACCTGGCAACCACTGGAGGTCAGCCTGGTGGGCCAATGTAACCAGGGTTTCTTGTGTGGGTTTTTTTCTAAATCCCTGAATGAACATTTATTCAGCTAACAAAGCCCAGACCCTCTACAGAATGTACAGAAGGTCATAAACATAACTTCTTACATACAGTACACAAATGTCTTACACTGGGTGCAGGGGAGGGGGGTCCCTCAGCCTGGCCTGTATCCTCTCTCATTATAGAACCCTCGGGTGTTGTCCATCTCCCAGCTTAGGCCCGCTTTCCTGGGCCTAAGTTGGCACTCAGATGTCCCTCTCATAGTCCATTGCTCTCCCAGTGCAGGACACCTAGCTCTTTACTGCTCATGTGCCTTGGAGGTCAGAGAGGTTTCCACCACTACTGCTGTGCTTGCCAGCCATGAGCCTGGCTTCTGGCTGAGCAGGGGTTGAGCAGGGGTTGAGCAGGGGCGGGGGAAGGGAGGGGGTGTGTGTGCACTGCTCAGCCAGAAGCTGGCCTGCGGCTCCTTAGCACTGGCCCCACCTCCTGCTCACTTGTGGTGGTGGTGGTGGTGGGGCGATCAGCGGCCTTTAGGCCATGGGAGGGACCTTGGGATGTTGAGGCACCAGGGTCACACCCTGTCCCACCTCTGAGGAGGCGCTGGAACCAAGCTTCACCCCCTATCTTTCTTCAGCTGAAGAAGGCAAGGCAGCACCTGGATTGCCATGGCTAGCCAGGTGGCGCAGGCTCACTGGCCCTGTCCCCCTGCCCACTGGTAGTTCAGGAAGTTCTTTCTTGCCTTGGCCCTGGTAGTCCCAGCTTCGTCCAGAAGGTAGTCCAGAAAATTGTCCAGAAGGACGTTCAGCTGCCCGGTATAATTAGCATATTACAGTTTTATTATTATAGATTAGAGGCCTGGTGCACAAAAATTTGTGCACTTGGGGGTGGGGGGGGGGGGTCCTCAGACCGGCCTGTGCCCTCTCGCAGTCTGGGACCCCTCAGGGGATGACCACCTGCTGGCTTAGGCCCGCTCCCCGGGGAAATGGGCCTAAGATGCCAATCAGACATCCCTCTGGCAGCCCGGCAGCCCTCAGGGATGTCCACTTGCCAGCGGGGAGCAGACCTAAGCTGCAGTAGGACACCATTAGTGCTGTTGAGGAGGCAGGAGAGGCTCCCACCACCACTGCTGTACTGGCAGCCATCAGCCTGGCTTGTGACTGAGCAGAGCTCCCCCAAATGGGAACGCACTGACCACCAGAGGGCAGCTCCTTCATTGAGTGTCTGCCCCCTGGTGGTCAGTGTGTTTCATAGTGACCAGTCATTCTCAGTCTTTCTGCTGTTAGGGTCAGTTTACATATTACCCTTTTACTATATAGGATAGAGGCCTGTTGTATGGGTGGGGTTCGGCTGGTTTGCCCTGAAGGGTGTCCCGGATCAGAGTGGGGGTCCTGCTTGGGTGCCTGGCCAGCCTGGGTGAGGGGCTAAGGGCCGTTTCAGGCTGGCCTGCTACTGAAGCTCCTAGTCTCTCCTTTTTTTCTTTTTTCTTTTTTATTCTGGGATTTATTTACCTTCTATAATTGGAATTCTGTTGCTGTCACTGGCCCTCCCAGCTCTGAGGCCACAACTGTCTGAAAGCAGGTAGCTTCTATAATTGAAACTTTGTTGCTTTCAGAGCTGTTGCTTTCAGAGCTTACAGCAGGCCGTGGCAGACGGGGAACCTTGGCTTCCTCCATCACTGGAGCAAGCAAACCTCCTGCTCGCTTCTCCTGCATGGCTGCCGGCAGCCATTATTGTTGGCAGTTAATTTGCATATTTCACTGATTAGCCAATGGGAAGCGTAGTGGAGGTACGGTTAATTACCCTTTTTGACTTTTATTGGATAGGATTAGCTTCTCTTGCAAAGACTTCCTAGGGGAAGTCTGATATCTTAGAAATATAAAATTCAAAATAGTTTCTTCAACTAAGATCTGAGCCTTTCATATGATTATGGTAAGAATCTGTTTAGAATTCACCACAGGTTCACCAGCAGTATAGTTAGCTTTGCTTTATGTACTATTGCTACATAAAATGAAACTAGTAAAATAAAAGAGTGATTTTGAAGATTTTATGTAATATTTTATTGATTTTCTTGATATGCCAATTTACAAATAATGGAAAATTTATATTTTCTATATTTTTATCATGATAGAAATGGAATAGATATTTCCTTCTCCTTCAGTTTTAACCAGAATGACAACTTTTACTATTATTATTTTTAATGAACAGATTTTTAAATGACTACCATGGCCTCATTCTGTTCAACCTATTTTTTCTAACTATATTTCTTTCCCAGTAATGGCTTCAAACCAACTGAATTAGTATATTTAACACATTGAGAGGATAAATGGTGATGGAAAAAAATAAACTAAAATGCTTTTTAAAAGGAAAATAATAGATTGACAAATCTTAGAGGGAAGAGGGAGGGAGGGAGGGAAGAGATTAGCCACAGAACTGGTGTGCATATATGCATTTCCCATGGACTCAGACAATAGGATGGTGAAGCGCTGGGTCATGGAAGAAACTTGGAGGCGGGCACAAGGAGATAAAAAGGGGGGTATCTTCAATATTTTCAACAATAAAGATTAAAAAAATAGAATTGCCTTGTATACATTTTTCAGTTTCTTAAAAGCAACTATATATATATATATTCTGTTAATTTTTTTCTCTTCTTTTCTTTAGTTAAAAATGGGAATGATTAGACAATTTTATATGACAGAATAAGAAATAGATCTTAGCACAAATGTAAAGAAAATGATAGTTATTGTAATCTCTATTATCAACAAAGGCAATGTTTTAGGTATTGTTCTACTCTTCTGTTAATCTACATATCGCTGAGGTTTGCATTTTCTTTGAGCAACACTTTTCTGAACAGTGCTACTAAATGTTAAATTCTGATATATATATATATATATATACACATATATATATATATGACATAGTGATAGAGATAGAGATAGAGATAGAGATAGAGATAGAGATAGAGACAGATAGGTATAGATATATAGATATAGATAGATATAGATATAGATATAGATATAGATATAGATATAGATATAGATATATAGATATAGATACAGATATAGATATAGATATAGATAGATATAAATGTCAACCCTTTTCTACAAAACTTGTGAAGCTACCAACTGTTTAACATTTCTATCAAGGCTAGATCAATTAATGTGCTGATACAAAGAATAAAACTATCATATCGTAGTAAGGGATGGGGGAAAATTGAGAATTGAGAGTTTATTTCTTGTTGACTCTATACTTCCATTGCAAATTAGGTCAGGTGTGCTGATTATCAGTCACTAATATAACTAGGCTGATGGAGGATGCATTACCTGGAACATTGCCAACTGCTACACTATACCTGGAGAAAGAGACAACTAGGGGAAGACGGGCAAAATTTGGATGAAGCTACAAACCACTAATACCAAGGACTGTTGGTCCCCACAAGAAGCTAGGAAGAGACAAGCAAGGATTCCCTCTTAGAGCCCACAGAGGACTTCTAGCCTTGAGAACTAGCAATACATTTCTGCTATTTTAAGCCTCCTCATGTACAGTAATTGGTTACAGCAGTGCTACGAGTCTAATACAGAGCAACTACACTTGCATATGTCATATGAATATTTGTTTAGCTTTTGTAAAAAATCATCACTGTTTCTTATCATTTCCACAAGAAATGTAGGAAAGTCCTATTTATTTTATATTCTATTCAACACTTGGTGTTATCAAACATTTAATTTTAGCAATCCCTATTGATGTGTAATGGCATCTACCTCTGGTTTCAATTTGCATTTCTTCAATGACTAATCATTTGGAGCATTTTTGATGTGGGATTTGCTATCTAGATCTCTGTGTTAGGTCTGTTAATGTTAGTCTTTACCCTCCACTTCCTAAATGTTTCTCTTGTCTCCTCCCCTCTTCACTTTCACTTAGTGAATTTATATTAATTTCAAAAATAAATTTTTATGATGTGATAATGTAGTTTCTGGTGGAATCAGAGGTTTTGTATGCATTGAACCCATCATCTTCCCAGAACTTCAGGTCTAGTTTTTATATTTTTAAATACTTAACAATTATACTAAGGTGGAAATTACTGAAAACATTGCAATAAAATATACACATTAACAGAGTTGCATTGCATTTGATATTAACTTTCTGTTTTTATAACAATATAGGCATTATGTACAGATTGATTGCATGCCCACTGACAATAAGATATAAAATTAAGTATATATATATATATATATATATATATATATATATATATGTGCTAGATTTCAACATTCTCAGTTAGCACTCCTAAAACACAACCTTTGTGGTGATTTTAAAACATATCTAATTTTTTTTTTCATGTACAGTCTTTCAGGAGATGAGGCTAAATTTCTTTCCCCTTGGGTGTTGGCTAGACTCAGTGTTTGTTACTAATAAAAATAATGAAAGAGAAGTGACAATGTGCGAATAACCTTTAATTTCTCTTCCTAGACAGCTAAAGGACACTGGTTTCAGCTCTCAAGATTTTACCTAACTATCATAATTGACTCATATTTTTGCATATTCAAGGAAAATGAGGAAGCAAAACCCATAAATAAACAAATAAAATAGACTACATTGTCTGTTTGCTCTACATCAGGGGTCCTCAAACTTTTTAAACAGGGGGCCTGTTCACTGTCCCTCAGACCGTTGGAGGGCCGGACTATAGTTTAAAAAAAAAACTATGAACAAATTCCTATGCACACTGCACATATCTTATTTTGAAGTAAAAAAACAAAACGGGAACAAATACAATATTTGTATTTGCATGTGGCCCGTGGGCCGTAGTTTGAGGACCCTGCTCTGCATGATTTTCTCTTAGTCCATCCAAAATTAATCTGGACTTTAAAAAAAATTATCCTAAGTTTTCTACCTCTGACCTATAGTAACCACAATGATAGAGTTCTATGGTCTGGCATTTGACATATAAAAGGGAAAATAAAGTATTCATGTCATTATTTCCTCCTTCAGTAAAGTCTTGTGAAAACTGAAACTAATATACTTTCCTGTCTCTGTGTGAAAGAATTCTGGAACTAGGCATCCTTTCCTGTCCCTATATTAAACAATACTGAGGACAAGAAAAAGGTAAAATAGATGTTTGCTACAATTACATTTTCATTACTTGTTCCTGGAAAATAAGACTACGCAGTATCTGAACATCTTACATATCAAGATGAACTTAACCTCAAGACATCTGCCTCCCTGGGCTCAAAATCCAGAATTAATATTTTATGAACTCTGCCCACTCCAAACTTTAACCCTAATAATATTCTTTCCTGATTTTCTTATAGGAAGGATACTAGTAATTATCTCCTAAGGGATTGCTATCCCTTATTGCACTTGCAATTTGGCTTAAAGGCTTAGCTTTGTTTGATCAATAATTTTTTTGCTTGTCTTATGAGGATAAAGACTTGTTTTCAAGATTATTGGCCCCTTTAGAAATAGAATACATGTAGAATTTGACATCCAAAGCTAAATAAATGATTATGACTCTAGCTGGTATCTGTTTCTCCATTGAAATAATATATCTTATATTTTTAATAAATTGGGAAACATGAGGGAGAAAATAAAGCATTTACAGGATATAAAAATATAACTTAAATAATCTAAAAAATTATTGCATTGAAATCATCTTAGTTTATCTAGAAATTAAATTATTTAGTTTTCTAAGGGTTTAGACAGTTTAGTTTCCTATTACTAGTAAATATCCTAAACAAGTGTATGAAAAGAGTAACAATTGAAAAAACAGTAAAAGGTAATTAACATGCTCTACATGGAATGGATAGTCTTTAGCTCTTTTTAATTTATATTTTAGTGCAAAATATTTTCAGACTTTCTACTGGGAGTAAATTCTGACAGTGCTAAGTGGAGCAGGAGTGTGACTGCCACTGGATGACACTAAGGAATGTGAATAACAGAAAAGAGAAAGTCACTTAACGGCAAACTGTATGAATTGCTATTCATTCTTCACTTAGGAATATCCCTACATTGTTTTTTATTAATTATAAAATATTTAATTTTTGTGCTCTTACCTGCTTCTGGAGTTAGATGTCTGGCCATATTTGAATAGTTCTTGTGTCACTCACTCAATGATCATTTGGACACGTGTGAGGGAAGTTGGCATCGTAGAATCAACTCTCACAATTAGATGAGAGTTCAAAGCCTTCTAGTCAATTTATGTAAACTTGGATTCTGCCTTATTATTATTCGTCATCCTATTTATTTTATTTGAAGGTCAAGATGAACAGTTTATTCTCATAACAATCTATCAAATATTTTAAGAGAGCCAGCATGCTTTATCCTTCTATCACTAGATTTATCTACCATTCCTCAAAACCATTATATTTAGTTCTTTGACCATTGTCACTTTTTTTATTCTAATAATTATTACAAGTATCACATACTTTGAACTAAGATTTTTTAAATGTATTTTTTTTATTTATTTCAGAGAGGAAGGGAGAGGGAGAGATAGAAACATCAATGATGAGAATCATTGTTAGGCTGCCTCCTGCATGTCCCCTACTGGGAATCAAGCCAGCAACCCAGGCATGTGATTTGACCAGTAATTGAACTGTGACCTCCCGGCTCATAGGTCAATGCTCAATCACTGAACCTCACTGGCTGGGTCAGACTAAGATTTTAAAAAATAATTACAGAGTAACAAGAAATTGAAAAGAACATACAGAGATATTTCAAGTACCTTTTAACCCAGTTTCCCCCAATGTTTACTTCTTACATATTATATGCAATATCAATCCCCAAGATAGCACATTGATACAATGTGTATAAAGTTCTATATCATCTTTCACATGTGCGGATTTGTGTAAGCATCTTCACAATTAAGACTTGGAACTGTTTTATTAGCACAAAATCTTCTTCATTCTATTTATTTGAAGTCACACCCATTTGTTCCCCACTATCAGCCCTAAACCTGACAGCCATGGATCTGTCTTCCATAGATATAGTCTATCTCTTATATAATGCTATATGAACGGAATCATATAGTATGTGAGCGTTGAGATTGGATTCCTTCACTCAGTGCAACACCCTCGAGGTTCATCCAAGTGGTTGTGGTTCATCAACAGTTTGCTCTATTTTACTGCTGAGAATATGACTCAGTTTGTTTAACCATGAATCTACTCAGGGACATTTCAGTTTTGGGTTATCATGAATAAAGCTGCTATGGACATTTATGTACAAGTTGTGTTTGGACATCATTTTTTATTTCCCTAGATAAATGTTCAGGTTTCCGATTATTAGGGAATATGATAGCCCTACATTTAGGTTTTTTCTTTCTTGACAAAATTTCCTAGGGTCTTTACCATTTGACATTCAAACAGCAACAAATTTCATTTCTCCACATCCTTGCTAGCATTTGGTATTGTCACTGTTTTTATTTAAGATACATTAATATATGTGTAGGGATATCTACCCTGGTCATTATTTACATTTCCCTAATGGCTAGTGATGTTGAACATCTTTTTACAGACTTCTATGTCATCCATATGTTGTCTACTTTTACACTTATAATGTTCTGTAGCATACCTATATTGTCTCTGTGTATTGTAGTGCGTGTGTTGTGTGTATATAACAAATTCTCATTGGTTTCCTAGCACACCACTAACGTAATTTCACAATTCCATGCATTACGTCCCACTGAACATCAAAATATCATTCATTTCTACTTGGGAAAAGATATGACTTTTTTCCGATAATTTACTAAGTTGATATCTATGAATAAATATAGTATATAAAACTTATAGTTACCTGGTAATTAGCCAACTCCATCAACTAATTCTATCTTTTAAAAACTTATCCAGTTCAGAAACAAAGATTTATTAAGTTAACTGGAGTTATATAGTCATCAAAGCAGAAATAATTCTGGTTATTTTTTTAATCCAACTGACACTGTAAATTACACACAGATCTCATGACTACATCTCCAAAGCCAATTCAATATTTCTATCTTCCAAGGAAGTGGCCACTTCAAAATTTTCAATCTAACAAGACGCAAAATACTTTCTCATTTCTATTATGTTTTGAAATAAACTGATATACTTATGTATTTATGCAGACACACCATTTCTATATAAATAACAGGAAATCAACTCAAATATTAAAGGGGTCTGAAGTCTGATAAAACAGAAAGAGTTATGATTAGTTTTGCTGTCTTTATTCTAATTTATGCAGCACAAGTTACTTTATAAGACCTGAATTCCTTTGAAATACATTTAAGTAAAAACTTAACATTGATTAAAATGCAGAGCTTCACAGATAACATTTCCTAGAATATTTCCTATCATCTGAGATTCCTGGGTTTGATTGTCTCCACTTTCATATTCTTCCCTCACCATCAGAGGAATTCTAACACAATATGCAGTTGAAAAGTCTTATATCTGCACTTATGAGGCCTATAGAGGCCTCTAACCATGTTAGAACATAACGGTTAGGAGCCAAGTCTCTTTGGTTCAAAACCTGTCTCTGTAACTTACTAAGAGAGCAAATTAGGGCAAGTAATTCTGGATTTGCACTTTATAATTTCTTCATCTGCAAAATAGAAAAGTGATGGAGCATAGCTCCTTGAGCTTCAGGGAGCATCAATTGAGATGGCACACATAAAGAGTTCAAAACTGGATCATTAAAATAATACATGTTAGCTATTTTATTATTGTTTATATATGATAAACAACAAACAATTAGGAATTAAATCTTAAAATGTAACATCATTTATATTAGCACTCAGAAAAAAATGTAATACTTAGGTATAAATCTCACAAAATATGTACAAGATATATGTGAGGAAACCTACAAAGCTCTGATAAAAAAAAAAAGCCAAGAATAACTGAATAAGTAGAGAGGTATTTCATGGTCATGGATAGGATAACTCAATTTTGTCAAGTAACCAGTCCTTTCCAACTAGACATATAGATTCAACACAATCCAAATCCAGATTCCAGTAATTTATTTTTGTGGCTATTGTCCAATTGATTCTAAAGTTTATATGAGAAACAAAATATCCAAACTAAGCAGCACACTATTGAAGCAGAAGAACAAAATTGGAGGATTAATGTTACCCAATTTCAAGATGTACTATAAGGTTGCAATAATGCCAACAGTGTGGAATTGGCAAAAGAATAGACAAACAAATCAATGTGACCAGATAAAGAGCCTAAAAATAGAGTCAACTGATTTTTGATGAAGGAACAAAGGCAATACAATCTAGTTAAAATGATATATAAAGCAAAAGTTTAATTAAATTTAACTAAATTTAATTAAATTAATTTACGTTTTATAAAAATGTATATCAGTTTTAAAGTAATAAAGAAATAGGCATATTATTTATCATATGTTATCATATGAATAACTACAAATATAAATGAAAATGGAAATATATATTTTCTCCCTTTGTCACTGTCAGGTAGTCTGACTAATGTTTGAAGAAGTAAAAAGTACCAGTTCACTTCATATTGCTTTTGTACTTATTTAAATTGTCTTACCATGTTCCTGTGTTTCTAGTTTTATAAATGAACAAAATAAATATATGTATGTTTCCAAATATAAAGTAGTAATAAATATAAAAAGCTGTATAACAAAAGGATATAAATGTTTTTATTTTTGCTATTTTCCTGAGGACTCATAAGAAGGCTTAGCAAAACACACACACACAAAAAAAACACACACACACAGTCATTTATTACTATAATTTGAATAATTAAGCAAACTACTTTTTCAAGTTTTCTGAGTTTTCAGAGAAATTATTTGAATGAGATTTTATGAATTTAACTATGTGATCATTAAAGATTAGTTCATTAAAGATTTGTTAAATACCTATTTAAACCAGTCATTATGCCAATTCACAGAAACACAATAATAAAAGAAGCCACAGTTTTTGCTCAAACAAGGAGGAGATATAGCTGACTTTTAAAAATGTAAAATTCTATACTAGAAAAATATCTTCTATGTTACCACAAGAGAAACAGATCATTTGGAGCAGGTTTACTAAAATTGTTTGAAAAGCAAGACCTTGAAAATAAGTAGAACCTCAAAATATGAAAGACAGTCTAACGGAGTGGGTAACAAGTTCAAGAATTAGGGAGTGTATCAGTTGAGGTGGATTAGTGGGCCAGAGATGAAAATATTTAAGTTAGCAGAAGTTGATTGGTTCATGAGAAAAGCAGTTTAATCCAAAAAAGAGCTTTGGTTTTATTCGATCAACACTAATATTTACCGAATTATTTTAACCATAAAACTAATATACAACAAATAACATTTCAGGAAGACTATTTTGAAAGCCATATTGAGGCTGGATTAAGTAGAAAAATACCAGAAACAAAGATACATCTTACTAAAGTATTGTATTATCTTAGGACCTGCAATTTGTTGTTTAGTGGGAAGATGAAAAAAAAAAAAGAGTATATGGAATCTTGAAAAATGAGATTAAAATAATTTTGTTTTCCTACTTGCTTGCTTGTTTTTATCTTTTTCACCTTTTATAGAAGCAAATTGACCTTGTCCAATAAAAAGTAATGGTATATATTTTCATAAGTGAAAGATAATAAGTAAACCGTTGTATTCTTTGCTTATTTCAGTTAATATAACTGATATTTTAATTTCCACCAATATAACCAAAATTATTATTTTAACAATAATTTAATTTCAAATCTTAGATTTAAGATTCTCATTTTTTTTTCAAAAACTGTATCCAAACATTGCAAAAGGTGTCTCTACTTCTCTAAATCACTCATGGTAATAAAAATTGTTTTTGTATCAACCTTAACATCAAAATATCTAAATTTCATAGATCTTTTAATGATTTATAAAGTTGTGGCAATCAGACCAATAGAACATGGGTTTGTTTATTATATATGTTTTTGAATAAATAACACATTATGTTATATTTAACATAGTGTGTGTGTGTGTGTGTGTGTGTGTGTGTGTGTGGTGTGTGGTGTGTGTGTGTGTTATAGCACTGTGTGCTATTTCTGGTAAGCATAATGTCAATCTCTGCTTTTTTTTCTTCCATCAGTTGAGATTCTCATCCTTCAAAATCAGGCACAAAAGGCAGAAAATTCCCCTGCATAAGGTCATTTGACTCATAGCTCATTTTGACTGAAGTAATTGCTATCTTATTTTTGACATAACTTTCCTAAAATCCAAAAAGATTCAAATTTCAAACATTTGCTACTCCCAAATTCGTATATACTGAGAATATTGAAGCACAAAATAAGCCATATGTAACTTAAAATTTTTACTTACTACATTATTTTTTTTACTTCAAATGTCTCTAAAATTAGAAAAGACACTGAATGCCAACCCTGAAAATCCTTATTTAAAAGCAATTTGAATTGACATAATTAACATAAATCATTCTAATAGGGTAATTTTCTATCAGTTATGACACCATCACATGTGCAGTAATTGGGGCTTTTCTAAATAAAACATAACCTTTTATTCTGAGATAATGCCATGTGCCTCTTCTGCATTTTGACTCAACTGAGGGTCAAATTATAATTTTAACCTGAATAGATAAAAGTATTTTATTTAACATATTTATATTCACAGAAATGGGTTGGTTCATGAGAAAAAATAGTTTAATCCAAAAGAGAGCTTTTGTTTTATTCTATCAACACTAGTAATATTCAACATATTATTAAAAACTAGGGGCCTAGGGCACTGCGGGGTGGGGGGGTGTCCCTCAGCCCAGCCTGCCCCCTCTCACATACTGGGAGCCCTCAGGGGATGTCCTAGTGACAGCTTAGGCCCGCTCTCTTCTCCCCTTGGGGAGCGGGCTTAAGCCGCAGTCTGGCCTCCCTTTGTGGGAGGTGACCAGGCTGATCGGGGAAGACACCAGCCCCATCACCCCACTGCTGCAGCCACTGCCAGTCACCGCAGCCACCAAGGTTTTTTCATTAACATGGACTCCAGTCCCTTCACCATGAAAAAATGACAACTTTCTTTAGGCATTTTCAAGATGTGTCTTTCTTAGGATATGACATTTCTTTATTATATTTTTTATCCTCACCTGAGGATATGTTTCCATTGATTTTTAGAGAATGTGGAAGAGAAAGAGAAAGACAGAGAGAAACATCAAAGTGAGAGGAACACTTTGATTGGTTGCCTCCTGCATGAGCCCTGACCTGGGCCCCGGCCAGGGAAGAGCCTGCAACCTAGGTACATGCCCTTGGTCAGATTGAACCCAGACCCTGCCATCGGGAGGCCAAGGCATTATCCACTGAGCCAAACCGGCTAGGGCAGGATATGACATTTCTTAGCCCTCCAGCAGCGGACCTTCATTTTTTTCACCAGGGGTGTGGTGAAAAACCCTAGATCACCTTTTTGAATTCTTATTACCCACATTACTAAGAATATTACCAGTGGCATACAGGGAGCTTAACCAATGAACAGTCAGAAAAGGTGTTTCCTCTGTAGTTCACACCAATCGCCTGCTTGGTCCCCCCGGCCCCAGCCTGACGCCTCTGGCCCAGGCTTCAGGCTTGGGCTGGGGACCCCCATCTCCCTCCCATCGCCGGCTCTACCCTCGCCCAAGCCTGATGCCTCGGCCAGAGGCATCAACCCCCATCACCCTTCGATCACCAGATTGGCCCCTTGCCAAGGCCTGATGCCTCCGCCAGAGGCGTCAGGTCTGGGCAGGGGACCCCATCTTTTTCTGATGGCCAGATTGGCCCCTCGCCCAGGCCTGACGCTTTAGCCAGAGGCATCAACCCCCATCACTCTTCAATTGCTAGCTCTGTCCCCTGCCCAGGCATGACGCCTCTGGCCCAGGCTTCAGGCCTGGACAGGGGATCCCCATTTCCCCCTTATCACTGGCTCTGCCCTCACCCAGGCCTGACACCTCAGCCAGAGGTGTCGACTGCCATCACCCTCCAATCACCGGATTGGCCCCTTGCCCAGGCCTGTCACCTCCACCAGAGGTGTCAGGCCTGGGTAGGGGACCCCCATCTCCCCCTGATCACAGGCTCCACCCCTGACCCAGGCCTGATGCCTCTGGCCCAGGTATAAGGCCTGGGAATGGGACCCCCAGACCCCTCTGATGATTGCCGGCTCTGCCCCCTGCCCAGGCCTGATGCCTCTGCCAGAGGCATTGACCTCCATTACCCTCTGATCACCGGATTGGCCTCTTGCCCAAGTCTGATGCCTCCGCCAGAGGGGACCCCCATCTCCCTCTGATCACTAGCTTCTGGGCAGCTTTTGGGGCTTCTGGGGCCGGCCTGCAGCCTGGGATCAGATCTGATCACGGGGGGTAGGCAGGCGACTTCTGGGGTAGCACACGGGGGCTTGGATGGTGGCTCTCGCGCTGGTGGCTGCGCTGTCCCACCCTGCCTGCAGTTTGCAATTGGAGGGTAATGGCGGTTAATATGCATATCATGCTGATTAGCCAATGGGAGGAATAGCAAAGGTATGGTCAATTACCATGTTTGTCTATTATTAAATAGGATTCTATGACTACATTATAAACAATCAGATGCAGTAATTATGTTATGGTAAGCCATTTCTGTTTTCTTCACCCTGGTGATTCCCTAACATCGTATCCCACCCAATTTATAACCCCACCCAAGCTGTGCACAGTGGCTTTTGCATATGAATGGCCTGTCCTTTCTCAGCCTAAAACCTGTCAAACAAGCTGCACCTGGGTCAGGGAGCTTCAAAGCTATAAATAAAAGGCCCAAGGCCCACACAAGCACCAGCCTGCCTTGCTTTACAGTTGGGCCTCATCTGAGAACTTCCAAACATGATACAAAGAGGAGGAATCTGCAGATCTCTCTGTAGCTCCTGCTGGGTGGCCCCAGGCACTGTCTGACTTTAGACCTTCCTGGAGACTAAGAGCCAGTGTACCCAGTGGTCAGTGTGAGACCATGCCAGATTACAACTCTTCACATCTATAAGTGACACACTCAAGGGGCAGACTCAGTGAGCATCAAAGCCCCACTGAAACAAGTCTTACCCCATAAGGGTGTTTCCTGCACAGCAGCTCTCCCACTGTAGTCATAGCTGGTCCCCACAGCCAATTGGCCTAAGGGTCAATTCCTCCCAGTGACACCAACAGCAATCAAGGCTCAACTACAACAAAACTGTGCACACAGCCCACAAAGGGGTACACCAAGAGTGTCTACCTCAGGTAATTGGGAAGGCTGAGCCATTGGGCCCTATAGTACACCTACTACACAAGGCCACTCTATCAACTCAAGGAGACTTAGCAGCTACCCAATACTTAGAAACAAACACAGGGAAGCAGCCAAAATGTGGAGACAAAGAAACATGTCACAAATGAAAGAAATGGAAGAAAGCAAACTATTAGATATAGAGTTCAAAACCACAGTTATAAGGTTACTCAAGATTCTTCTAGAAACCTCCAAGGAACTTAGTGAGACCTTCAAGGATCTTAGTGAGAATGCCAAAAAAATGGAAAAGGACTAGTCAGAAATTAAGCATACACTGACTGAAATAAAGAATAATATACTGAGATTCAACAGTAGAGGATCCCAAAAATCAAGTCAAAGATTTGAAATACAAGGAAGCAAAAAACACCCAACTGGAAGAGCAAAAAGAAAAAAGAATCCAAAAATATGAAGATAGTGTAAGGAGCCTCTGGGACAACTTCAAGCATACCAACATCCAAATTATGGGGGTACCAGAAGAAGAGAGAGAGCAAGACATTGAAAACCTATTTCAAGAAATAATGACAGAAAACTTCCCCCACCTGGTGAAAGAAATAGACTTACAAGTCCAGGAAGCACAGAGAACCCCAAACAAGAGGAATCCAAAGAGGACCACACCAAGACACATCATAATTAAAATGTCAAGGGCAAAAGACAAAGAGAGAATCTTAAAAGCAGCAAGAGAAAAACAGTTAGTTACCTAGAAGGGAGTACACTTATGACTGTCAGCTGATTTCTCAGCAGAAACTATGCAGCCAGAAGGGAGTGGCAAGAAATATTTGCTGAGGTCCAACCCCAGTAGGTCCAGCGGTCCCCAAAGGTGTGGACGGAGTCGGCGAAGAAGGAATGACATGGAGACAGCGTTCAGTTGATCAGCAGCCTAGCCAGGATCTCTAGCCAGGAACTCCAGCCAAGTTCTGTCTTGGATCTCCAGTCAAGTTCTGTCTTGGATCTCCAGCCAGGTTCTGTGCAGGATCTCCAGCCAAGTTCTGGTGCCATGTTCTCTCGCTAGGTTCTCCAGCCAGGTTCTTTTGCCATGTTCTGTCTAGGTTCTCCAGTGAAGTTCTGTAGCCAGGTTCTGTCCAGGATCTTTTGCCATGTTCTCTGGCTAGGTTCTGGTTAGGATCTGATGAGGAGCTGATGAGGAGCTGATGATTATTGTCTTGTTACATCCGTATTTATGCCAGCCGATTTTAATCCTGTCAATTTCTATTACAAAGGTTAGGGCGTTTCTTATCTCCATTCCAGGGAGTAAAGATTATGTAGCTTAACTACCCGCCTGGCACTTAATTAAGGGGTTTTATCCCCTCCCTAACCTCAGGGAAAGATCCCCACCTCGGGAAACAACCTTTCTCGGAGAGGTGACCTTGGTTAAAACACATGGCGCTAAAGGGAGCAAACATATTAAGAACAGTATGCTATATACGCCAGGTCCCTTGAAACATATGCTGTGCAGATGTTTCTTTCCTGCAGCGACTGTGTCAAGCAGCAAGGATGGACCGGCTCCCGGCAAATATTCAAAGTGAGGAATAGCAAGAACCTACAACCAAGATTACTCTATACTCTACCCAGCAAAGCTATCATTTAGAATTGGAGGTCAGATAAAGAACTTCACAGACAAGAAAAAGCTAAAGGAGTTCATCACCCTCAAACCAGTTTTATATGAAATGCTGAAGGGTATTCTTTAAGAAGAGGAAGAAGAAGAAAAAGGTAAAAATAAAAAATTATGAACAACAAAAGTGACAAAAAATACATATCTATCAACAAGTGAATCTAAAAATCAAATGAGGGCCTCCTGGTGCTTACCACAGGCTGTGTTCTTACACTGACTATACAGAAATAGGATGAAGAGTAAACTTACCCCATATACACCTCAGCTCAGGCTCTTTGCCTGCTCTGTATTGTGAATGGGGAGACATTGAAAAAAAATTTAAAAAAATAAAAATAAAATGAATAAAAAAATCTGATGAACAAAATAAACTGGCGAATGGAATAGAGTGAGGAGCATGGAAATGGAACAGACTGACAATTTTCAGAGGGAAGGGGGTGTGGGGCAGTGCAGGAAGAGATTAGACAAAGATCTTATATGCTTGTATGCATTACCTATGGACACAGACAATAGGGTGGCGAGGCCTTGGGGTGGGGTGGGAACCAGGTGGAGGGGAGCTATGGGGAGAAAAAAGAGGGACATCTGTAATAATCTCAACAATAGAGATTAAAAAAAAAAAAGTATTTGCCAATGTTTTTTAAGACCTATCATGAGAGGTTTTGTAGATTTACTTCATCTTTGTTAAACTGAAACTCTTAATCTCAAAAAAGAGGACCTGCCCTAACTGGAAATCTATCATCTAACTAAAATGTTATCACATAGAACAAAACACACTGTGAACATAAAACCACTTTCCCATACTATACCTTAAATGGGAAATTAATTCATTTTATTGTTAGTAAAGGGTCAGGTAACTACTAGTTTCAGAGATCTAGTACCTTAACTAGATTCAAAGGTGTCCCAGTGCAATATGCATATCTTTCTCAAATGGTAAAGTAATATATAAAACACTTATAAAAACTTCACTTTTACTTCATTCATACCCACAGATTACTTATTATCAATAAATAAGATTTGAAGGCAATGCTAGGCAAATGACAATGAATCTAAACAAAATAAAGCCATGAGTGCCAGTAGAAAAGGTGAACTGACTTTGTAAAAATGACATCAAAGCAAGGCAACATAATTGGCATTAGCTCAAAAACAGATATATTGCAACATTTAAAACGCAGTCCCATATTCCTCTCATTAGCAAGAACAACTTAGAGGATGTCCCAATCACTGGAAATTGCATGTTTCAAGTGAATTCTATTAGTATCATCTCCTATTTTACCTCTGTGATATTGAAATTTATAAGAAATATATTTTGGTCATTTTAATGGTGACCAAATTCAGATGACCAAAATATATTTCTCTGGTCTTCACCCACAGTTTCTGTCTCACAGCTTGCAAATCCTTCAGAATTTTTTAAGTGATAAATGCAAGAATGGTTTTCCCTGGCCGGTTTGGCTCAGTGGATAGAGTGTTGGCCTGCAGACTGAAGGGTCATGGGTTTGATTCAGGTCAAAGGCACATGTCCGGATTCTGGGCTTGGTCCCCCCAGTAGTGGGTATGCAGGAGGAAGCTGATCAATGATTCTCTCTCATCGTTGATGTTTCTATCTCTTTCTCCTTCTCCCTTCCTCTCTGAAATCAATAACAAATATATTTAAAAAAAAACAACTAAAAAACACACACAATGATTTCTTGTTATTTTAATGAGGTGACTTGTGGACTCCACACAAAAGTGAGGGCCTGTTGTAAGTGGGAACCAACCATGTGGTTAGAGGGCCTGAACTTTCAGTCCCTCCCCCTTATTTCCAGGGAGAAGAGAAGCATAATGGAGCCTCCATGAAAACCCCGGAGGATGGCTCGTAGGCCTTTTTCAAAAAGTGTCCATGTTGAGGATCCAGAATACTTCCACATGCCACTGCGTTGGCCCCAAGATCCAAGAGGACAGAGAAGCTCCTGTGTTTGGATCCTCATCCTAACCTCACTTTATGTTCCTCTTCATCTGGCTATTGATTTGTGTCCTTTAATATCCTTTGCAATAAATAGGTAATCTAGTGAGCACATGGGTTTTTTGAGCTCTGTGAACCATTCTAGAGAATTAAGCAAACCCATGCAGGGGGTTGTGGGTTTGATTAATTTACAGCCAGACATTAAGAAGTACAGGTAACAACTTAGACTTGCAATTGGCATCCTGAGTTAAAGCTGGTTGTTGGAGCCTCTAATTTGTAACCAGTTGGTCAGAAGCACAGGCACCGGGGTTTGCTGCTGGAGTCTGAATGCAGGGCTGTCTTGTGGGACTAAGTGCTTTACAGTTGGGCCTCATCTGTCCTGTGGAACCTGATTCTATCTCTGGGTAGATAGTGTCTGAATTCAGCAGAATTCTTGGACACCCAAATGGTATTCTGAGAATTTCTTGTTGGAGGTATAAAGAATCCCCTCCCCCCATTGGAAATTGGGTCTCAGAACACCCAAAAGAACCTCCTTCCCTGTTAAATGATTTTCTAACTTGTCACATAGTCATTCAAGGCATCTAAACCACAAATGAAAGGAATTGAGAATGAAATTTGGAGACAACAATAACACAATCCTCTTCATCTTCAGTATTTTGAGTTTAGATCTGAATGAGATCCGGAAAGATACCTTATTCTCAACCCAGTACCTTATATGAATCTTTCTAAGGATATTCTAAACACATAAACACCACCTATTCATGAATAGCTTATCCTTACATGAAACTGATAGAAATATTAGAATATCATCTGAAGTATACAAAGTGACTCTGAATTCCAAAGCAATCATGAGTATAATTGTTAAGAGTGTGAAATGGCCCTAGCTGGTTTGGCTCAGTGGATAGAGAATCGGCTTGAAGACTGAAGGGTCCCAGGTTTGATTCTGGTCAAGGGCACATGCCCAGGTTGTGGGCTCGGTCCCCAATGTGGGGTGTGCAGGAGGCAGCCTATCAATGATTCTTTCTCATCATTGATGTTTCTATCTCTCTCCCTCTCCCTCCCTCTCCCTTCTTCTCTGGAGAGAGAGAGAGAGAGAGAGAGAGAGAGAGAGAGAGAGAGAGAAAGAGAGGAATGATGATTTTAACTGCATAAATTTAAATTTCAGCTCAACCACTCATTGATTTTTGTTACACAGGCTATATAATATTATCTTGGAGCCTCAAATTCCCATCTATATACGACCATGTTAATAAAAATAATATAAATTGTGTATATAACAAATGATAGAAAGTGTGAAATTTCTGATTGTAAAAAGACTATACTAATATTATTAGCAGTTGTAGCACAATTAGTAATAAAGAAAATTCAAAAGTTTTGCTCTGACAGGGGGCTATTTAAGGATAAGCTTTACTTAACCTAGCATTATCAGTTGAATTCCTCTTGCTCTAATTGAACCTAAAATTTACATAATTAATTCTGCTCTTCACACTTCTGAATACAATCAGTTTAACTCTATCTTTTTTGCCCAGTGGTTCCATTAGAACAGATGCTTTTCTGTTCTAATTTTACTTCTGGGAAGTTTGTCTCTTCTTCAGGCAACTGATTAGACTGTCCTAAATTCTGCATTTTGCTGAATAAATAAGTAATTCTTCTTGTATCTCAATCTAAAAGGTTGTTTTTAACAATTTCTTCATTTTCATTCTCTGTCTCCAGTCAGTTGATACCTTTCATTTCTAAGTCAATAAATCAGTTTCTTCTATATCTTACCACTGCTTGATTTCCATTTCATATTGCCCCTGCATTATGAACTAGTTTAGTAAATGTGCTATTATTGTCACCCTCTCACCTCTCTATTTCATATTCCTTTATTCTAAAATGCAAATTTAATTATGTTCTCTGAAATTATTCTTTGCTGTTTATACACTTGATTCAGAACATATTTTTAATTGCTGTTATTGTTATTATTGCTGAAAGTTCATTCCAAGCCCATTTAAATACATAAAAAAAGACAAAAGAAAAATTCTTCACAATTTGCATTTCTAGTCAAACTCCCTGGAGATAATCACTTTTAGGAGTCTTCTATGAATCTTTCTGAGGATATTCTAAACACACACATATACACTCATACACACAATATATACTTGCATAAGTGACTATACATATGCATATGCGATTACAAAAAAAATTAGATTGTCAAGTCAAAATGCCTAGAATCAGCCTTGGCTTGTTTGGCTCAGTGGATAGAGCATCAGCCAGTGGACTGAAGGTTTCCAGGTTTGATTCTGGTCAGACACATGCCTGGGCTGCAGGCTTGATCCCCAGTAGGGGGCATGCAGGAGGCAGCCAATCAATGATTGTCTCTCATCACTGATGTGTCTATCTTTCTCTCCCTCTCCCTTCCTCTCTGAAATCAATTAAAAGATATATTAAAAAACTAAAAAATAAATGACTAGAATCAGAAATCATATCCAGTATAAAACTTTTAAATAATTTCAAGAATATTAGTAATAAGTGAGGCATGGAGAAGTTTGGACTGCTAAAATCCCAGATAGGGTTTTTATACCATAATTTTGTGGTTTAGCCTAGATATAATATTTGTAGACACATTATTTACCAAAAATGAAGCTGTTTTAGTTATAAAGCATTTCCATTTTATGCTCTGACAGTTGTATAATTAAATTACATTTTCAATGATAATATACAAGGTAAGCTATTTTCCAATTTACATTTTATTAAAATTACTATCTATAAGCCTTATTTATTCCTATCTTGTTATTTTTAATGACTTCTCAATATATTTTAAGATATACTCTGCTTCTCTTTCTCTACTTGTAGATGTTTTATTTGTATTTTCATGCTATCAGAGTAGTACATTTGTAGGGTATTTACATATTTTCATATTCATACAAATACATTTGAAGAAATATTCTTAAGAGGTTTTTACATTATAATTTTGACAGATATAGTAAAATTCAATTCTAAAACAGACATTTTAAATTAAGCTCTCATTAATTGTGTGAGTACATATTTCATTTTAATAGTTGGCATGACTATTATTTTTACTCATTGTCAATTTTATGAATAAGTGTTATTCCATCATTTCTGTATGTTTTTATCCATCTGACAATCATTTTTGGAGCACTTATATGTTGCTAGGCACCATTTTTGAGATTATGGTGCAGTGGCAATCAAAATCTTAAAGTTCTTTTATAATTTCAGGGAAGAAAAAGACAATAAACAATACAATAGAATGAGAACAAATGATTGAAGAGGACCTCTCTGAGCAGATAATATTTAAGCAAGAACCTTGAAAAATTTAATTTTGATATATACAGGGGTCCCAAAAACTGTATATGCACTTTAACAGATGATAGCTCAATTTGAAAAATGAAATGTATTTTAATAAACACTGCCTTTATAATTATTTAAAGTGTGTGTATATATATTTGGGACACCCTATATTTGAATGTTCAGAAAGCCAAGAGACATATGAAAACATGCTCAAAGTCACTAATCATCCGAGAGATGCAAATCAAAACAACAATGAGGTACCATCTCACACCTGTCAGACTGGCTATCATCAACAAATCAATAAACGACAAGTGCTGGAGAGGATGTGGAGAAAAAGGAACACTCGTGCACTGCTGGTGGGAATGCAGACTGGTGCAGCCACTATGGAAGACAGTATGGAGTTTCCTCAAAAAAACTAAAAATGAAACTCCCATTTGACCCTGTGATCCCACTTCTAGGAATATATGCCAAGAAACTAGAAACACCAATCAGAAAGGATACATGCACCCATATGTTCATAGCAGCACAATTCACTATAGCTAAGATCTGGAAACAGCCTAAGTGCCCATCAGTAGATGAATGGATTAGAAAACTGTGGTACATCTACACGATGGAATACTATGCTGCTGTAAAAAAAGAAGGAACTCTTACCATTTGCAAACGCATGGATGGAACTGGAGAGCATTATGCTAAGTGAAATAAGCCAGTCAATGAAGGAAAAATACCACATGATCTCGCTCATTCATGGATAATAAAGACCATTATAAACTTTTGAACAATAATAGACACAGAGGCAGAGCTGCCTCAAACTGATTGTCAAACTGCAGTGGGAAGGCCGGGGAGGGTTGGGGGCAGGAGGGAGGTGGGTAAGAGATCAACCGAAGGACTTGTATGCATGCATATAAGCATAATCAATGGACATAAGACACTGGGGGGTAGGGGAGGCCAGGGGATTGTCAAGGGCAGGGGAAAAAAGAAAGGACACATATGTAATACCCTTTGTAATACTTTAAGCAATAAAACAATTTTAAAAAAAAGAATGATCATACAGAATTTTATTCACTTAGTAATCCAGTTTAAGATGTAGCCCCTTTCAACATATTTATTAGTGTTTTGATTTTCCATGAAGTGCTTACTTACAGAATTTATTCTTCTGTTGAGTTGTATATTCATATTATACATTTTAATATTTTCTCTTTTATCAGATGTCAGGATGTCATTTTACTTAGTCAAAAAAAGCTTCCAAGGAATTTTTTTTTTTTTGAATGTCCATTCACCTCTATTGGAGGAAGCCCTGCACTACAACTGCTTTCAATAGTGTAAGCCCTGCCTTACTCAGTGCTTGCTGGGCTCAGAGGATCATTTCCAGCTGCCGGGCATTATTTGATGACCTGTTTGGCCAGCTCTGTGGAGGGGATGGTGTCATCTTCTGGATTCTGCTGCTGACTGGCAAAGCTGTAGTAGCTGATGAGGCCCAGGACCCACTCTTGCTTCTTGGTGTAGTCTGTCGTCTTTTGGGTGTGCTGAATAAGAGCATCCAGGTGGCCTCAGTAAAGAGGGTTTTCTCGTAGGCCTTCTCCATGCATCCAGCAATCTCATCTCTGACAATGTCAAGCAGGATGTCCATGAAGAAGGTCTACCTCTCGGCAGGGATGTTGCCTTTGGCCAGGAACACCTTGTTGTTGCTGCCCTCCATTAGGCATTGCTCAAGGGGCCCAGGATGCTCGATGTATACATGGGTCTGGATGTCCTTGGCAGGAAGCCACTCCCACTCCGTGTGGAACTCAGCCACCCAGTTCTGAGGCAACAGGAAGACAAGGTTATGGCCCAAGAGCTGGTGTATGCACACTGACTCAGGGAGCTGTTCCAGGCCAGAATGAGCTGCTGTTTGGTCAGTTTGAGCTACAGAAATTGAGCTTCAGCAGTACTGGCTTGAGACCTTCCCTCTCTTCCTGGCACTTGCTGAGGCTGGGGCTTTTATGGTTCCACTCTCTCTTGAGCTGCTCGTACATTCAGGCCATGGCCATGGCCAAGGAAGATTAGACTTAGAGGAGCCCATCAGGCAGTTTCAAGCTGCAGCTACCATCTTCATGATCACGTTTAAGGATTTTTAATTCCAAGATTTTGACTCATTCCTGCCAAATTCTATCACATATATCACATATAGTAGCTGATGAGGCCCAGGAATATTACATGGAACTTCTAACTCTGTATATTTTTTTCTCTATAGACAACACAAATATTACATGGAACTTCTAACTCTGTATATTTCTTTCTCTATAGACAACACAAATATAAATCCCTTGAAACACAGCCTATTTATTTCCTCAGTTGTGGAGCCATCTTAGACTTACCAAGAAAGAGATGACTCCCTTCCACTCTGCTCTCTCAGGATCTTATCCTTATCTCTGTTGTATTTATCACACTCTGTTGTAGTCCTGTGCTCATTTCTGAAAAACAAAACAAAACAAACAAAAAACACTCAATTGTGATCTCTTATTTATTTGCTTCCCAAGATTTATCTCAATGTCTGGTGCTTAGCAGGTTTTCAATGACTATGTTATAAGAGAATAGATAAGTAACTAAACAAATTGAGAATTTATCTCCAGAAGACAGACAGTAGCTAAAATATTCACTTGCAGGTTGTAAATTCATCATTTTGTGCCTTCCATTTGTGAGGAACAAACTCTAGGCAGATTTAGGAAACCACTTTTAGTCTTCATTATTTCCCCCTGGCCATTGGTCTACTAAACAAAATTATTCACATTTGTCTGATTGTATTGACTTGAGCCATCTCTTACTATGTTCCTTTTGTTTCTTTATGTTTTAATTCATTTTTTCTGGACCATTCTATTTCTCTGCTGATCTAGTATTAGCCGGAAGTTTAATTAGTATAATCACTAGTGCCTTTTTATATTGTTTCTGAATGCAGGAAGTGGAAAAGAAGTTGAAAGAACTCTCAGAGGTCTCTGTCTAGATAACACCTCAAAATTAGCTCTGACCTGTTTTCTAATTATTCCAGGCTTGTGTCCTTGAGTTATCTCTAAAGATATCTTTGGTCTACTTTCAACCCAAGACAATAGGTTTGCAGCATAAAAATAATGAAAGCACACATGAGGCTGCTACTTTCAAATGCACTCTAGGCCACTGTTTTTCACTAATATATGTCTTTCAATTCAAATCTGATTTGAATCTCAACCAATGTCTTTAAGTTTTGGACATGAAATCAGCAGATGACCTCCAGCCATGCAGAAGTAGAAAAGTTGGGTTTTAAATGCCCAGAAGTGGCCAGAATTCAAGTCACAGAAGGAAACCTTGTTGGGCAAATGTTAGCCCTTAAAAATCTGGTTAGAAATTCACCCTACACTTTGTGTATCATTTTTTTAAAAATATATTTTATTGATTTTTTACAGAGAGGAAGGGAGAGAGAGAGTTAGAAACATCGATGAGAGAGAAACATCGATCAGCTGCCTCCCGCACACCCCCCACTGGGGATGTGCCCGCAACCCAAGCACATGCCCTTGACCGGAATCGAACCCGGGATCCCTCAGTCCGCAGGCCGACGCTCCATCCACTGAGTCAAACTGGTTTCGGCTCATTTTTAATAATAGACAACAGTCCCACAAACACTTTTGGTTCACAGAGAATTTTTGTTTGTTTATTTTTTTATTAATCCTCATTTGAGGATATTTTTTCCATTGATTTTTAGAGAGAGTGGAAGGGAAGGAACGGGGAAGGGAGGGAGAAACAGAGAGAGAGATAGAGATTGGTTACCTCCCCCACACATCTAGACCAGGGAACCAGGATGAAATATGCAACCCAGGTATGTGCCCTTGACCAGGAACCGAACCCGATACCCTTTCTTGCAGGGGACCGGCACTCTAATCACTTAGCCACACCAGCCAGGGCGACATATTCCCTGCTTTAAGAAATATGAAAATTAGACCAAAGCATGTTATCGAATAGTTAAATTTCAAACCATTAAAGCAAATGCTTTGCAATTTATGTAAAACCTCTCTAACATGGAATGTGAAATAATTGTTGAAGTTTTTCAGACTTTTTTTCTGACAGGTGACCATGTACTTTTTTCAGATCACCTCCAAATTTTCCCCTACTATAGAATGAATAATACATACAGAAGAATGTGGAGAGAAAAGAATCACAAATTAATCTTAAGTAAGATGCAGATGGTGGCTGAGGTTGGACATCAATTGTTTATGTAGAAAATTATTGCTAATAAAATTAATGGTAATTGCCATGTAATTTATTATTTACCAATGGTTTAAGTGTTACTTAGGGCCACAGATAAGGAAATAAAATATCTTATAAAACTTTAAAAGGAAGGCTTTTACATGTCTGTGTTAAGTGTTAGATCAATTTCTAACTATATTGAAAGTCAAACCATTAATTGATATGCCTTTTGCTTTAAACAATCCTGTTTCCTAAAAGTCCATGCTGATAAAAGAAAAAAAAGGATCAGCCCTGGCTGGTTTGGCTCAGTGGATAGAGTGTCGGCTTGCAGACTAAAGGGTCCCAGGTTCGATTCCGGCCAAGGACACACGCCTAGGTTGTTGGCTCGATCCCCAGTAGGGAGCGTGCAGGAGGCAGCTGATCAATGATTCTCATCATTGATGTTTCTATCTTTCCTTCTCCCTTCTTCTCTGAAATTGGTAAAATATACTATATTAAATAAAATAGAAAAAAAGAATCAATATGCAGGTAAAAATTCATTTCAAAGTGACTTATTTTAGAGAAGTTTCCTTTGTGCCATTTCATTGCACTTACACATTCTGGGGAATGGGGGAGGCTGAACACTTTCAAGGTCTTTCAACAGTAGAAAACATAGAGGGAGGTAAAAGGCTGTGCAGAAGGAAAGGGCCTGAGCCATTACACACAGGGAAATGTAACAAGGTGGGAAATTTAACAACGTCAGACCCTAAGGTAGACATTTTGGGTACCATTAGTCTGGCACATGAAATTAGTACAACCTAAGCTATATAGCTCCTGAGGTTTAAGGTATTGTTTTTAAATCTAAGTTTTGTCTTACGTATAGAGATTTTTAGGGTTAGACTTTTAAGAGTTGAAAGATCTGGGTTGCTCATTTCTCTCTTTGTCTCTCTATCTCATTTGACCTATGTTATGACTTTTATATTAAAAATTAATAATACACCACTGAAGTTCTTCAAAGATCAGAATAAGGTCCAAAGTTGAGGCTCTAGACAATAGGTTCACTATGGCTGGCTCCAGGATCTGGGTTTAGCAAAGGTAGGTAAGGAGAACACACAGTTTTTTATTTCCTTAGATTACTTACTCAAGTCTAGAAAAGAAGAATAATCATGGCAAATTCTCCAAAGAATAAAGATCTTACATTTGGCTACCACTTCCTTTATACTCGGGGTTTCTCAGGAGTCCAAATGTGCCGGGTAAAGGAGTGGATAGAACAGAGGTAGCTGCGGAATCATAAATGTAAAATATTTACTTAAAAATGTTGGCTCCCAATTTACTTTTAAATGTGATTCATTGTTTTAAACTTTATTTTAAAGACAACCTTTCAGTATATTAGAGGTTGATTGCAGTGAGTCTCATTGGCCTATCATTGCTCCCTAATATCAAAGGAATCACAAGTTCATTCTACTGCTGGTGGAAATAGGATTCTTCCATGGACTCACAGGTTGTTGGAAATCTCATGAAGAGCATTTCAGGGCCACGGAGAGGAGGATGTGAGCAATTGTATGGCAAGGTTTATTAGAGCGAAAAAAAATGACTATCCCCAGTTGCCCAATGTTTCATCCAAGATCAGGTGGTTCAGTTCCATCTCTCTACGGAAGTCCAGGCTCTGAGGCCTCAGACCCCCACTTGTTCTCACCAAGTCCAGAAGAAGGGCTGTGTTCTAGAGATGCTGTGCCATTCGCCTGGAATTGGCAGGACATCCGAAGCTTCCGTAGTTCAGTTCAGGCCATGCCAACGCTTCAGTAGTCCATCTCAGTCTCTGTCCCCCTCTGGCTAGCTTAGTCTCTGTTCCCAGCAGTTCAGTCTCTGTTCCAGGCAGAACTCCAGCCAGTGCTGCCCAGGCCTACGCTTGGGCCAGTGCTTCAACAGCTGCTACCGAACACCTGCAAACAAACAGGGCCTGGGCCTTTGCTAAGCCATGATTATATCATATTGGGTTTGGGAAGAAGTGAGCTTTCTTTCAAACTAACCAGTCTCTTTGATGGCTCTTCAGACTTGTGCTGAGCTCTCCCCCAAACCACTCTTTCCTGGATCTTCTAGGATTTTCCTTCTAGGAAAAGGACTTATCCAAATTAATCTTTTCCCAGATTTTCCAGGCTAGATTCCTTCCCTTCTGAGACACCATTTTCACTCCTATTCCCTGCCTCATCGTAGAAGGACCTCCACCTGCACCATCTTGGCTTCTAGTGTGCATGCCTCAGCAGGATTTTCCCTCTGCTGGTTCTCCCCACTCAGTTATCTGGGGAAACAGAACAGTTGTCCCCTGGGGAGATTGGAAAGCCTTAGTGGGAAGTTGGTGGGATATTAATCCCCTTGGCAAGGCAACAATGTGGCTGTCCCCTGGAGGGTCTGGAAGCTATCGCTTCCTAGTTAATTTGGCTTAATTAGATGTCTGGCTCCATTTGCTCCCTACTTTGGCAAACACGTAACTAGCTGCCTACGCTAACAGTACCACCAACTTGCACTCATTTTGTCATCATAAAATAAAATAAGATTTGAATAAGGGAGTGGATACAAAATGAAAGCGTATGTAGAGATATGCAATCATATTTGCTCCTGTGTATCTCTATATATCGATGTTTATACTCTTCACATGAGACAAACAGCTTTTGTGAAATTTTGGAAATATGTTAGAAAATAAATTGTTGGTGTATGTGTTTATGTGCATTTCCATGGCTTTGCTCACATACACTCAAGAGGAGTGAATTTTTCTTGGCCTTAGAAACCAAGCTACAATTTTTAAAAAATATATTTATTGATTTTCAGAGGGAGAAGAAGGGAGAGGGGGAGAGAGAAATATCCACCCAAGGACCAGGTGCCTCCTGCAGGACCCCTCAGGGGGAGGGAGAGCAAGCGGGGGGAACTGGAGCCTGAGACCCAGGCATGTACCTTGAACCAACAACCTTCCAATGCACGGGATGCCGTCCAAGCAACTGAGCCACACCCTGCGAGGGCCAGGCTACAACTTTGAAGAAATCCTAAACTTGTAGCTTCAAATCCTCTCTGAAACTTTTCCTATGAAAAAACATCTGATGCTCTTGGGAAATAATGTCTCACAGAACACACTTTTCCTGGGTCTTGACTTTAAGGGGCAAAGTCTAAATAAAGCTATAAAAAACATGTGGGTTTAACAACAGCTGCTCCATAGCACAGACATTTGCAACAGGAGTGCGTGGAAAATGAGTCAGGCAAGGTTTGACAATTGCAGCCAAAATGAAAGTAGCTTTAAAGACCAAGAGTGTTTGTTTTTCCCTCATTGCCAGAGGCAGAGTATTTGAGACACTGCAACTGAGAGATTAGTGCTGTGTACTATTTTATTTGAAATTTCTACTATTATATTTTACAAATAACATTGAAAGCGTTGAGCAAGCAAGCTCACTAAAACATTTGTTAATTTATCCTAATTTTGTCTCTCACTTTCTGCTGCAATATTCACTGTGATTGAAATGAAAGGATTTAAGTTGTAGATAAATAAATATTACTGACAATTAAGTCATCAAGAAAACACGGAAGTCATGTCATAAAGTTAATTTTCAACTCTTTAAGAAATGTGTATTCATTATCCAATGACAAAATTTTTCTATGTCAAAACTCAGGATAATTACAAATATGTTCTGTTAATAGATTACTAAATATACATCCATTTTTGGATAGTTAATGAATGTTTAATAACTTAATATAGATTGAGTTATTGGATATTGGCATGACAGAGATTGTTATTGTGTCCAGATAAAGATATTTTTAAGATCAACATTAAATTTATATCTTTTTGAGAGAATTTTCTCATATAGATTAATCCCAGAACTGCTATAAGGTTTATTGATACTTTCACAGTATGAAACTTTTATTCTATTGAAATAATTTTTGAAGAGTTAAAACATGGCTTTCATCGAACATAGATAAACGTATTGATTATGTTACTTAACACATTATTTAATGAGGGAATCATTAAGGTGATTTGAAGAATTTGAGGAATAAATATTTATATAGTCAGTCAATAAAAAGTAAGGCTGAAGTGAATTTGTTAATAGATAAAAAGATTTTTAAAATATTGTCAGAGCCAGCAAGAGCACTGCTCAGCGCTGCTGCTCAGAGTTGTTGTGAGTCCATATATTCTTCTAAATTCTTCCCAGCTATGCCAGGGATGGTTCCTTCTCAAGCCCTGCTCACTGTTCTAACTGTAGGGAACTTAGTCCAAGTTTCTCCTTTATTCTCTGCTCATGAGTGACAGGTGTTGGGTCCGAGCCCCTCTGCTTAGGTCTGGACCTCCTTGGATGCCGGGTCTTAGATGGAGAAGCCATGAGAAGTTGTGTGTGTAAAGAATGAGTCTTTATTGCAGAAGCCAGTGGCCATAACTCAGAAGATGAAACAGTCCTTCACAGCAATCCCATATAGGCAGCCATACACCAGCTGGTAAATACATATCTTTTCTACAAAAGCAGTGGCAGTCTCTGTACCCACAGCTATTATCTGAGCAGCCACATGCTGCCTGTAAACTCACCGCCTTACATTGTAGTGGTACCAGCTCTCAGCTTCATCTCTCCAGCACACTTCACACTCCTGGTCGATAACCTGTATCTTACTCCACAGACAAAGAAGGCTGGTTGCCAACAGTGACATCAATCATATTTTGGCTACAGAAGGGCATGTCTGTGCACTGTAAGGCTTGCAGCTACCTTGCACCTGCATAAAAATATCATGGCCTTGAGCACCGAGGTTAGGCCCATGCTTAGAGAGGCCTTAGAGCAGTGTATTCGTAGACAGTGCCCCACAAATATATTTTTACATATTTTTATTGATTTCAGAGAGGAAGGGAGAAAAAGAGAGAGATAGAAACATCAATGATGAGAGAGAATCATTGATTGGCTGCCTCCTTTACGTCCCCTACTGGGGATCAAGCCCACAACCTGGGCATGTGCCCTGACCAGGAATCAAACCATGACCTCCTGGGTCATAGGTTGATATTCAATCACTGAGCCATGCCAGCTGGGCAATAGATAGAAAATGTTTTACTGTTTTATACAGCCAAACATCTGTAACCTTTGTGTTTATCTTTTCTATCTGAGTGAAATTTATATATTAACCTCTAACAGACTCTAACTTCTTATTTTATGGTTACAAAGAAATATCAGGAATGAATATCAACTCCAGGTGTTTTATACTGAATAACTAAGTACTTTCGAATGATAATTTTTTAAAATACTATTAAAAGAGCATGCAGCTGTCTACACACTTTGCTTATAGTTTGTGTATTGCATAAATTTATAAGTGGTCAAAATTAACACACTTCTGTCCCCTTTAAAAATCAGTACTTTTTTTTTTTTTTTTTCTCTAGCCAGTTTCGCTCAGTGAATAGAGTATTGGCCTGTGGACTCAAGGGTCCCAGGTTCAATTCCTGGTCAGGGCACATGCCTGGATTGCAGGCTGGGTCCCCAGTAGGGGGCGTGCAAGAAGCAGCCAATCAATGATTCTCATCATTGATGTTTCCATCTCTCTCTTCCTCTCCTTTGCTCTCTGAAATCAATAAAAATATGTTAAATAAATTAATAAAAATCGGTACTTTTTGACATTTTGACATCATCAAAATATCCACTTTTCAAATCATCCTTTGGGCCACACTGAGGTGACCATATAGCTGACAGGGTGGAATGGTATTTTAAAATGGGCTCAGGCTTCTGAGGCAACTGAATGCCATCTGATGCTGGCTAGCTGGGGAAGGAGAGAGGGATTTCTCGGTGCCATAAAGATTTTTGGTAGAATTATGAGATTTAAAGGGTTTGGCAGAAAATGTAGTATATATTTGCCCAATAGTTCAGAAAATGAATGATTAAAACAGAAGCTAAACACATTGGTTCTCAAAAGTTTTGTGTTTATGACATACTTTAAACCTTGGCATGCTTTTTAAAAAATGTACACAGGAGTTATCAAAAGAAAAGAATATAATTAAAATGTAAGTGATAAACAAGGATAGTTTCCCTAAGATGCATCTTTGAGAAATTCTTTGTTAAATGTCCAATCAGAAGACTTAGTGCTTAATGCTACAGAAATGGGAAGGAGAAAATTGGGATAATTCGAAGGCTGGCTATCTGAGGTAGCATTAACTTAAAAAAGCTTTTTTGTGTATATTTTATTAATGACATATTTTCATTTATAAAACATCCTTAATATGAGTTCTTTATCAAAGCTCTTCCCTGATTTTTAAGGAAAGTAAAAGTCTAAGACAAATCACATGCAACTTTATGTCTATTTTTGTGTCATCTATTCATTCCAAAATTATCAGTTTTAATAAAATATGGTAACCCCAACACATAGCTTTATATATTAATCAGTCTCTCAAACAAACTACAATAGTGATAACGTTTAAAATGACTACACATTATGACAGATGTTACAAAGCACATTGAATACTTGAAGTGTAAACATTTCAGAAATAGTTGGTGAAAATTGGTAAAAGCTACAGATTACAGTCCACCACCAAATGTACAAAATTTCACTTGTGAAATAATTCAAACATTACAACAAGAAGACTTCCAGGGGAAGGCCTTTTTTTGGCTCTCACACCTAGTCTGGGTCTAATAATAATAATTTAATGAACAACAGACATTGATATTTTTACCCCTAGGTATCTAGAGGGTGAATCACTTTCTTAAAACTTTTCTACCAACCAAGACAAGGCCAAGAATAAATGTAAAAAGGCCTTTTACAGATTCTAATCACAGGCACCCCTTACTTCCTCATTAAAGTCATCCTGAATAACTTTAAGAAAAATAAAACGACTCAGATATTTGCTTTTAGGAAACTATTTTCATTTTAATACAGCGTCTCGAGGTTTGATGAAAAGCTAGTAATCATACACAATTCAGCTCAAGTGCCTGGATTGTTCGTGGTCTAAACAGCAGGGGTATTTTTGTATTCATGGCATCTAGAAAGAGAACCTTCGTACCATTAGGAATCCTGCTGCATAATGCCTGCTCAAAAATACAGTTATTATCTGAACATTTAGGTGGATTTCTATACATCTCCTGCTGCCTGCAGACAAACGACTGTTGTTTAAATGTCTTCAAATGTTAGAAACGTGCAACCACTGTTGGTAGTTCATTGCAAATCAGTTCCACAGTACAAAAGTAAGCTTTAAAAGCTTTCCTGACATAAGAATAAAAACCTATATGTAGTTTCTATTTCATTACTGTTTCCCCTAAATAGGAAATGCTTACAATTGTTTATTTAACACATGCCAAAAGATACCAGTAGGAAAAGCACATGTAATAGGAACTTATGAGGAATAGATCAGGACTAGAATAATAGTCATTTGTAACTTAACATTTAATAATCCTTGAATTGAAGTAAAATTCCTTCTGGAGACATATTCTTTAATTCAAAATGATACTTGGAAAAGTTTCAGAAGTACCGATTATGATAAAATAGCTTTAAAATCTTAATGCATTAAGAAACACTGATGATGATTTATATATATATCTGTGTAATTGTTTGTATGACAAGGGTATCAATGAAATTTGTCCTGCTTTCTTCTATTTGGTTAAATAGCATTCAGCAAGCCATGTTGGTTAAGAAGTGTGTAAAATAAATGGGTCTCACTTTAAAAATTGACGTTACATGTCAAGACTTTTATGTTGAAAACTATATTTCATGTATTCCTTTAAACTACTTAAAAGGAAACAAACATACTTGAAATTAGATTTCTTCCTGCAGATTTGAGAAGAACTAGAAAATTTGTATTTCTAGTGATACAGGGAAATGGCTGAGGGGATGAACTTCTGGCTCTCATTGGTTATGGGGCCCAGCGTGGCCCCATGTCATGTTCATTTTTGCATTTTCTTGTCTGGACCATGTGGTGATAAATTCCTTTCTTCTATATTCTCTCCTTGACAAACTTGGATGTTGTTTTATTATTTGTATTTTAAATGTATTTCAGTTTAATTGAGGTATAATTGAAAAATAAAAATTGTATAAATATGTACAATTTGTACTGATTTTTGATGTTTTGATATATATATACAGAGTGAAATAATCACCACCATAAGCTAATTAATATATCTATAACCTCAATCAATTCACATGGTTTGTTGTTGTTATTTTGTGAGAACTCTTAAAATCTACCCTCTTAGGCAGTGTCAGATATACAGCACAGTATTGCTAACTGTGGTCACCATGCTTTAACCAAAACTTTGTACGCCTTTACCAACTTTCCCCACCTCCCTCACTCCCTGTCCCTGGCAAAGTCCATTCTACCCTCTGCTGCTATGAGTCCACATATAAGGGAGGTCATGCAGTGTTTCTCTTTCTTTGTCTGGTTTCTTTCACTTAATGTCCTCTAGGTTCATTCACATGATCACAAATGCCAGCATTTTCCTTTCTTTAGGCTGAATATTATTCCAGTGTGTCCATTATATATATATATATATATATATATATATATATATGTAAATTTTTCCATGGTGGCTGAACCAACTTATATTCCCACCAACAGCGTACAAGAGTTCTATTTTCTTCACATCCTCACCAACACTTGCCTTTGTCTTTTTGATAATATCCATTCAAACAAGTGTGAGGTGATATCTCATTGTGGTTTTGCTTTGTTTTCCTGAGGAATAGTGACATTGAGTACTTCTTGATATACCTGCTGTATTTCAGCGATAAATCTCACTTGATCTTGGTATATGATCCTCTGTATGTGGAAGGCACTGTTTAAATATCAGTCATTTAACTTTCACCTTTTCTTTCCTCAGCTCTTTTTGTATCTTTGAACATGGAGTTTGGTCAATGTGAGCTTGAGTGAGAAAGAAAGAAAAATAATTGAATGACAATCTGGAAGACAGTTTTGATTCCTAAGTCAATTTTTCCAGTCAACAGGAATATGTAGCAACAGGTGACATTTTAAAATCCATTTCTTAAGAAAACAAACAAACAAAAACCCTCAGGACTTTAATTTCTTCACAAAAACAAAGACCTTAAAAAATACATTTTGTACATAATACTGTACTCTGTGTACTCTGATTTCTAGAGCTCAAGCTTACAACAGTCAAAAGGAAAACTCCAGATGTTGACTCTTATAAATAATGCTGCTATGAACATCAGGGTTCATATAATTTTTCAAATTGGTGTTTCAGGATTCTTAGGAGATAATCCCAGAAATGGGGTTGCTGACTCAAAAGGCAGTTCTATTTTTAATTTTTTGCATTCCCACCAACACTGCATGAGGGTTCCCTCTTCTCTACATCCTCACGGGGTGCCCATCAGTGGATGAGTGAATAGAAAAAGCTGTTGTACATTTGCACATGGCTATGTGGGCTTAAAAACAAACAAACAAACAAAAACAAAAACAAAAAAAGAAGGAAATATGACCTTCTATGACAGCATGGATTGACCTGGAGAATATTCTACTAAGTGAAATAAGCCAGTCAAAGACAAATACTCCCTGATCTCACTTATAAGTGGAATCTAATGAACAAAATAAATTGACCAAGAAAATAGAAACAGAGGCACAGGATACATGGAACAGACTGACAGCTGTCAGAGGCAGGAGGGAGGGGTCTGGATGAAAGAAGGTGAAAGAATTAGCCAAAGAACATACATGCATAGCCCATGGATACAGAAGGAAGGGGAGATGGGGGCTAGGTGGGAGCAGGCAAAGTGGGGGAAAAGGGGACATCTGTAATAGTGCCAATAATAAAAATAAATTGCCGAAACCGGTTTGGCTCAGTGGATAGAGCGTTGGCCTGCGGACTGAAAGGTCCCAGGTTCGATTCCGGTCAAGGGCATGTACCTGGGTTGCGGGCACATCCCCAGTAGGAGATGTGCAGGAGGCAGCTGATCGATGTTTCTCTCTCATCGATGTTTCTAACTCTCTATCTCTCTCCCTTCCTCTCTGTAAAAAATCAATAAAATATATTTAAAAAAATAATAATAATAATAAAAATAAATTTTAAAAAAAATCTATTGAACATGGACCAAAATTTCATAGGTTGATGTTCCTAGCTATAAAAAGAGAGAGAAATTGAAGACTAAAAACAAATACAAATGGTGAAAAATCGTAAGAACAAGCTGATGAATTTTCATCTTAATATCTAACATCTCTATACCAACTGTATCCTTCCTTATAGGATTGATAATAAGGATAGTAAAGAGCTAATATTTAAATAGAGCTTATTATATATCAAATAACTTTCTAATATATATATATATATATATATATATATATGTGTGTGTGTGTGTGTGTACCCCCCCCCACACACACACATATATATATATATTCTGTAAATCATCCTTATGTACCTTATATGTTGTTTACTACTATTATTACTGTTTTAAGATGTAGACTTGAGGCACAGAATATTTAAGTAACCTGATCACAGTTGCATAGCTAGTAACTGACAACAAAAATTTGAATAAAGGTGTAGTGGCTCTAGCATGCACAAGCTCTTAACCTGCATATGCTACCATCTCTATATTACAATTCCTTGTAAAATATTAGTCCTTAGAGATATTTAATAAAAAAAACAACAATGAAGAGCTGCATGCCAAGTACAACTTCTCCATTTATCATGTCATTTAAAATACCTTAAACTGATAGAGTTCATGTATCATTTTAGAGATAAATTAAAATGTATACATTTTATAGATCAGAAATCCAAGGAGCATAGTGTTCAAGTGACTTTCAAAGGACAGTTGTGTACTAAATATTTAAGTCAAGTATTAGCTTTTAAACCCATCAACTCATAAAATATTATATGCACAGTCTCAAGAATTTTTGAAGACTGTTTATGAACATTCAGAATTTCAGTCAAGAGATGTTCTTTTAATTTTACAGGAAGTTGAAAAAACAGTAGATATAGAAATATAGAGTTCCTATACGCCTAAAATCTACTTTCCTCTATTATAACATCTCACATTTATATGGTACATTTTCATAATGAATGAATTATTATTATTAACTCAAGTTCTTAATTTATTCATCTTTTCTTTTGAATATGAAATTTTACCTAATGTCCTAATTCTGTTCCCCAAACCCATCCAAGATACCACACATTACATTTTATTGTCATGTCTTCAGCGGAGCCTCTTTGCTGTGATGGCTTTTAAGACTTTGTACATTTGATGATCTTGACAGTTTTAAACAATACTGGTTACTTATTTTGTAGAATGCTTTTCCATTAGAATTTACTTGATGTTTTAGCATGATTAGACAGGTGTTTTGGGTTATTGCAAGAAGACCACAGAGATAAAGTGCCATTTAAATCACATTATATCAATTATACTATCATAATGATTTATTATTGTGGATGTTGACTTTGAGCATCTGTCTGGGGTAGTGTTTGTCAGGTTTATCCACTAGGTAAACACTGTACTGTACTCTACGAGGGAAGAAGATAGAGAGTGAGAGAAGATATGACTCTTCAAGACTATCACCTATCTCTTCTACTCATGCTAAAACTCAGCCAAGAAAGGCCACGTAGCTACCTATTTGCAATGGGTTAGGGAAGAGAATAAAATACGCTTAAAAAGTAATATAATCTAACCTGGGTAAATAAAATTCATGTGTTTTATAATAAAAGCAAAATGAGAGATATATCCGCAAGAGGCTGTTTCTACGTCAAAGGCAAATAAATATAAATGCCTGCATTAAAAAAGCACAACTAGCCCTCAAGTGGAATTCTGTCAGCTCTTTTTAATAGCAGGTGAATGGCAGGTTTTTATTTTGCAAAACAGATAATGTTTTGGAAAGTTGAATTCATATTGTATAAATGATAGGTTCTGATAGAAAGACTCTGCTATTAAGATAAGGAATGGAATGTAGAAAAAGAAAATTTTGCAGCTTTCATGTTTACCCTATACAGTGCTGATGGGTGTAGATAGTGATATTTGCTTTCACATTTGGTTAGTATAACTGTAAACCTGACTTATAATACAGAACTGTTTATATTTGCTTGAAATACAGCAAAACAAACAGACTTTAGTCAATGGAAATCTTAATTTTTAGACTTCAGTGCTTTCATGTTAGTGATTAGAGCTTCTTAAACTAGTCACACAAGAAAAATAGGTATTGAAAAAAGAGTGCCAGCATATTTGAGTGCCTGTAAAGTAGAACCTATTTTGCTTATCAAGACAATTTGCATTGTTATCTCATTGTCTTATCTCCAGTATTTTCTTGCCTTTGTTTTCTTCCCATACTTCTTACATAACACACAGGAAAATCTACTACATACCATATTCCTCTTACAAACATACACTGATTCTGTATTCTGCCAAAATGCTGAATTTCAGTCCTGACTTTATTGTTTCTAGTCAACTGCATGCTCTCTGCCTCCTATCCATCGCCTTCCAGTTCAGTTCGCAGTAGGTCTCTTAGAGGCACAACTGCCTCTAAGCCAAATGGCATAGAACATTATTAGATTTATTTTTGCCCATTTTACCAAGACCATTTCCCATGAAAGCTCATCAAGCTTCTTGAAAGTTCTATGGCCAGATTTCCCTGTATAGAGAAAAAGAGCCATTTTCCTAGTCTTTATTCTGTTTTTCAAGTTATTATCTGCTAATATGTGGAACTTTCATGAGCTGTTAGCTCTTTGTCATAAAAGAGATCTTTATTTTATGTATGTATGTATGTATGTATGAATGTATGTATGTATGTATTTATTTTTATTAATGCTTGAAAGCAAGACCTTAGAAAAAGAAACCAGATTAATTCACATAGTTTGGGCCAATAAGCCAGGAGTGGTATTAAGTACCTTGAGCGTGGCATACCGCCAAAAAGGTTGACCAGATGTACCTAAAGTTCCTGGAAACAAAACATACCAGTTCAGGTTATGTGAGGGACCACACACTGTTTGAGTGCAAAAAACCAAATCAAACCAACCAACCAAACAAAAAACAATAAACAAAAAAACAACTTGTGCTTTGGTTATCTTCATATTCTTAGTACTTGTCACAAAACATGTAGAAACTCAATTTTTATATGTAAGCATACTCTATTCTCATGAACAAAATTCTAATACTCCTTTTATGTTATTGTTACAGGATAGAATGGAACAGCATGTGGAGAGACAAATAATAAAGAGGCAATGCATCAAAATAGATCACCCTCTCACTGAATAACATATATTTGGAAAATGTATCTCTAAAATTGCATTATAGGGATGTGCACACTATATAGTTAGGGGAATCTCAAACTCTTTTTTATAGTAAAAAAAATATCAAATCAAAACAGTATTCCAGACAAATGGTAATGGCTTTGTAGAAACATTTCTATTAATGGAAGTTTACAAGTGCACAAGACTAGTAAACTAAGCAGGTGTGCATGGGAAACTAATGCCCTTTTCCCCAAATAATTCACACTGTTAAATGATAATTTTCTAAGTGTTAAAAAAAAATAACAGTCCTTGTTTTAAAGTGTAGATTTTATTGATTCATGTATAGTGAGGCCAAAAAATCAAGAGAATTGATATTGAAATGATTATTACTCACAGTTCACAAGAGGAAAGGGGCCCACCATGACACACAGGGCCACACAGGACACTGAGATAGATCAAAGGCAGAAGGAGCAAGGGCAACTGCAGGAGAGTGATGATTGAAGGAAGGCCAAGCAGGTTTAGAATTGGTTAGTTTAAAGAATTTCAATGAGCTCCAAGGAATAGAAGTTTTTCCTAGTTGACTGATGCCTGCCCCAGGGTGATTTGGACAGGGGAATACTATTCTGGAAAGTAAGAGTCCAATAAAACAGGCAGGCAGGTGAAGGGTAAGAGCAGTGAATAGGTTAGTTTACCTATGAAAGACTCGCTCCAAGGTGAGTCATTTATTATACCTAAAAGTCAGTTATTTCTTGAAGAGGCAGTCGCTTCCTGGTCAGCAAAGCCCTAGATTTCAAATATCACACAGAAAATGAGGTTAATGCATTTCTACAAATATGAGATGAACACACACTAAAGATTTTATTCGATGTTGTATTGAAAAAAAGGGAATAAGTGAGATTGTAAAGCTGATTTCAAGAAACTTTTAAAAACAAGGTTTATGTAACCCATCCAAGAAAGCATCAAATAATAGGAATATGAGAATGAGAGTGCTAAGTGAAATATAAATCAATCAGTATTCTAGCCCAGCCTGCCTGGTTCAGTGGTTGAGCATTGACCTATGAACCAGGAGGTCACAGTTCAATTCTTGGTCAGGGCATATGCCCATGATGCAGCTTGATCCCCAGTGGGGGGCATGCAGGAGGCAGCCAATCAATGATTCTCTCTCATCATTGATATTTCTATCTCCCTATTCCTTCCTCTCTGAAATCAATAAAAATATATTTTATAAAAATGAAATTGGTCAGTATTTTAAAAGTAAGAAAACATAAGCTTTGTGATTATCCTAGAAGGAAAAATCTACAAGATATAAATTGGCAAATCAAAAACTAAATAGCAAAATCAAGCTTAGCTATATTCATCTAGATAATTAAAATACTCATAGATGTCTTTCTAAAAATGTCAAAGATTGACTTTGAAAGGAAACCAAATTTTTGTATTATTTCCAATTTTGAATAAGCTTTTTAATATTCCATTTCCTTTATTGAAACACTTACTTTAATATTTGTTAGTGTTCAAAAATTGAAATTCTAAAGTCTTTAGTAATTCATTTGTTTTCCTTCAAACTTTACATGTATTTATCACTAGATTTTCTCTTTCACTTATTGTTTTAAAAATGGCTCCTATTCTTTTTCTCTTCTGTTAATGGCATTATTCTAGACCAGGCTGTTTCCATTTCAGGGTTTATATTCAGTATAAAGCCACATTGCTTGTTCCCTCCTCCCATTTACTCCTGTTTCTAAGCCACCAAGTGTATTATTTCCTAAGGAAGGTTTTTTTCTTGAGATGATGATGATGGATCAGCTAGAAAAAATAATTTAATGTGCCTTTCTATTGTCAACCACTTCAAATCCCATCTTTTACCCTCTATCCTTAAAGTCCCATCGTGTACCATCCTTACTTCACACAAGCATTTTTTTAAATTATCATTCTTTTTTGCTTTTAGAATGATGCTTCCTAGAAAAAAAAATTATCCGTGGGATGAAAAAAAAAATAGTAAAATAAAAACACAAGACCTTTCTTCTCAGTGTGACAATGTTCACATATTTAGAAGCATTTTTTTTTTTTGAGTCATATCGTGTAGACTTACCACCCTTTTGACACTCCTTCCCATGACAGTTTGACTTATGGCTCCTTCCTCCTTGAGTCTGGGAGGTTGTGACTATTTCAACAAATCAAATATTTCATAAGTGAGACTATATGACTTCTGAGAGTGGATCAGCAGACTAACAGGCTCCGCCTTGTTCTCCTGGAGTACTCACTCTCTAGATTGTTTCTTTTGATACATTTGCTCAGGAAACCACAAGCTATATAGAGAATGCATGGGCATGTGCTCAAGCAGAGAATCTCATGAGCCCAACCAATGTGTTATCTCATCTTGAGTGAAAAAGCCTCCAACTGACTCAAACCACTAGCCATTTCCTTTTCCCAGCTGAGACTTCACACATTGTGGAGCACAGTTCCATCTGAAACCCATGAGCATAAAAGCTGGTGGCTTTTCACCACAAATTTCGGAGTGATTTATTATGTCACAATAGAATAATAGGACTGTGGGCATCTGAATTGTGTGGTTGAGGCAGGGCTATATACTCCAAAAATAGAAAAAGAATTGGGGTTCTGGAAAACTATAATAAAAAAATAGCCAATAATACTAGTTAATGAAAGAAAAAGAACAAAGAAAATGGAACCATTGCTACGGAAGGCACAGCTAGATAATTGTGGAAGAGGAGCAAAATTGATGGTTGTATATAGCTTTGTGCTTTGAAGTACATGATGTGAAACTAACTTCCAGATTCCTTGCAAATTATTCCAATCATCTTTTATTATTTTTTGGAGACAGTGGGTTGTGTGATTAGGAGAGTGTTGTCTGATTTAAAATAAATAAGCTTAACAGACAACCTGGAATCATGGCTGTATTTCCTACTCCGTAAGCAACCCTCACAAAACAGAGTTGTGATCATTGGACCTAAACTCTATGTTTGATTATCATGGATGATAGAACTGAAACATCAATCTATATTTTTCCAAAATTGGGAACTACTATCTATTCTTCGACTTGTCTCAGAGTTCATATTTCTAGTTTTCTCTCTCCTATCCCATGGACATGTTAAGTACCTAAAACATATAAAGCCTCTTCCTATCTATAAAGAGCAGGACCAGTATCATTTTCAGATTGATATTGATGCCAGCAGAAAATATTTTTTTTTCTTTTTCCTCATTATTTTCTTGAGGTCTTACTCTGGAATCAATGATACCTGGCTATTCATCCATTTATCTCCTTGTCAATCATGGTAACCCATATTTCTCAAAGGCTACAAAATTCTTAATTCTCTGTGTCCTTAGTTAACGTACTATGAAAACGCTGAGAATTCTTTTTGACCAAACTTGTTACTTTTCATTAGAGTGGGTGGAGCTGGATGTAATTCAGTGCTAATCAGGGTATCTGAACAGTCCAGAAGTCAATAAGCATATTAATCACAGATAAAACACTTGGGAATCTATGAAGGTAGTGGTATCTTAGTACTGGTGTTTCTTATCTCTGGCTCCCATGGATATTACACCCTGTCACTTATTTCCACTTTAGTTTCCCTTGTGACCTTTGCTATTTTAAGAAAACTGAGATTCTTCTCTCTATGACTTGCTGAATTGCATTTTTCATACTCATGGCATACTCATTTACACATTGGTAATTACCTTCATGATAAAAACTTTAAATTTAAATAGCAAGGGCAGATTTGGTAAATGTTATATCCTTAATTTGAGTGGTACAAATTCCCACTGGATAACTGTTTTAAGGATATGAATAGAGAAAATCTGAAAGGCAAAATGAATATTTAACAAGCCCATTTGAGCTTTATTTCCCAAGTAATGATGTTGTTGCAAAATATAGTCAAGAAACCTCTTAGGAATTATAGTAAATACATGTGAGAAAACTTGTATTTTCTCTATAAGGAAATGAGATGTCTTACTTGTAAAATCAAAATTATAATACGCTGTAATGAACTATTACACAGGTGTAATTTCTTATGATAACAAAATTATAATTGTAGGCAAACAGATGGGTACATTCTGACTTAGTTCATTGTTGTCATCTAAGAAATATTTTAAGGAAGAAAACAACATTGCTTTCTGTTTCCCTTTAACATTTTTCTGTGTTTTACTTATTTTCATGCTCTACCCCTCCTATATTCTTTATTTAAGTTCTATAATACATATATATGTATGCATATGTATACATACAGTGTGCTTAACCAAAATTTCTGGGATGATTGGAATATTTGAACTATTTACATCCTCTGTCATGTTGGTAGGTGGATACTGCTTCATTTCTTATCATCTCAGTCCCAATACATACTCTTTTGTCCAAGATACAAAATTGCCCCAAAAGAAGTTTTCACAATAGTCCTTTTCCTATATTGCAAAAATATGTCATAGCATTCCTCCCTGGAACACCTCACCATGGAGCTCTGCCCAGGATTTAAAACCACACTGGGCCACCAAACAGAGGGAAGCATTTTAACATATAATACGTGCACCATAATCAGGAATTATACCCCAGATTTCCTCACCTTATAGATACCATGCTGTGGGTAAAGCAACATGTGGATTTTTTCAGTCTGATAAATGATAGGTTGGTGGTGGGAGGGGGTGCTGCACTGAGACTCCACCTAGATAAGACCTCCTATATGTAGGCCTCTTGCTTTAGAGCAGTTTCTACAATTTGAATGTGTGGACATAACACTTAGGAATCTTGTTAAAATAGAAATTCTTATTTATGAAATCTGACCTGAAATTTCACATTTTGGTGAAGCTCCCAGGGGAGGCAGATGTAGCTTGTCTGTGAAGCACACTTTGAACAGAATGGAATTAGGATTCTTTGTTTAACCCATAAGCATATTTATCACTGGGAAACCAGAGGAAGAGTTGCTTTTGTTGAAAGCCACTTGCTCCAAATCAACCAAAGTGCAGGTCTAGACAGACCAGCTTCTTCAGATAATCACTCTGTTTTGTTCTTTGACTAGGATGATAAAGATTTTTGAAGAGCTTAAAACTGCTTAGAAATTATGAGTCTACAATAAGATCTGGAGACACGAACTTGCTTGCTTTGGATCACTAGGTAGATATCTAGACTACTCCACATCCTAGTTTCAGAAAGATCTAATCATGACCCAGGAAGCCTGGGGACAAGCCTAGTTTTTACCCTCCCCTAGATGTCTGCTACCACCCAGGTAGACTGACTGCATGATATTCTATTGGAGAGGCAGTATGCCTCAGCCTCTGGTTAGGTCAGCAGTTCCAGGGAACAGCCTGAGGATGCTCTATGAAAATGTGGGTGGGTAATAAATGTGGCTCAATTATTAACATTTAACTATTGAGACAAATGACAGAGGAGCTTCCATTTGAATTTCTGTTCTCGTCCACACACATTTTAGGAGCAGGCTTATTGGAACTTTTCAGCTATATACTTTCCCAAATACCAGAAAATCAGATCTAAGTATATTTGACTTATAGCAATTCAATAGAGGATATTTACAGAAATTTAGGGTCTAATTTGGGTGTTTTATATATATATATTATTTCAGAGAGGAAAGAGAGAGAGAGATAGAAACATCAATGATGAGAGAGAATCTTTGATCAGCTGCCTCCTGTACTCCTCATACTGGGGATGAGCCCACAACCTGGGCACATGCCCTGACCAGGAATAAAATGTTGACCTCCTGGTTCATAAGTTGACACTCAACCATTGAGCAACACTGGCCTGGCTGGGCTGATTTTAAGACAGAGCCCAGAAGGCAGGGAAATGGTTGGGATTTAGTGCAGTTTATCACAGTGTAATAATAGCTTTGTGTTGGTAAGCATAACAAGGTGGGAGTCTGGACATACGTCCTGATAAGAAAGCGGTTAATTTTCTAAGCCTGGACACTTTGGACAGGACTAAATATCAAGAATAATTTGATGTGAAGCAAATATGCTCATGGACAATTTGGACAGGACAGATATCCATCAGGGGTGCTTGGAAATGCAAGGGGAGGGAAATTGTGACAAAAAAGCATAATTTTCTTAACCTCATGCCAGGAACAAAAAATAGCAAGGAATTACAAGATATGAAAGCACCATACAAATATAAAGGGTTATTATGAAGAATTCTTCTTTTGGTTTTCATTAAAGTTATTTGAACCACTAATACACTTTGTATTTAAGCCAACATTTTCTAAAATCATTTTGTCAATAACAGTTTCTTTTCAGAAAGTTTGTCTGCAGACAGAGGAAGAGAACATGCTAGAGTACAAGTCCAAAGCTGTCTCCCTGTTGAATTCCCTCTTGCTTGGAGGGTGGAAGGAGAACAGGCCTTTCGCTCTATTCAGGCCTTTAATTGCTTGGATGAGGTTACTTACATATTATGGAGAGCAATCTACTTTACTCAAAGTCCATCAATTGGAATGTCAATTTCCTCCAAAAGCACTCTCACAGAAACATCCAGAATAACATTTGGCCACATACCTGCGTACTGTGGCCCAGCCAAGTTGACACATGAAGTTAATCTTGACAAGTCCACCCATTGTCAACTTGGCACCCATACACATCTCTTAAACCATATAATGCAAGATCACATCATTTGTACCCACTGCTACCATAAAATTATAATTCCAGGGTAGCATATTGATTTAAAAGTACCACTTTACATCTAGATATTTGGGCAACATTGATCTGACACCTTCATACTTTTTGTATTCAAGCCAACATTTCCTAAAATCACTTTATCAATAACACTGTTTGTTTTAAGAAAGTTTGCTTCTGAGATTTTTGAAAAATAATTATGCTTACAGCTAACGTCTTGACAATCTTTACCTTATTTTCAGTCTCAAGAAGATCTATTGTGAAATTACACTTCAGGGGATGATATGCTTTTTATAAGATACAATTGAGACATTCAATATTGCCAGTGGCAACCCAGGTGTCCTGCAGGGAATAAGTTACTCAAGCCTTTGAAGAACATTAGCTTCAGTTGGCTTCCTGGTACACAATGGTAAGTTTGTAGGAAGTCATTGAAAAGCTTGCCAATTTTATTGACAGGATGAATTCCCCCTATTAAAAGAGCTACATGATGTTTTAATTACACCATAGAAATCTGCAACTGATCTACCTAGCTTGTTAAAAATTATTTTTTTGGACTTGATAAACTGTTAAAAGCATGTGCAAAGCATAACTCTATTTCATTTATATTTGATTGAAAGCACATGTGATATCCATTAGTAATTCTCTTTCTATATTTAGAGTTTATGTATAGTTTGAATTGAATATATTGTTCTCATTTCTGGTCTCCTTAGAGGTGAATGCACTTGTCACAGTCTGGCTGACACACCACATTATGATGTCCTGGAGCCATGCCAATGCTGCTTAAAACATGACATCCCAAAGGCCAGATCTGTTGATAGCTACCAACTAGTTTTGTTTTGAGACTCCTAGATAAGAGTGGGTCCTAAGATTACATATACATGTCTCACCCTATTGTAGAGACTCTGGAGCTTTTCTAACTAGTCCAGTTTTTAGTTTGTAGGTCAAGGATAGGTACTACTTTGGTGGGAAATGTGAGCACAGGATGGCCATCAAAATTTAATCTTGTATCAGGTGTGTCTTTTTCACTGAATGTTTGAGTTGTTTTATCAGCTAAAGGGAAATAATGTTTTGTTAATGGATGGCATTACTTAGTGTAAGCCTTCATTCATCATTCAGGAAGATCACATAATATACCACATAGATAGATGCCTTGTCCAGCGAGCAAGCATTCCCAAAAAATGATTAGAGAAGGAAAAGTTTAAGGCAGACAGACTTTGGCAAATGGTATGCATAGAGAGTTATGTAAATATTTAAAATCCTATAAACTGTCAGTATTTCCTATCTACCCCAAACTAAAACCCATCACCCTCTGAACATTTTGATTGGTTCCAGTGGATTGCTATAGGAGATGAATGTTATGTTCAAGACTTGCCTCAAAGAGCTGTCCAATACATTATGTATCCTATATATTAGACACTGCTTCATTGACTTGAGAAGCCTGCCAAACTTCCAAACCTCTCTTATGATTCATAGTGTTGGTCTTTATAATCATCCTCTAAGAATACCAGCAAATCAATGTCCCACCCTTTGGATAGTTCTAGTCTGAGACCTGTTAGTTTCTTCCCAATGCCAATTCAATTTTTATTCTCTTGTCTCCTAATACTCAGTTACAAAATTGAACTAGTTATTACCCTGGTTCTTGATCCTGTTATGTAACTCAGACTCAGGCACATGGAGATAATAAATACCCCATTTTTACAATTAGTTATGTAAATGGCCACTTGTCCTCCCCTATAATGCAGATCTTGCCTATTGTCCCAACCTGCTGATTAAAGGACACTCTGTTCTAGTTTCAACTCTGTCCCTCCCATTCATGTACCTCCCTCTCTCTAACTACATTTTCAGCACTAAATACCAATGCAGTGAGATTGAGCTACTGTGAATCCACTACTGGATTTCCCTATTTCTCTTGTATGAGCCTCTCATATGGCTAGAATCTTTGTTAATGCACTCCACAAGTCTTCTTGTCCTATAAACTAATTATGGGAATTAAAAGCTAGTTTCACACTCATATGCCCATGTCTGGGTTAGAATTTTTAACTCCAAATGTAGGTCCTATATCTTAATATACAAATTTAACTTGAATCCTAACACCTAGATTTTTAGTCCTGCTATTCTGGGACCGAGACAACTCTCATTTCCTACCCAAAATCATTTTATATAACTGCATGTATCTTATTCAGTTTAATGAACTTTTAAAGTTGTTTTGAAAGGGCTCAGTGTATGTATATATGTATATATGTGTGTGTGTATGTATATATATATATATATATATATATATATATATATATATATATTTATACACCAAGTGACCAGAAAGACCTAACAACTGGCTGCTATGACACACACTGCAGCCGGCCAACCAGCCCAAGGGGGAGGGCCAGCTGGCCAACCTCCCGTGCCCCCCCCCCACCCCCCCCCACCGGCCGACCCAGCCCCAAATCAGCCCCTGATCAGAGGCGGTGCCAGCTGGCCAACCTTCTGGGACCGCTCCCCTCAGCCGCCAGCCCCGATCGTCCTGAGTATTTAGCATAATTAACAAAATTGCAATCATAAGAGAGGTCTCAATTTCTCACTAATAAAAAAGTGTGACAGGGCAACTTTATTAAATCAGAAACCAGCCCTGGCCAGTGTGGTTCAGTTGACTGAACATCTTCCTGTCCATCAAAAGGTCACTGGTTCAATTCCTAGTCAGAACACATACCTGAGGAAGCATGAGACTTGGCTGGAAAGTTTGTAAGGAGGCCATTCTGAGAAAAGGGAAGTGTGTGGGATGCTGCCTGCCTTGTTTATTGGAATTCCGACTTAAGGGAGACTTAGGGGAGTGTCAAAGGCGGTGCCCCTAATTATTCCTTGACCTTTCCAAACAAGTTTGAGCAAGTGCAGACCCCTGGGTGCTTACTGAAATTTTTATGCCTAATCTTTGGGACACATGCAAACACATGTGTCCTCCCAAGATTACTCACCCTACTGATTGTATCTAAAGATAAAAAGCCTAATGAGGCAGGCAATTGAGGCTGACTGGTTATATTAGCCAGGCAGTCCCTTAGCCCTCTCTTTCCCAGCAAATGTGTCAGAATAATCCATTCATCTGTCACTCAGGTCAGCCCTGGCACATACCCAGGTTGCAGGTTCAATCCCTGGTCAGGGTACATGCAGGAGGCAACCAATCAATGTTTCTCTCTCACATCAACGTTTCTCTCTTTCTCTCTCTCTCAAAAATAAATTAGAAACTGGCGATGTATTATAAATTCAAGTCACTGGATATAATGTCTTTAATTACTAATGTCCCTATCCAACCTCTTTGAATTCTCATATCATTTATTTACTCTACTAGAGGCCCAGCGCATGATTAAATCGTGCGTGTGTAGGGTCCTCTAGGCCTAGTCTGTCATCAGGGCCATGTCCACTGCCCACGGCACTTTGAATGCTCCACGGAAGCTGCCGCCCCTTGCCCTCCACCAGATGCCAGGTTATCACCTTCCCTGGGCCTGGCGTTAACCCACTTGGAGGATGCCTATAGGCAGCAGCCCCATTGTGGAGCCGCTCTCAGCACCCTCGGCTTTGGCCATGACCCACGGGCCACGCCATCAAGTATCGGGATGCTGGGATGTCCTTCTGCTCCACCGGCTTCTGCTCCGTCTGGGCTCGGGTAGTAACCACTGCCACCACCACAGTCGCCGTGCAAGAGTAAAGCTGGCAGGCCGGTGGCACACACGAGTGCACACTCCCTTACACTCCCCCTTGCACCTCTCAAAAGTTAACCCCGCCCTGTCAAATCCAGCCAATCCAGGAGCCCTGCTGCCCCACCTCCAGCCAATCTGCTTGCCCACCGGCCTCACCCCCCACCCCCCACAACTGCCTTCCCAACCACCCTGGAGGCTCTATGTCTTTTGAGCTGAACCTTGCAACCCAGTGAAGGTGGGGAGGGCCACCTGACACACCAGGAAACTGAAGTCCGAGGCTGAGTGTGAGCGCAGCTCTGCTCTGTTCCCTTCCATGGAGCCTGTCCTATCCCTCTGTGCCAAGTGCTCAGGTCCCGCCCCTCCCTGACATCAAGGACCTATTCTGCCTCCCCGCCACCCGCCTCCTGCCACCCGCCGCCACCGCCTGCTGTGCCCCAGCCACCCGCAGCGCCTTGGCTCCATTCCTGTCTCCACGTCCTCTACTTTGCTCCCTTCTGCAGTGCTTGGCTTCCTTCTATGTTGTCTTTAGTCTTCGCTCCCAGCCAGCATATGCAAATTAACCACCATCTTGGTTGGGTTAATTTGCATATAGTCTCTCTAATTGGCTGGTGGGCGTAGTGAAGGTATGGTCAATTAGCATCTTTGTCTTTTTTTAGTGTAGATTACTCTTATGATAGTATACATACAATTTTGTATGGCTACTCAATGTTAGAAATTGCTAACTAGTTTTATACATATGCTATGACTCCTATACCTATTATGGTTTTTTATATAATGCTAAAGATATAGAATATATTCACTAGATATGTATTTAATTCACACCAGTTCTTTTGACTGCCAGACAATATAAAGAAACTTGAAAAATCAGATAGCTTCTTATTTATATCAGGTTGAGTTTCAAAAGATACTTTGAATTATGAAATAGGGCCTTGGAACATTTAAATTATTTCAGTCTCTAAAATAGATGTAGCAATTCAAATATTAAGGTTAATCATCCAAATGACTCAATTACTAACAATAATTCTATAACTTTATAATAGTTAAATAACAGAATATGCATAAAATATGACAATTTAATTATAGTTCAATCTTTACCAAAGTGGTAAATGTAAGATTTATTATTTGTCATGTAAATTCCTCACTTGAATTTCCATATGACCATTTCACACTTAAGGGCCTATGCTTTTAAAATATGATATATTTATTTTTTTGGTTTAATTTGCAAGTATGTTTTGACTACCTATTGTTCTGAAACTATGCTGAGCCCTGGTGTTAAATTAATAGAAACGTTACAGTATAATAAAAAAGACACATATAAATGCAAAAAATCTACAATAAAACTTGTGAACATATTTGCAATTCTATATGGATTCACTTGAAAACATGCTCTTGACTGAATAAATCAATAAGTGCAGACCAATGCTCTGAGTTTGGAGCAGTAAGTAGAAGTCTTCCAAAAACAGAATAATTTTGTAATTGACTTTAAAATATAGAAAAGACCATGAGAACAAGCACATAGTCATAAAAAGGTATGGCATTTTGGGGACATTCCTCATGGTGAGAAGTCTTGTATCACTAACCTGTTAACTGGTAGAAAAAACAACTGGGGTGATAGACTGAAATCAAATTGTGAAGAAATTGACATCGAAGCTGAGTTCACCCATTACACTCATTCATAGAGAGCCAACTATAGGTTTAAGTAGGGATTGTGGTTCTCAAATTAGTTTTGTCTCATTTCCAGTGTGTGTGTGTGTGTGTGTGTGTGTGTGTGATTTAATTCTGCATATGTTAACAGATTTTTACTGAGTGTCTTAACAAAATAATGATGGCAGGGTGAATGTAGTAGAATATGTAGCTGCCTTTTCTCATTGCCAAGTTGTAGGAAAGAGAGTTGGCATATTGAATCCAGTCCCATCAATAGGACAGTCTCTTATTTGACTAATGTATTCAGAATCATCTTATTGCTCACAGCTGGATAATTATTAATTCAGGTATTTTATGACTAAAAGTAGCCCATGGTATTCTTTTGATTAAAGTGATTGGTTGCCCTCGCCAGTGTGACTCAGTTGCTTGGGCATCTTCTTGTGCACCAAAAGGTTGCCAGTTTGATCCCTGGTCAGGGCACATGCCCTGGTTGTGGGCTCAATCCCTAGTAGGGGGTGCGCAGGAGGCAGTGGATAGATGTTTCTCTCTCTCTCTCCCTCTCTTCTTCTAAAAATCAATAAAAATATTAAGAAAAAATAAAATGATTGGATAATGAATTGTTACATGATTCATTTCATTTCAGGTCTATTGACATAGACCTGAAATGAAGATTCTGTGGAATTTTTCTGAAGGAAGATTCTTTGTTCTTCGGAGATATCTACCAGAAAATACCCTCTGTTGATGGATATGTAGTTTGTACCTGTTTTGTTCTTTCAAGGTTTGCTTCACTAAATGTACCTGAACTTGGTATATTATAAACAGTATAAAACTGTGGGTAAGTGGGGTCCCTTGGCCTGGCCTGTGGGATCAGGCTGAAACTGGTTCTCCGACATCCCCCAAGGAGTCCCGGATTGCAAGAGCGTGCAGGCCAGGCCGAGGGACCCCACCAGTGCACGATCAGGGCCAGGGAGGTTGTGTGGGAGGTTGGCCAGACAGGGAGGAGGTTGGCCAGCTGGGAAGGGACTGCAGGAGGGCTCCAGGGCATGTCTGGCCAGTCTCACTCAGTTCCGATCAGCAGGACCCCAACAGCAAGGTAACCTACTGGTTGGAGCATCTGCCCCCTGGTGGTCAGGGCACATCATAGCAACTGGTTGACCAGTCGACTGTCTGCCCCTTGGTGGTCAGTGCACCTCAGGGGTTTAAGCATATCCTTAGCATATTACAATTTCATTGGTTGAATGGCCGACCAGACAACTGGACAGTTAGCATATTAGGCTTTTATTATATAAGATGGGAAGTGATCCAGAAGTTGGTGTTAGTATATTAAGTTAATCTAGGTTGTGGCCCAATGTATAAAACAATAAATTTTATTTAAATTCATCATTGATACCAGAAGTTAGGACTGACTTTAAGGTCAAAGCAAAAAATAAAATATTATGGCTCAAATAATGTATGAGAGACTTTGAAATGATTGACAATGAAATATTTTACTCAATACATTCAATTTTTAAAATATTTCTATAAAAATATTCCTAAAAACCTATATAAAATGTCATTGTCATTTTAAGACAATTTTTTAGCTAACCATACTATTACCAACAATACTATTATCATTACTGATACTTTTATTAGAGGCAACAACTTGATGAATAATTATTCAGCATCCCATGAAGATGCTGCTATACTTAAACTTGGAAATAGTGGGAACATAATAATTTTGGAAAGTAGTTTAACAGATACCTTTAAGTAATTTCAAATTTTTATTTTATTATAATTTTGATATTGGAATGTTATTTAATCATGTACTTAATCAAGTAGATTTATGCACGAAAGGTCTCTGAGTGGATTTCTTTGAAAACAAGAAATCAATTTTCTTTTTGGAGAATTGATTTCACCTATTTATGAACCTCATGTGAGCTTGGCAGCTTTTTATAAAAATGAGCAGATGGTCCTTTCCCAAATCTTAACCAACAATTAAATAGAAAATAAACACAACTCAAAGCTCTTTTGTTCAGGATGTCTGGAATGGGATGAACATGAATTTGGGTAGGCGGAAATAATGACATTTTATGAGATTTTAAAATTTTACAAAGTTCTTTTAAAAAGTAAGGACAATTTGTTTAGAATACTTCAAAATTATAGTCTGATAGGACCTCTTTAAAAATTGATAGGTTCTATATTCAGTTGCCAGTATTATGTAAGCTAATCATTAGCTAATAGCAGAAGACTTAAATACCAAAAGAGATCGCTGGAGAGGCCTCTGAAATATTAAATTGCCTTAAATTATTACTTATCATTTTCCTTAATTAATGTTTAAAGTATTTTTAATGTGATTCATAGATAATAAAGATATTATTGGAGTGGAATGCAATGAAATCAAAGCTTGCCTCACTGAGCCCAATTTTTTTTTTGGTGACCGACATATACAGAGTTTATTGCTACTCTACAGTATTTAAATATCAACATGCACCTTTTCACTGAATAACTTCCTGGGTCATGGCCAACATAGAACTTGGATGGCAAATCCTTTGTCCTTGGTGCTTCTGTTTCATGGAAGAACCACATAATGTGTGTCAGCTGCTGCCACACTTTAATCCTTTCCTCCAGTTTCATCAGAAAGAGGCAGCAGGGTTGGACATGGGGGCCTGTCTAGCTTGTCATTCTTCACTGAAGAACTGAGATAAGTATTCAATGATATGTGAGCAAATTGAGTTACCCTGGCAGTTCCTGGAGAAATATTTAAAAGCTACTGCTGTATTAGTGTTAACTGTTTGGATAGCCAAATCTATTCACTGACTACCAGGGTCATCTAAATAATTGGCAGGAGTCAGTGCAAAAAAACAGACAAACAGCCAGGCTGGCATAGCTCAGTGCTGTGAGCCAGAAGATCATGGTTCAATTGCCAGTCAGGGCACATACCCAGGTTTCAGGCTCGATTCCCAGTGTAGGGCATGCATGAGGCAGCTGATCAATGATTTTCTTTCATCATCGATGTTTTATCTCTCTCTCCCTCTCCCTTCCTCTCTGAAATCAATAAAAATATATTTAAAAACAAACAAAGAAACAGACAAAAAAACAAAAATCCATTGGGCTTCTTATTTTTTCAAAAAACAAAAGACTGTTTCATTAATATTCCTAAAATATAATGCATTTTCCTTTGTTTATGGTCTTTCTTTGCTTGTCATTTTTTAATTGCTATTTGATGTCATTCTAAGAAAAGTCAAAATAAAATATTTGATTGTTAGTAAAATTTACTGTTCATCTTTATATTATGTCTTGTCAGATTTCAATCTCTATATACAAAATCCTAGTATGCAAATAGACTGAACAGCGAAATAACCAGTCGCTGACAACCAGGGGCATGTGAGGAACATGGCAGGTGTCGGTAGCAGGTGGCAGAGTATGGAACGTGGCGGCCATCGGCTGCGGTGGGATGGTGGAGTAGGTGATCAGGGGCACCTGCTGTCATTGGGGCAAGCCTCTGGTGGTTACTAAAAATCTTTGCTCCCATTTGCCCTGGTCCCTCTGGGCACTCGCACCTGTTGCCAGCAACAGCCCTGCTCACACCTGCTGCTAGTGCCAGAGCTGCCCCTCACACCCACTGCCAGATACTGGCCCTGGTCACACCGCAGGTTGCACTGGAGCTGCCGCTCACACCCGCTGCTGGCACCCAGCACCAGTCCCAATTGCTTGGCACTGTCAGCAGGTGCAAGTGGTGGCTGCCAGCCCCGATCACCCCTGAGGGCTTCTCCACCTCCCCTTGTTCCTGAGGGGCGATTGGGGCAGCAGCTGCCACTCACACCTGCTGATGGTGCCCACCCTGTTCACACCTGCTGCTGCCCCCAGCCCCAATTGCTCCATGCCATCAGTGGGTGCGAGCAGGGCTGGAACCAACAGCTCGTGGGAGTGGAGGCAGCGGGAGTAGTGCTGTGGGCAGACAGGGGACCAGGGGCCATGGTGGGAGGAGCAGGGTGGAGGTGTGGAGGATAGGCCGAGACCCAGCCCTGTGCCCACTGCAGCCTCACTGCCCACAGTTCCTTTCAAATGCACAAATTCACGCACTGGGCCCCTAGTACAATTATAGGGTGTCCCAAAATTCACGCAAGATTTGCAATTCAATTCAATTACAAATCTTGCGTGAATTTTGGGACACCCTATATAAGAGCATTGGACTCACATGAGAATTCACCAAAAGTACACAGTTTATATTACATAGTTTACACATGCATATGTATTTCAATCTTTCCAGAATACTGAAAACTGCACAAAACTAACTCAATTGTTTTCATTTCAATCCTTGATACACACATTTTACCAATCCTCTCCATTTCCAGTTTGTTGATAAGTAAGGAAAGACTTAAAGAAAAACAGAATCTGGGATGCTCTAACTTTCTTTTTTCTTTTATGTCATCATTTCCTCTGTCAATGGTTGGCTAATACAGGAAAGTAATACATTCAAGAGAATACATGATGCAATTACTTAATCATTTATGTATCATAGAATGCTTTGCCTTCTTTTTGTGTTTGGATAAAATCCTAATATGCAAATAGACCATGACTGATTTGACTAGATAACATAGCCCTCTGAGGCTGCCAAACCCCTGTTTACAAAGGTGTAGATGTGAAATGCTTACCATATGCTTACACTAAGTCTCACTGAACTTCCATGAATGATGGTCCAACAGAATTCTGAGCTCATGGAGAATCAGAAATACCATTGCACTTTGCTTATTTTTCTCAATATTTTATTTTGGAGATTTATGCTTGCAGTTATTTATGGGACTATATCATTAATGTTGTGTTGTAATTATTGAAATATACTGTATTAATATACTATATATAAATATATCCATTATTATGTTGATATTCAATTCTTTCCTTTTTTTTTTTTTTTTTTACTTTGCTACTGCTAATAGTAGCTCTAAGCATGTTACTCTTTATTCCTTTGACATATTTACTTTTAGGTTAAATAAACCTATACATGAAATTTGTCTTCATTAGCCACAGAAAAATTCTCTAGCATTGCTGCTCTTTACATGTTTTCCCATTTTCAATTCTAATTCCTCCCTGTATTCTTAAATAGATCTATTGGTTTCTAATATTTGTGAAATGTGAACTTTTAAGTTATGTGCTTTGAGCTGTCTAACACCGTTTGTTCCTCTTTTGTTATTTTTTCTTTTTAAATTGTTGTAATCACCAAATAGAACTTGTATTTGATTTGTTCTAACCAATATATATTTTCTCAGAATGCCTTTCAAGTTATTAGATGCAGGCTTCTTAAATTTAATAGCACATTGATTTCATAATGTATTCTATATTTGTGACAAAAGAAACAAGATTTAGAATTGATTGACTAGTTGATTTATATCTCGACTAACCTTGATAAATACCCTGGTTTGTAGATTACATCTCTCAGATTTGTTTGTGGCCTTTGTATTCTTTCCTGAGGAGGCATTCTCTTTTCATAAAGCTACCTGCTCCATGGGTTAATAATTGTCCTAACTGTAACTTTCCTACTGATGGTATTGAATGCTTCACTCTACCATGTCCTACATCCATATATTCTATCATCTGCTCTGACATCCCAGCATGCTCCCATAACAGTATTGGGAATTCTGTTGTGTTTTTTTCTTTTCTTTTCCCCTTTTATGGTCATTTTTCTATGAGATTTACTTAGCTGACTCTGAAATCCTGGAGCATAAAAAAAACTACACAATGATAACAAAAAGTGGACACTGAAGACCAATCTTTATTAATGAATACTGCACAATTTGTTTGCTCAAAGATGTTTACTGCTCTCTGTATGTACTTATGAATATGTAATTCCAGGTCCTCAAAAGATCTTGTCAGATCTCTTCATGCTGCCATTTGTAAGAAAACAAATGTTGAAGTTAAACCAGTTATTTCAAGACATAGAAAATCTGTGAGATGAAATAAGAGGGCTTCAATAGTTTATAATACTATCCGTATTGTAACCAATACCTCATAATCACAACTTTGTAAAAAATATATATTTTTATTGATTTCAGAGAGGAAACAAGAGGGAGAGAGAGATAGAAACATCAATGATGAGAGAGAATCATTGATTGGCTGCCTCCAGCATGCTCCCCACTGGGGATCGAGCCTGCAACCCAGGCACATGCCCTTTACTGAAATCAAACCTGGGACCCTTTAGTCCACAGGCTGATCCTCTATCCACCATGCCAAACTGGCTAGGGCACAGATTTTTAAAGTTAAATTTATTGGGGTGACATTGATTAATAAAATTATATAGGCTTCAAGTGTACAACTTAATGACACATCATCTGTGTACTGCATTGTGTGCCCAACACCCAAAGTCAAATCTTCTTCTGTCACCATATTTTTATCCCTTTACCCTTTACTCCCTCCCACCCCTCTTTCTTCTAACAGAAAAGTAAAAAAAATCATATGATTTAACTCATATGTGGGATATAAAACTGAAAGCAACAAGTGAACAAACAAGAAAAACAAAAACTCAGATACAGACAACAATACAGGGACAATTTAATTTATCTTATTTATCCTAATAGTGACTTCATTCTCTTGCCATTTATTTTAGATTAATAGAAATGGTCTCAAATTTAGAAGGAAATTTTAATAGTAGATATTACCCTAAGTAACAAAAATAACCTAATCTTGTTCATTTCACAACCATATCTTATTTTATTTGTTTATTTAATTAATTTTTTTGTTAATCCTGAGCCGAGGATATTTTTCCTTTGATTTTTAGAGAGTGGAAGGGAGAGGGAGAGGCAGAGAGAAACACTGATGTGAGAGAGACCATCGATTGGTTGCCTCCTATATACACCCCAACCAAGGCTGGGAAACTGCAACTGAGGTCCATGTCCTGACTGGAATCAAACCCAGGACCCTTCAGTCCATGGACCCAGGCTCTATCCACTGAGCAAAACCGGCTAGGGCTCACAACCATATAAAATTAACTTCATAAGCTCTTTCCTATCAGAACCTGATAGAGAATCTCCACCCTGACTGCACAGTATTTCCAAAAATCTACAGAGGGCATCCTAGAAGTACCCCTGGTCCAACTGACATAGTCATCATGCAGTCACACTGTGCTTCCCTAAATCTTCTAGCTTTCTTTTTCTTAGCCTGCGACATTTCTTGAATGTATCTTCACTACTGCCATTGCTGTGAAGACACATGTAAAATTACAGGGCTGCTCTCTCCAAGATTTGGACACTTGAGTGTTTAGAGACATGCTTGAAAACAGACAGATCACTTGTCTAAATCCCACTATGTCACCCTTTGTCACTTGGGAAAGTAAGTAGAGCCACTTGTGTACCTGGCTATCACAAAGTAATTCACAAATAAAGACCCTTCAGATTCTACCTGCAGTTCTCACTGTGCCACTCACACACTCCCCATAACATCAGGCTAGGTAGAGAATATTCTGCAATTCCTCTTTCTCCCTCCCCACATATTTTGTCTCCATTCTTTCCCAATAATATTCTCAAATATCCTCTTTTCTATGCAAATGAAACAGATGCCTGATGTTGCCTGCATGGCCATTCAGTAGAAACATCCCAGACAGACAGATATCAACTTTAGTCTCAGTTAAGATCACTTCCTATATGTCTATTGCACTTTAGTAGGTGAGAACTATTAAGGTTGTTCATCATTCTATAGCAATTCTTTCATATTTTACTCTGGATTTGAATCAGATTTGCCATCTCTCTTTGTTATAAGACAATTTTGGGGGGGAGGGGCAATTGGGTACCCCCCCAGTCATCAGTTGGCCCTGTGCTGCACTAGTAGTCCATATCCTCATGCACAAGCCTGTTACTCCACTTATCACCAACCCACCTACCCCACTTCCCTTAATTGACATCAAGTCAATCTCCTTGCTGGACACTTTCATTGACTTTTTTCCTTGCCCATCCATCAGCTACTGGAGCTATATTTTCAGGGTGGGGCATAAGATCACAGGATAACTGCTTAGAAAAAAAGGAGACAAATCTTAAAAAGGAACAAGGCCATAGCGTTTGGAATAAAAACTCTCAGGGGGGATTTTTCAAATACTTGGAGGCTGGCCTATGAACAAGAGCAACTTGAGATGGTGTTCCCATCCTACCAGTGGCTCTCCTGGTCTCAGCAGGAAACAATTGGAGTATGTTCTGCAGCTTTTAGAAAATAAATATGTTAATAACTTGGAAACACCCAACCCAGTCCTATTACTGACAGAAAGCAAGAATGCAAATGAAAGATATAGCGAGAACTGTTTCTGCACTCATGAGAAAAAAAAAACACAACACTATGCAATGGAGATATTTTCTGAATATAATTTTCTATTTATTTGGAAATAAAAATGCTAAATTCTGGCAAGAAATATCCTATCTTTGGATTCAAAAGGTTTATACATTGGAATCAACCATACACGAGAAACTGATATTTTTATACAGTTGCTGGTGAGAGGCATGCTTTGTGAAAGCAAATGAAATTCTGTCTTGAGATAATGAGAATACATTTGCCAAGAGAAGCTGTGAAATATTCCCTATAGAATTTTTCCCCACTTGATCCCATATTGTGCTATTTATTTTGGAAAACTTTCAAAGCGGTGATGATTTCAAAGCTATAAAGTGAATAAAGGGAAAGGGAATAGTTCCCAGTTGAGATTGGAAGAGTACTAAGAATGTAAAGAATATGAAGGCCCTTCCAGCCAGTACTATATTTGAGGAGCAAATACTGAAGCTTTTTCTTTCAGATGCCAGTAATTACCTACAGCTCCCACACATAGTTGCCTTTCTTTAAAATCTTAAGTTAGATATTTATGTAATACATACACAGTGAACATAGACAAAAATAGTCTACCCTGCACATCATTGCTCACATTCTTACTTTTGAAAGTATCTCCCAAGGCATTCTCATGGTCAGAATGTCTTCCTTCTGGATGGATGTGTCCAGTGATAAATATTATGATGGTGATTTGCTTTTGAAGACTGACACATGAGTCCTTGTGGTCCCAGAGCCATAGGTTCTGGGTTTCTCAATTTTTGTTTTTGTTTCAGACTTAAAATTTTTAGAGCAGTTTAAGCAAAATGGAGGAGAAGATAAAGGAATTTCCCATATGTAGTTTCTTTTTAGTTTTTAGGGATTTTTAAAATCAGCTTGGTCTAGAACAGTGGTCGGCAAACTCATTAGTCAACAGAGCCAAATATCAACAGTACAACGATTGAAATTTCTTTTGAGAGCCAAATTTTTAAAACTTAAACTATATAGGTAGGTACATTGTTATTAACTTAATTAGGGCACTCCTAAGGCTTAGGAAGAGCCACACTCAAGGGGCCAAAGAGCCGCATGTGGCTCACGAGCAGCAGTTTGCCAACCACGGGTCTAGAAAATTCTGTAGTTGTCATATAAGGTATTCTCTTTTCAAACTTTTCTCTCTTCCTATCTTCCTTAAATCCATGGTATACGCTTTCATATTTACCTTTCTGACTGCATTTGTGTCTTTTTCTAACTCCTATTCTATTCCTCACTCCTTAGATAAGGAGATATCCAGAGGTTTAGTCCTCAATTATCTGCTATAATTTATTCATGGTCAGTATATCCTCTTAAAACATCATAAACTGTGTATTTGAGTTCTCAAACTTTACCTCTAATCACTCAACTTACTCAAAAATTTTTGGATGTCATTCCTTCTTCAGGATTTATTATTAGCTTAAATGTTTCTATCTAAAGAAGCTTTACTGATCTCTCCTGATGCAAAAGAAGAATTTCTATGAAGCATTTTATGGCATTTTTGCGTATATTACAATTCATTGTTTACAAGGCCATGAATGAGAAAAATGTGTTTAAGTGGATAGTGTTGTGCGATTTTGAATCTGGTAACTGCCTAAACATATATATATTCAAAGGGAAAAGGCATACCTTTAGATATTCATCATATTCAAGATTCAGTTATTTGGTATATATTTAGATAATCTGATTTGGGTACAGCATGAGTTGGTTGCCCTCCATGCTATGATTCAGGCTTTACAGCATTGATAAAGATAGAAATAGAAAGATCAAAAATCACTTTACAGTAGCTGAATGTCAAGATTAAGAAACAAAATATTTATCTTCACTAGCTGATCAGAGCATTCTTTTTGATGCAGATAATTCAGTTGGGAAGTCAAATTATAATAAAAATTTAATTAAGTAGTATAGAATTTCTACATTAAAATATATATCAATGCCCCTAGCTATTAAAATCCCTGTCAATGCCTACCTAGTGTCACTCAGTGATTGAACATCAACCTATAAATCAGGAGACCACGGTTTGATTCCTGCTCAGGGCATATGCCCAATTTGTAGGCTCAATCCTCAATATGGGGCATGCAGGAGGCAGCCAATCAATGATTCTCTCTCATCATCTCTCTCTCTCTCTCTCTCTCTCTCTCTCTCTCTCTCTCTCTCTCCCCATTCCTCTCTAAGATCAATAAAAAAATGAAAAATAAAAAAGATTCAGTTATTTGGTATATATTTAGATAATCTGATAAACTTAAACTATATAGGTAGGTACATTGTTATTAACTTAATTAGGGCACTCTTAAGGCTTACGAAAAGCCACACTCAAGGGGCCAAAGAGCCGCATGTGGCTCACGAGCCACAGTATGCCAACCACGGGTCTAGAAAATTCCCGTTAGCCCAATGTTTGTGTCTTTGATTTAACTTGTTTTACATTCCCACCTGAATTGTACATTTTCACTGTACTTACTTATGCCTTAAATAAGATTAATGCCAAATATTATTATGGGATGCATCCTACCTTTAAAAAGAAATTTGACTATGGATGATCTGCCCTTTCTAATGTCTATTTTATAGGTTCAAACTTAGAGAAACATCGTATTTTTATATTTTTAAATACTGCCAGAAAAAGGTAGCAAGAAGGGGGAAATAGATTCTATGTACCTTCCCCATGGTTATTTTTTCCTATTACTAAGTAGCTCTTCATCATCTTGTTTAATACCTTGGTAAAAACATAGTATGAAATCAACATTTAAGGTTAGAAATTAATAAAAAATGGAGAATTAAATGAATTTCATGTTTTACTATTAAACATGAAACTCTGGGGAAGTGTAGTCATGAAAATTACTGGAAAATACACTAATGGCATAGATTATGGTTCCATTTCTGCCACTTTATAGAGATAATTATGTTCACATTATATATTTGAAAACTGGGAATTGTATTTTTATGCTCAGATGGGGAGAAGTGAAACAGAGAACCTGTAACCTAGAGATAAGTTTCTTGGAAAGATGGACAGTGAGCTAATAAAATATAGAAAGAAATATTTCAAATGTTTTATTTGAATCCAGAATTTAAACAAATAGACCTTACTGAAACAAGGGGAAAGCCTTACAATGTTGTCTACTTGTCGTAGTCTATTCTGAAACATAATTTTAAAAGGAGCAATAAGGGAAATGTGGGATAGGAAACATGTTTTTATTTTCCTATCCTGACCCCGTTATATTAATCTATTGTAATCCCATTAGTGCTGATAGAATTTCAGAAAATGAAAGAATCCTAGTGGAGCTCAGATACTCTGCAAAAATCCTATTAAATTGTTACCTGAAAGACTAATTTGCTTAGGTCTTATTTTAACAGCACATCTGTATTATTTAACAATAAAGATAAATTTGAAGAAAATAAAAAGCACAGGTCATTAAGGCAAGGGCACAACTATCTTACTCTGAGCATCCGCTCAGACCAGCAACTATTTAGCACTGTTACCGTAGGCAGCTAGTTAGATTTTAACGAAAGAGAAAGGATTCAGACACCTAAGTAAACCAGATTACCTGGAAGCTACAGTTTCACCAACATCCCAGGAACAGCAGCCTCCTCCGCCAAAGGGACTTAATCCCAGGGCAGGCGGGAAAGACGGGCTTTCCAATCGCCCTGGTGAGTAACCATCCGTTAGTCCAATCGCAGTGGGGAGGAATAAAACTGTAAGGGAGAAACCCCTTCGCTGGGCGCGTGGGCATTAGAAGCTAAACTGTTACATGGAGAGGTCCTTCTACTACGCGCATGTGCAGGGCACGCTATGAGGCATGCTCAGTTGGAGCCCAAAAGGCAACCATAAAAGGGTGGAGTCTAGCCTGGGGAAAAGACAAGATAGGATGAGTCCATAAAAGCCTGGACCATCCAGAAAAAGGATTTCCCAGCGGGAGGTACCAACACAAACCTGCAAAAAGCAAGGAAAGGGATTGGATAGGTTGAAAGTAAGCCTAATCAATCTTAACAAAGGCCCCAGGGGCATTCTCTCTCATAGCAGCTGTGCAGGCCTGTGTGTGGAAGCCACAGGGACTGAAGCACAGTGCTGACAGCTAGCCGGATGGGAACAGGTACATGATGGACTACTGAAGTGTCAGATGCAGAGCTAAAGGCAGGACAGCGCTGGGTCCTGGCCCTCCTTTTGGGGTTGGTGAGGACAGGCCTATAGCCCCAAGAGGCTAGACTGCTTTGGCAGCAAAACAAAGCTGAGCCACCTGATGCTGGATGTGGCAGCCTCTTCGGGACATCTGTGCCCTGTGCACCTTCCCACTTCCAATGAATCTTGTCACTATACATCACATCCTCCTACGCATGAGTTCCTGATATACTTTTCTCCTGACTTCACAAGAACCCAATTCCAGACCTGTCTATCATACTCACCTTGGTCCTAGCATTATTCCCTAAATTTAAGCATCTCTGAGATATCATTAAACCTATGTTCATGCTGCCAAATGCATATACTGCCATAACTGGCAATCTTTCAGAGGTCCATCATAGAGGTAAATGCATATCACTTTCATCTGGCATACTGACTTCTTCCCAGCAGCCTTAAAAATGTGCCAGACCACTGCACAACTTCTCTATGTCCACAAGAGATTGTCCCTTTTTGATTATTTTGTGTAATCTATTCTTGAATTATCCCAACTTCCCACCCCCAATAAAATGGAAAACAAAATCAGTTCTCTTGAGACCCCAAACATCCATGTTCTATGCCAGTTGTTATCAATATCTGGTCCCTGGATCAACAAAATCACTATTACCTCCTAATTCATTAAAATGCAAATTCTCAGGTCCCATTCTAGACCTAATAAATGGAAATGGCAGGGTAGGACCCAAATATCTGTGTTCAAACAGAAACCCAAGTGATTTTGATTTATGCAATTTTTTTAGAATCACTGCTTTATACTATGATAAATGATGGTGACAATATATTATAGATGCATAAATAGCAGTAGATGATAAATATTGTTATAGGCATATTATCATATGTATGTGTCAGAGCAGCCAGGGCACAGCTTCTCTGAGTAAATATATTCTTCCAAATCCTACTAAGGGCTACATCCAGTGTCAGAGCAGGTTCCTTCTTGAACCCTGCCTACTGGACTAACTGTTGGGGCTGAGCCCCTCTGCCAAGAGCTGAGCCTTCTTTTTTATATATATATATACTAGAGGCCCTGTGCACAAAAATTTGTGCACTGGGGGGGGGGGGGAGAGGGGGAGTCCCTCAGCCCGGCCTGTGCCCTCTCACAGTCTGGGACCCCTCGGGAGATGACGACCTGCTGGCTTAGGCCTGCACCTGGGTGGCAGAGGGCATGACCAATCCCTAGGTGCAGCCCCTGGTCAGGCTCAGAGCAGGGCCGATTGGGAAGTTGGGGCGCTGCCCCCTGTCATGCACAGAGCAGGGCGGATCGGGAGATTGCGATGCCACCCTCAGTCACGCTCAGGGTATGGCTGATCGGGGGGTTGGGGCACTGCCCTCTGTCACACTCAAGGCAGGGTCAATGGGGAGGTTGCAGTGCCACCCCCTGTCACGCACAGAGCAGGGCCAATCAGGGGGTTGGGGTACTGCCCCCTGTCACTCACAGAGCAGGGCCCATCAGGGGGTTGGGGCGCTGCCCCCTGTTACTCACAGAGCAGGACCTATAGGGGAGTTGGGGCACCGCCCCCTGTCACACACAAAGCAGGGCCAATGGAGAGGTTATGGCTCTACCCTGTCACACACAGAGCAAGGCCCGTGGAGGGGGGTTGGGGCGCCACCCTCTATCACCCACAGAGCAGGGCCGATCAGGGGGTTGGGGCGCTGCCACTGTCACACTCAGGGCAGGGCCGATGGAGAGGTTATGGCTCTACCCTGTCACACACAGAGCAGGGCCGATCAGGGGATTGGGGAGCTCCCCCTTATCAGGCACAGAGCAGGGCTGATCAGGGGGTTGGTGCGCCGCACCCTGTCACACACAGAGCCGCAGGGTGATCAGGGTGTTTGGGAGCTGCCCCCAGTCACGCTGATCCCGGTGCCGGGAGGCATATTACCCTTTTACTATATAGAATAGAGGCCTGGTGCATGGGTGGGGGCTGGCTGGTTTGCCCTGAAGGGTGTCCTGGATCAGGGTGGGGGTCCCCACTGGGGTGCCTGGCCAGGCTGGCTGAGGGGCTGAGGGCCGTTTTCTGGTTGGTGGGTGACTGAAGCTCCCAACAGCTCCTTTTTTTTTTTTGTTTTTTTTTTATTCTGGGCCAGCTTTAGCTCTGAGGCCTTGCTGCTGAAAACATTGATACAATGTTGCGGTCAGGCTGGCTGAAGCCAGGCTGAATAAAGCAGGTTTCTAGAGTTTTGTTTAGCTTCTATATTTGTTACATAGTTGCTTAGAGTTGCAGCTGAGAGGTCGGCAAGTGAGGCAGGGAACGTTGGAGTTCGCCATCACTGGAGCAAGCAAGCCTCCCTGCTCGCTTCAGTGCATGGCTGCCGGCCGCCATCTTGGCTGACAGTTAATTTGCATAAGGATATGCTGATTAGCCAATGGGAAAGGTAGCGGTCGTACGCTAATTACCATGTTTCTCTTTTATTAGTGTAGATATTTTATTGATTTTTTACAGAGAGGAAGGGAGAGGGATAGAGAATTAGAAACATCAATGAGAGAGAAACATCGATCAGCTGCCTCCTGCACACCCCCTACTGGGGATGTGCCCGCAACCAAGGTACATGCCCTTGACCGGAATCGAACCTGGGACCCTTCAGTCTGCAGGCCGATGCTCAATCCACTGAGCCAAACCGGTCAGGGCAAGAGTTGAGCCTTCTTGAGACTCCAGATGGTAGATGGGAGAAGTCATGAGAAGTTGTGGGTGTATAAGATTGAGTCTTTATTGTAGGAACCAGTGGCCATAAGCCATTAGACAAAACAGTTCTTCACAGAAAAGTCTCATACAGAGAGCCACACACCAGCTGATAAACGAATACATCTTTCCTATAAAGCAGCAGTAGCCTCTGTATCTACAGCCATTATCTAAGCAGCTGTGCACTGCCTCTGGACCTACCACCTCAAGTAGCAGAGGCACCTCAGCTCTCACCTAGAGCTATGGCTTCAGTAATCTCTCCAGCCTCTCTCACCTCTCCCTGCCTTTTTCCCCTTAACAGTACCAGTTCTCAGCTTTGTCTGAACTCTCTAGTCTTAGTGCTATACTTTAATACATAGACAAAAGTGGCTTCCTGCCAACAGTGACATCAATCATTTGGCTTATAAAAGGGCACAGTGTACCATGAGATTGCTGTGGCCTTGCATCTGGGGATAGTCCTTGGACACCCTGATTAAGATTCCCATGCTCAGAGTGGCCTTGGCCATTAGGCATACTAACGAGTCCTCCACACTCTAATTAGCCTTGGCTATTCAGTGACTCTGCTATGGTTCCTACAGTATGCAACTTTCAAGTACAGTGGGGCCTTGACTTATGAGTGTCCCGACTAACAAGTTTTTCGAGATACAAGCCATCTCTCGGCTGATTTTTTGCTTTGAGTTGTGAGCTAAAATTTGGGTTTGAGCCAGCTTCAGATACCCCACTGCTAGTTGGTGCAGCAAATGTCACAGTGAACGCCACAACATCAGCTCAGCATCACGTGTCTCACTCATTCACTTTTTGATTTGACATACGAGTAATTTGAGTTACGAGCTCCGTCACGGAATGAATTAAACTCGTAAGTCAAGGCCCCACTGTTTTAGTAAATCCAAAGACCTAGATCTGCAGAGATGATAAAGCCTAGCATTTGATAAAATCCAAGTAATTGCCAAACAATAAAAAAGTGAAGTAAGCTCATGCTTCACATTTCATATTCTGTTCATGATCACATTAGATACTTAAAAAAATCCAATAAAAATTAAATCAATATTTTTTTTAGAATGTTGAGTATCTATTTAGGCTTCAAACATAAAATAAGATCAGACACAACAAGGCAATGGTATGGAATTAGAATGAAGAGTTTGGACATTCAAAACCTACCTCAGTTACTTAAGATATGGGTGCCCCTGGGCAAGTTGAGGGATTTACAAGATTTTTGTAAGAGTGGCATGTGATTGCCTATGGGAGCTCATACCAGATATTCTGAGACAAAATAAGTACTCAATGAATTGCCAGATTAATGGTCTAATTGTATGAAACAGGCACCTACATTTTGAGTGGTTACTTTTTTCATTTGCTGGCATGAACCTAGGTTATTTTTTGCTCCAGTTCTCTGCTTTGATCTGTATGAAATCCATAGCCATTTTACTGAAGTTGCAAAACAACCCTCTCTTGAATATTTACACATATTCTCAAGAGACTTATGCAAATACATAGGATGCCCTTGAGGATTTTGCATTTGGATCTGTGATTAAGATAAAATGAACCAAGCACATTTTGAGTGGCAGAACCCTTGAGGCAAAACATCTGAAGAAGCTAAAAAATTGTTATTGTTGTTCTTTTCCTAAACCCTGGCACTGCATTTCTCTTACTAAAGAGCCTTAAAAACTACTGCAGATAAAAAAGTATGTGAGTAAGTTCTTATTTACTCGTGCATCCATATTATTGAGCTTCCTAGAAGTAGGAGGTGATGGGAGGTCTAAAGGCCAGAAAGGTCTTTGCTTCCATTGCATGTTTTTCATAAATATTATAATGAGATGGGATATTAAAATATGCTCAATTATTTTGAGATCGACTAAATGAATGTATATTATCTCTTCATAAAGATCAAAGTGATATTATGCAATTAAATTTCTGCTTATTTTATAAGTAATATTCTGAATAACATTTATGTCTTAGGGTTACTTGTTTTTGGTATGTATGTGTGTGTTTATATGTTAGAAGTGATATTGAGACCTTCTCATGGGAAATCTATCTAGCTAAGGAAAAGAGACAGAGGGATCTCCACAGAGATATGAAACACTGCCAGAAGGATCTAATACTATTGTTTAATCTTAAAGTGGCAGGAGCTTAGAAAAGAAACCTAAAATAATAAAATGATACTTGGGTAGGTCATGAATAGCTACAAGGTGTTCAAAAGTCTAAATCATGAATCTTTAGGAAGTCAGCATTAGTACATGTAAGTTGGTTAAATAGAGGTCAAATATTTAAAAGAAGGTAGGTAACAGGTGGAGCACCTAAAAATAAGATAGAATTAAAGTCACTGGCCTGAACATGGTGTAAGGGTCCAGTCCAAGGAAATTCAATATTATTTAATTAAATTTTTTTTTGAGGAGGAGGAAACTGAGGTTAAGAGAACTGTTATTTGGCTAAGGTCTTTCAAATAGAAGCAAAATGGAGGAAATTTCTAGGACTTCTTAATAGTAATAAGAATGCTCTTATCTCCTTTACTACATTGCCTCAAAACTTAGGAAGGAGGTAAGAAATGATAGGTATGCCTCATATGAAATAGGATTGAAATATAAATGACTTGGTTGCAGTAAGAATCCCAATGGGTTGCCAGATTAACGGTCTAATTGTAATGAAACAGGTACTGAGTATTTATGGCGAGGCCCCTGATCTTGATTCAAGGAGCAGATTCATTCCATTTCCCAATCGATGAAGTAGGTACCTCCAGGAATCTGTAGAGAAGGATATTAAAAATTATAAAAATAAGACAAAATTTAGGAAACTATGCTATCAAAATCATTATTTCTTTTCAAATATCAGGTAGGGGAAAATTAAATCTTACATGCCCATATATTTTTCATCACATGGTGTATATTATTACTCTACTCTTATATGTTATGGCTGAACTCCCTGCAACATTTTCCCCTCTACTCATTTTAGGATTATTGTTGAGGGATTTGCAAAATGCACTAACAAAAGACAGATTAACAAAAGGAAAACAAACAAGTTTATTAACATGAACATCATGCTCCTGGGAGCATTCGGCAAGGAGTAAAGCAAACGGGTGGTTTAAATTTGGGCTTATATTTCACTTTAACAAATAAACAATACATTTTTAGAGAAATGTAAAGACAGGGGGAAAGGATTTTGAGCTTCTCCATGAGCAAATTCTAATAACTCAATTATATGGGGAAATTAATGATGGATAAGAGCTCGTTTCAGCAAATTTTATTATGTAGACTCTTTGGCTGTTGTTTCTGGGCTGATAAGGGTCTAGAATGGTCTCAAGTGATTAATGAACATTTGTCCTTACTGCTAGAGAAGAAAGGGGGACACCATTGAAAATCTACATCCTGCTCTTGAGCAAATAGGAGGAGAGCAGAAAACTTTTCTTGTATTTACTTCTCAAATGCCTTCAGCTCAAAATACTTTTAAACACACGTTATACAAAACATATGTCCCTAAATCTATTTGCTAACTCCACATCATCTTTTGCATCCCCTTCTCTTCATTCTTGCTTTTGCCATCATGACCAATATGCTCTTAACTACATGGATGTATTCAAACTCAACTCTGTTATAATTTCTGACAACACCACATTATCTTTTCCACACATACACACACAAGCATCAAAACTCCTTGAAACTTTGTGGCCAAGGTAATTTGGTGAAATGTAAAATTCAGCATGCGAAATCATCACCTACCTACAATTTCTAACCAAGCAAAATACTATATAATTTTAAAATAAGATTAAAATATTTATGTTCACAGTAGAATGGCTTTACCATGGGTCATAAGTTCACAAACTAGATCACTATCATAGAAGACATAGGTAATGCTATTCAATGTGTCATCTCAAAAGACATGTTTTCAAGTGATAAAACTCTTTGTTACTCTACATATAACCAAAACTCTGAGATACTTTTTAATTCATATATGTCAAATCTAATGTTTCCTAGCTACATTGTACACAAAGAGAGAAAGGTATCATTCCAACTGGTATTATTATGAGAGAGTTAGCATCCAGATAACAGATGTAGTAATTCCAACTGGAGGAAAAAAGTCCCAGAGTGGAGAACTCATGCTTTCACTACTATGACATCACCCTCTCAATGACTAAACATTTTTGAAGCACGATGAACATATAAAAATGTTATTGACCCTTTCATAAAAAATAATTTGCATACTGTGAAAGGAAGTTAATATTAATTTGTTGTCAAACTCTTCCAATTGGTTTGGCAAAATGTACAAGCCCTTTTCCCCAGTGGGTTGCCAAGTAAGTGAACATTTGTAAAAATAACTTTTTTGGTGACTATTTTTAATACAATTTAAAAAATTGATGAGAAATCAAGCAAAGTCAGACTAGCATTATTAGTTCTAATGAGATTAAAACCAGATTATTGTTTTAGATAAATAAATAACATATTTATAAATGTGTGTGATTAGTAAAGAACAATGCAGGGTAATGTTATACTTAAATTTCAAATGATGTTAGATGAGAGATGGATATATGGTAAGGCTGTAGTGCAAGTCAAAATATAATCTCTAATTTCCTGAAGGTAAGAATTCAATTTGGATCCTTAGGTTGACATTTTCAAAGGGGGTGGCTATTGCTACTTTATCAGTGAGCCTAACAGAGTGATAGATAGAAGTCTGGCAAATTGTTTAACTAAAGAATCATTTGCAAAATTTGTGACATAAACACTCTTAATTTATGATTACATTTTTCCTGTTGATTTATCTCTGCTTAGGAAAATCTAAGTATAAATCACAAGGGGTAATATATCATTAAATTGTTGTCATTCAAAAATAGGAAACTGATTCATTTAAATACCCGCTGCCACTCATGTTAAATAGGGGTGATGCACCTTCTGGGCTCTGAGAAGCTGTACCCTGGGTGCAGGCCTCTGGACCCTACTGCTGCTCCCCCATTCCTCCTTCTCCAGCTTCTCACTAACAGCAGATGGTAAAGGAAGAGTCCCTGACAGGGCTTCTCCCCGGATTCCCACTTCATGCACTGATCTGCCCCTTCAGGTTACACCAAGGCTGCTATCCAGGGCTGTTGAAGGGGCATGAGAAAAGAGCAGGGAGGACACACTAGCCATATGCCCAGAGGGACAGCTGCCCTACATTCTCTGTGAGGATGTACGTTGGACCATGGAGTGTATAAATACCTAAAAAATACCTAAAAATCTCTTCAACAAGAAAGTAATAAATGACTAAGTTAAAAATAAATAAAATAAATACCACTGCGCCCTGGCTGATGTGCTCAGTGGTTAGAACCTCAGCCTGAGCACCAAAGAGTTTCTATCCCCTGCGGGAGCAAGTGTGGGATGCAACCAATGGATGTATCTCTCCTCTCTCTCTCTCTCTCTCTCTCTTCCACTTTCTAAAAATCAAAGGAAAAATATCCTCAGGTGAGGATTAACAAAAACAACAACAAAAAAATACCCACTGCCTATCATCATACACGTAATTATATGTTTTTTCTTTCAATGTTCCTGTGTCTTCTATTAATTATAGCCTTTTCTCAAATGTAAGGGAACTTACAGACATTATCTGATGATTTTTCCAACAAACCAGTGCAATAGTTACAGTAAAAATAAATATTTTTTATTTCCTAACACATCTACAGGTATTTTTGTTCCTATAATTAGTTTAGCTATTGCTATGGGGTACGTTCAGATTAAAATATTAAGATTGGGTGCTCTCCTTATTCTGGTCATATCAATTGAGTTATAACAGGGTGCTGTGTGTTAGTCCCTACAAACTGCTAAGTTTAGTTTTGATGGAGACTTTGAAAATAATTGGTGCCCTTTTCAAATAGTGACATTTAGCTCCTAATTGTCATTTGAGGTATGTCTAAAGTAGCCATGGAATAATTTACTCCATAACTGTTATTAACTAATAATAATAGATCCCAGAGTTGGAAGGAAATTGAGAGTGGCCTACTTCATTATTAGATCTCCTCTTCTAATATAAGATTTTATGTTAGCTATAATATATACGTGTACATATTATTTCTCAGATGAGTCACAGCTTCCCTGTGATCTTCTTAATCCGAGTCAAATAAAAATTTTCCAGATTCTAAGGGAGGGAATGACTGAGATAAAAGTTCTAAAATAAAAAATATAGAACCAAACATAGAAAGTCAAGTGTAGTAAATTAATGATAATAACTTTGAAACCAATACAAGATTAACTTCAAAGAGAAAGAAACAAACTGGAGGGCTACTGTTTTCTTAAATCTGGGCTTTTATTAGAATAACTAGGGGCCTAGTGCACGAATTTGTGCACCTTGAAAGGAACTGTGGGCTGCGAGGCTGCGGTGGGCACATAGGCAGGTCTCCATCCATCCTCCATGCCACCGCCCTACCCCTCCTGCCATGGCCCTGGTTCCCTGTGTGCTGGCAGCCCTTCTCCCACCGCTGCATGGAGCGACTGGGGCCAGTGCCAGCAGCAGGTGCGAGTGGGGCCAGTGCTGTCAGTGGGTGCAAGCAGCAGCTGCTACCCCAATTGCCCCTCAGGAAGAGGGGGAGGTGGAGAAGCCCTCAGGGGCAATCAGGGCCATCAGCTGCCGCTTGTACCTGCTGATGATGCTGAGTGATCGGGGCTTGTTCTGGGCGCCGGCAGCAGGTGCAAGCGCTGGGCAGGACTGCTCGCCTGCCTACCTGATCTCCCTAACCCCTCTGCCTGCCTGATCGCCCCTAACACCTCTGCCTGCCTGATCGCCCCTAACCACTTGCCTGCCTGCCTGATTACCCCTAACCACACTGCCTGCCTGCCTGATCACCCCTAACTGCCTATGCCTTGGCCCCCTGCTGCCAAGGCTTCATCTAAGGATGTCTGGAATGACGTCTGGAAGAAGGTTGTTCAGCTGTCTGGTCTAATTAGCATATTACGCTTTTATTATTATAGATAACTCATCAAACATTTTGTGTGTTTTTTTCCCTTAGATGATTAGTATATTAAAATACAAACAAAAACTTTGGATGAATCAGAAATTCAAGATCTACTCATTTTAATACCTACACCAAATGCGTTCTATTTCCCAAAAGGGAACATTTTTTTTTAAATCCTAGATTTAATGCAATAAACTATCTAGGTGTCTGGCAAAGCAGTGATATATACCAGAGTTAACTTTTAGAATGTTTTGACCGGTAAATGTTTTAAAGAGCACTGATAATATGCTAATGAAGAGCCATAAGTTACTCTGTATTTCATGCAAAGGATTTGGCACACATTGCATGTTTTTTATGAGGCCCCTCCTTAAAAACTAATCAAAGGTAGTATCTTTCCTGTCAGGTTCAAAATGTTGGAGGAAGGAGACTGGCATAACTGAAGGTCAGTTGGCAGCCAGACTGCATGTCCCCTTAGGAGGCCGGCCTTGTTCTGGTGCATTCCTAATCAAGTTTTGTCTGAGAGCTCTCAGCCTGGTTCCTCCTCAGGGCTGTAGCCATTCTCCTCCCTCCGCTTCAGCAGGACTCAATATGTTCATGTTGTTGGGCAGGCACTGAACCATTCATTACACAGGAGATGGGAGAGGCAAGAAGCAAAGATCAATCAGCTATGAACTTTGCCTTCACCGATCTTATAGTGTGGGAGGTGAGATAAGACAGTTATGTCAATATTTGGGCTATAAAAACTAAAGAAAGAAGAGATTATATCTATGTGAGAAGAATGGAACAATCCACAGTAGCCTTTGGGCAGCATTTTACAAATAAATATAATTTGGATTTTAAGATAAGCTCTGAGACTTTAAGGATTTGTCTAGGGATTTCTTCTTATCGACTATTATTCTTTTTTTATTAATTCTATGTACCTGTTAATTCATCTTCCCATCTGTACTTAAGCACATTCGGATAAATAAGTAGCTGAAACATCTGCTTTGTCTTCACTATTCTTTGATTCAATAAATATTCATCAAATGTAATAAGAATAATCCACTGTAATAGGAACTAAGGTGAGAGACAAAAGAGACATATTTCTTTTCTTTCCTCATGGAGTTCCATCGACACAAAGATGAAGAGACATTGTTTGATTGTTGTTTGGAGTAAGTGAACTTGAGTAGGAGAATGGCATTCAGGACACAGATCCTTGCTTACCATAATACAATGCCAGGCTACGAGATTAAGGAAAAACCTTAAATCCTTTAGGCTCTTAGGGAAGAAAAGGCAAGAGAGATTTAAAGTAAGATAGGAACTACTATTTCAATAGAATATTTGCAAAAAGATTTGGACTGTCACGGTAAAAAGATACTTGTTTTTTTGCAAGTGAATCATGCTAAGGGGACTTTATACAACAAATGGAATCTTAGTTTTAGTGATGATTTTAGGCCAGGACACTGTTGAAAGCCAAGTCTCACTATAGTCAAGGTCTCTGATAGTCCCGGAGTAGTAAATGAGCCATTGACATTTATGTCCTACCCAATTAGCTAAAATATTTTCAAACTGAGCTCTGGAGGCACCTTTGTATGTGTGACGATTTATATGAGTAGGGAAGCTTGTTAAAGAGGACTAAGGAGGTAGAGGTCTTAAGATGTCAGACAAGAAAAACGTGTTCTTATAAAATTACTTGAGTATTGGAGATATAGGCTTTCAGTAGCATGAAAGGCATGGAATTCATTCTTCATATTTGTCTTAAGTTCCTAAACTTCCAGTTGAAATATTGTTTTTTTTCATAAAACTTAAAGCTCATTCAGACCAGATAAAACTAAAATATTTTGTCTAGATGACATCATTTTGCACTTTTGTTTTCTACATATATGTATACAGCCTTCTGACTATGCTATTGATTGAATGTACCTGTAGGAACAATTTCTTCCAAACTTTGCTCAGCACTTGGAACAAGGCAAAGCTAGAAATAGACAATAGGTTGGGAATCAATGATTCATCAGTTTGTGACCAGCTGTATAACTAACTCTTAGTCTCTTATGTGCTGGTACCCTCAAAGCAAAGAATCCACAGCAGGAGCAGAATTAGAGCCAGAAGCCTACAGAGCTTAGAGTCCAGTAAAAGCAGCTGATGGCAGCAGCCACAGGACTGACAGACTGGGATGCTGGCCTGCGGCCAACTGGAAGATGTTAGTCAAGGAGGAATGTGTTTCCCTATCCCTTCCCAAACACCTGCACTGGCCTAATTTAACATGGTTTATTCAGCACTTAGCAGGCCACAGCTATGGCCAGCATTCAATATCCACAACCCCATTAAACCTTAATCAAGTAGGGGAAAATGAGAAAGAAAGAGAGATGGTATAATTTTTTTTTCCTTTCTTGGCTCCTGAGGTCTAAAGTCAGCAGTTATATGAGAAACAACACTAATAGAGGTCAAATTGTGTACACAAATTAAACTCTTAGCCCTGTGACAACCTATTTAATTTTATGTCAGATTTCTGGCAATCTCAAAGCTCTGGAAGAGGGCCAACTACATGAAAGGTTAAAAGAGGCAAACCAGCCCAGCCAGCATGGCTCAGTGATTGAGCATCGACCTATGAACCAGGAGGTCACTGTTTGCGGGCTCAATCCCCAGTGTGGGGCATGCAGGAGGCAGCCAATCAATGACTGTGTCTCACCATTGATGTCTCTATCTCTTTCCCCTCTCGCTTCCTCTCTGACATCAATAAAAATATTTTTTTCAAAGAAAAAAAAAGAGGCAAAATTGACATGTGTTGTTCATTGTAGTTGATGGAGACTGTCACATACATTGTGGTCCTTGAGAATCACAGAGTGATGTTATTAGACTTTTAATATGTGCTTTTTCCTTGAGAGAATAAAAAGTAAACATAATAATAGGAATAATCATATCAGCTACTTTTTAGTACATTTTACAACCTTTATCAAACCTCATAAATGACAAACCTACAACTCAAACTAGCATTCTTCACTTCAAGCATAGGGTACCTCCAAAGGACTTTTCATCTTATAACAAATTCCATGGTCAAATAGAAGATGATAATATTAAAAAAAATGTTTATTTACTGTAGGGTCTATAAATATATTATATCTTCTTTTTAAATCTTAAGGTATTAAAATATCTTTTTAAAAAATCAAGGTAAAGAGAGTTGGTAAAGGCAGACATAGTAGCAATAAAAAGCTATAGTTATAAGTGAGGAAGCTAAAATTAAGAATTGTACACTCTTATGCAAACAGACAGAAATGCAAATACTACAATGAGGAGACACTGTGTCTTCTCAGATTATAAACAAGCTGCTTTACATACTGTCATAATATACACCATTGTCTTACCACACATTGTAATGCCTTGTTCAAAAATAATGACCCCAAGGCAACAATAAAAATGGAAATTGAGTTTGGAGTGTTCCACCTAAAAAAAAGCAGGTAATTGCATTACATGGTTGAGACTTTTATCTACAAGAACAGCAACAGCAGCAACAAAATCATTAGACTTTTGATGGGATGAGCTCCACTTCTTTGGTAAAAGCATTAATCAGACAGGTAAATGATGTGCAATTCATTTCAAATTAATGTTTTAAGAGCGAGCAAAACAAATTACAATCAAATATACACTGAAACAATAGCTTACCAAATCTCTATAAAAAATAACAAACCTTGCCCTAACCTGTTTGGCTCAGTGGATGGAGCATTGGCCTGCAGACTGAGGGGTCCCAGGTTCGATTCCGGTCAAGGGCATGTACCTTGGTTGCGGGCACATCCCCAGTGGGAGCTATTCAGGGGGCAGATGATCGATGTTTCTGTCATCGATATTTCTGACTATCCCTCTCCTTTCCTCTCTGTAAAAAATCAATAAAATATAATTTAAAAAAATAACAAACCTTAAGGACATAATGAAACTTCAAACTCATAAAGAAATAGAATGAGCAATCTATGAAGTTCCCATTAAAACGTGCAGAGTTTAAAGGCTCGTAAGCAAGCCTGTCCAGCTGGAGGGGAAACCATGCCCACTGCCAGGTCCGAGCAAGTCAATGGTCCTCTCTGTTATGATTGCCCCTTTCTGAGGAAGGCCCTCCCTTGGAGTGTGTATGATTGATTTCACATACCCCTTCCGAGTTGGTGGACCCAAACTATGTGTCATTTGTTTATTCAAACATATGTTTTAAGTGACCGATATATGTTGGGAGATGTGAAGATGCAGTGTAATAAAAAAGATAAATAAAATTTGAACCATTTCTATGTATGTCTTCTAATTGCAATGCAAATATATTCATTTAAACTTACTGAAACCTCCCCTATAATTTAAAGGCTTAAAATGTGTGCAAAGGGGTAGCAGTATTTTCTATTATGAACTTCCTTAGAATAAAGTGAAAATGATAACAATAAAGCACCTGTGTAAAGAATATTCAGGGATTATATTAATAGGCATAATATATAACATTGGCTGAAAGGACTGGAATAACAGAGCTTTCTGAGTAATCAGGAGGGGAAGGCTGAGAGCAATGAGGAAGGGAACTATGACCATACGAGGGAGGCAAGTTACAAGAAATGTGGCGTAGAGGGCCCCAAAGATACACTGTGTTGCCTCTGTTTTTTCTGGCAACTTGAATTCTAGAGTAATGTACAGCTGTGGATGAATTGCTTCACACTTGATTAGAAATGCCAAGAAATGTGGACAATGGGTGCACTGTATTTCTATGTACATATCAACTTAAGAAGCTTCATGGAATATTGGAAAAAACATATGCTCAGGAGACAAACCGAAAATTAAATCTCCTTTTTAAACCACTCAATCTGGGCAAAGTAGTTCCCTTTTTTCTTGTCTCAAAAATTGGCTACACCATTTCCCTGATTACAGTTACCCTTGGTGGAGATTATGACATGCCAAGTACTGTTCTAACCACATTAAGCATATCAGTTCACTCTTTCTTGCATAACCTTATGAGGCAGGTACTACCAGTAACCTTTTTATAGGGAGGAAACTGAGTCACAATGCTTTTATACATTTCACCTAAGATCATATAGCTAGCAAGTAAGAGAGGCAAAATTCAATACTAAGACCTCTGGCTCCTTTAAAGCCTTATTTTTAACTACCTCAATAGCTTAAAAAATCTACCCGAAAAATAGCATCAGTGCATATGGGTTAGAATGGCTAAAATTCAAACCACTAACACCACCCAGTGAGGATGAAGATGAAGATCAACAGACATTTTCATTCATTACTAGGGCAAATGCAAACTGGGATAGCCATTTTGGAAGACAGTTGGCATTCCTTACAATGCTAAACAGGCGTACAACAATATCTAGCAATTACCTCCCTAGGTATTTATTTGTCCAAACGAGTTGAAAACTTATGTGCACACAAAATTCTACACATGCGTTTATATATTAGCTTTATTCATAATTGTCACAGATTGGAAGCAATTAAAGTGCCCTTCAAAAAGTGAATGAATAAACAAACTGTGGGACATCCATTCAATGAAATAGTCAGTGATTAAAAGCAATGAGCTGTCAAGCCATGAAGCAAAAAACAAAAGAAGTTAAACTGCATATTGTTAAGTAGAAGAAGCCAATTGGAAAAGGTCACTTACTATGTGAGTTCAACTATGCCTTATACTAAAAAAGCAAAACTATGGAGAAAATGGAAAGATCAGGTGTTGTCTGGAGCTTGGGGGTAGGTGTAGAGGAATTGTCAGAGGACGGAACCATTTTAGTGTAATGAAATTATTTCAAATGATACTGTAATGGTGAATACATGATATTACGCATTTGTCAAAATTCATAGCAAGTACAACACAAAATGTTAATTCTAATGTAAACTATGAACTTCAGTTAATAAAAATATACTAATAAGGTATCATCAATTGTAACAAATGTACTTTACTAACGCAAGATGTTAATAATAGGATAAACTTTCTGGGCAGAATAGAAAGGAAGTATATGGGAACTCTCAATTCCAACTGTGCAATTTTTTCTAAGCCTAAAACTGCTGAAAAAGAAAACACTATTTTTAAAAATGAATTTAAAGGCTACATTGTACTGTTTGAGGAATAAATAAAAAAGAATTGTGTGAAACACTGAACACAACTTCCTGTAATTATTTAAGGACAGAAATCCTACAAATGTCACTCTAAGTTTTTATAATTACCATAGAGGATACTGTCAAACGCTGAAAACTTTTCCAAAATGCTGTTACCCAGTGCCTATCACTCAATGAAGCTGTTTCTTCTACCTGTAAAAGAAACTTCAATGCAACCCCCTAAAGGCGTTCTGATAATTAGATATAAAGCAAACTTCAAATATTAAAAGCTGAAAGCTAAGACTTTTCTCCCTGTATGTCGTATTTATCTTTCTAATGCACTCTCACTAATTGTTTCCTCAGTAGCCTGCTGTGTTTCCTCAGGCTCTCTGGATGGTGATCTTTTCTAAAGCTAACAGTGCTTTATGGAAAAAAACAAAAAAAAAAGGCAAGAGTTTATTTTTCACTTAACATGATTGTTTTCCGAACAACAGTGTAATCCTGGAAAGGACTGCATTCGAGGCAGTCATCAAATGAATTCCCCTATTTTCAAATATGATTGTACACAAAGTGGATACAAACATTATCTATCAATCATATCTTGACAGTGTTATGATGGTCTCTGAAATTATCCACTTTCAGGTGTTTGTAATATTGGTAAGGTATATTTAAAAGATAGTGAGTTTAGACTCTTTGATAAAAAAAATAAATAAACATGTTGCCCGGCCGGCATGGCTCAGTGGTTGAGCATCAACCTATGAACCAGGAGGTCACGGTTCAATTCCAGGTCAGGGCACATGCCTGAATTTCTGGCTCAATCCCCAGTGAGGGTCGTGCAGGAGGCAGCCAATCAATGATTCTCTCTCATCATTGATATTTCTATCTCTCTCTTTTTCTCCCTTCCTCTCTTAAATCAATAAAAATATATTTTAAAAATAACAACAAATAAACATGTAATAACTCAATGTTGCAATTAGTATGTACTCGACAAATCCATTTACTGATCTGAGACTGTGATAATTTCTCCCTGAAATTTTAAAATTCCTTATCCAGTACATGTTTAAATACTTGCAGGATTAAGAAAAAAGGAAAGGAAGGAAACAAAATGAAACAAAGAAAGGAAAGAAAATGTTGCCTCCAAATGCTAAGATCTAAGAGTTCAGTAGAAGGAAAACAACCTAGAGGCTTTAAAATTGTGCTGCTTTTTGTCTCCTCTGTAAAGAGCTTGCTCCGTATGGAATTTTATTTTTATTACTACCATATTTCTGATGTTAAGGATGGGAATACCTCGGTGTCACAGGTAGAATTAGATAACTTATGGACTTAAAACCAGTTCTGTCTTTCATCAGGGAGTTCCAGCTCACAGGCACACATAGAAGGAACCTCAAAAATGACTCCTGAAACCTGGATCATTGACTCACCATCATCTGTTTATCTCATGTGCCAACTCTGACCTTATAGCCCACTTTTACAGCTAGGGATGTGCTCTGGTCTTTGCAAGAAGTGCTCTAGGGATGTTGAAACACGATCACTTGCAAAATTTGCAGTATCCTAAAAGAATAAACAATTCAGATCCTCAGGAGGAACAAGAAATAGCACAATTTCTTGATCCTCAGGAGGAACAAGAAATAGCACAATTTCTGACACTCAGAGCAGAGAGAACATGCCCGCAATGATTCCAATAATAGTGTACATGATTTAATTGAGTGAAAATCATTCCCAGTAAACAAAGAACAATTATTTTATAGAGCTGTTTCTCTATGGCATCACACCAAAGCAAAATGTAGTTTAAGCTGTTATTTGTGGAACCAGAACTGTGTGCCCCTGGTGCAGTTTTCTCATGGTGACAGGTTTTAAAATTAAAAGTATTTCAAAAGCAGTTCTTTTTTCCTTTCTTTATTTTGTGTTCATTTTGGGTGAGGTAAGTGGGGGAAAAAGGTAGTGTGGGGTCTTGGACATTTTAGAATTTAACTTATATGTAAATATATAACCCTGATTTTTAAAAAATACAATTTCATGGAGTTCAGGAAGCTCTGAAATGCACCCATGAAAGCTTAAGGAGTCCATAAACCCAGTGGATGAATATATAGCATATCCTTCAAGGATTTTTATATGAAAGCTATTATCTCCCAATTGGGATTGTAGAAGTAATGGTTTTCAGTGAGTTCTGGGTTACTGTTGGCCACAAATACCTAGTCTGTCCTGAATGTCTAATGCTGTGGACCTCAGTCCATGATCTGAACGTGAACGCATGGCCTCACACACAAGCTGTCAGAGGCTCTGGTGAATAAAGCAAGGTCTGGAAGGAAGTACAAGGTAAACTGCTCTCTCAAGAATATGAACTGTATGATGACTTCCTTCTCCTCAGTTAAGAAAAGAACCCCCCCTCCCTACCCCATAGGCTCATTGGAGGCATTTGTCATCCCTCACACAGTGGAGGGAATGTCACAGTTGTCAAAGTGTATTCACTTTCTGGGATATGTGTGGGAAGAGCTCAGGAGATTTATCTCAGTGCTGCGGCAGATGCAATGGCGTGAGCACACTCCGCCTGCACAAGCTTACTCCGCACACCAGGAAGTGGCATCGCCCGCCTGAGCTGACCCCCTAGAGCCCCTACATAGTACCCTGATCTTTCCTACTATTGGTTGCCCTATGGATGTTGTAAACTTCTGATTGGTCTGGAATGTTATATATACTGCTGCACTCACACAATAAAGTTGGATCTGCGTCACTGAACCGGTCCCCGGAGTCGGGCATGCTTCGTTAGGACTCCGTTCGGCCTCACCCCCCGCGGGACCCCTTGCTTCAGATATGCCAGTTATTTCTCTTCAGTCTCCTCAGACTATAGTCTATGAATATATTTTCCTACTGGGTAGTTTGGGAACTAGCCAAGGTAGCTTCCAAACAGCCTACAGATAGGAATTACCTAATCAGTTTTAACAAATGGATCTTGATCTAGAAGATCTGATATGGTTAATATGGAGAGGAGCGTAGGCATGGGAATTAGTGAAATCCCTTAGGTAGTCTAACGTAGAGCCATACTTGACATTCGCTCCTATTGTTCCAAGTACGTGTCCTATCCAAGGGGGCATGTGAAACCCCAAGGCCCATTTCCTTAATGTTAACCGTCTCCTTCAGGTTTGTTAGGAGTTAAGGCAAAATTTGAGTCTGAGTGTGTTCTTGTTGCTGTTGACACACGCTTTATAAATTGCTGCATTATCGAATGATAAATCTGTGTTGTTTGAAGCCACTAAGTTGGTGGTAACTCGTAGCAGCAGCAGCAATAGCAAAACTAATACAAATAATAACAGGTTTTATGGGTGTTGTTTCTTTGGTATTTTAAAGATTCTTGGATTTCCCAGAAATTGTGAATGAATAGTTTAAAATGGGTGATTATTTGAGGCTACCTTTATTTTTCAGTTGAGCAAGAGAGTATGTTCAAATCCAAGTTCAGATGTTATAGAGCTTGTCTGAATTGATGTATGTTTCCAACACTGTGATATAAAAAGTAAGAGCTGGCAGCAATACCTTAGCATCTGGAAAATGCTACAAATTGAACTAATCTGATAAGCAGGATAGATGGTAAAGTTTTGAAGAAATGAGAACATAATCTTATAATATTAAAACTCCAACATCTAAAAGACTTCTTGGCATCAGCTGGCCAAAAATTATGTATTAAGTAAATGTGTAATTGAATCACCTGCTCTTCCCAGAAACATCCTGCTGTTTTTTACCTTCAAGTATTCTCATCGGGTACCTGTCAGAAATGGCCTCCATTCCCTATTCCACTCCTTTCACTGGCTTCCTTACAAACATCCTTTTTAAAAAGTATCCTCAGTGGAGGGTATGTTTTTATTGATTTTTTTAAGAAAGAGAGGACAGGAGAGGAAGGGAGAGAGAGAGAGGGAGAGAGAGACATTGATGTTTTTGATTGGACAAATAAGATTTTTTCCATTTGTAGATAATACATATGAAGTTTCAATGAGCATTCATGTACATGATTTTCTGACTATACTTCAGTTTATTTCTTAGAACTGTTTTATAAGTCATAATAACATGTTAAATAATAGGACTATTATCAGGTTCTTAATCTATATTTCCAAACTGATCTACAGAGAATTTGAGTCAGTTTCCATGCCTTCACACATTGAATTGTTGTGTCTTAATGGTATGCATAATACACACTGTATATGCTATAGATCATCTCATTCTATAGAAATGTAGTGCAAACTACAAATGAGATCTACATGTGCAATCTGAAAAATTTTACTAGACGTATTTAAAGAGTAAAGAAAATGAGCTAAATTAATTTTAACATATTTCATTTAACCCAATATATAAAATAATTATTATTTACCATCCAATTAATATAAAAGTATGAATGCAATTTTTTTACATTATTTTCTCATAGTAGGTCTTCAAAATTAAGAAGGTATTCTATACTTACATCACATGACAATTTCTACTTATTCCATTTCAACTGATTGATAGCCATATGTAGCTTATGGATAAATGCTGGACAGCAAAATTATAGATACTTAAATGTTGTTAACTTAAAGACCTCGTCTCTATGGTTTAAGTTGCTATAATTTTGAAACACTTCTAAAAATTTTAAAACATGTGTGCACTTGTCTAAGAACATGAGATTCGTTGGGTAGTATGAAGTTGGTAATGATCTATCTCCTGGGATGCACAGGAGTTCATTCTAGAGGCAAATCTTGTACTCAAAAGTCATCTATGAATAGTATGTATTAATTAGAACTTCAAAGATAATATTTTCCAAGCTACCCATAAAATAGCCCCATCTTAGTCTGTTTGGACTGCTTTAATAAGATATCATAGGTTGTGTGGCTTATAAACAACAGATTGTACCATCTTTTTTAAAATAGCTTTTTTATTTTTAGAGACAGAGGAAGGGAGAAGGAGAGAAAGAGAAACATTGATGTGACAGTGAAACATGATCAGCTGCCTCTTGCATGCCCCCTACCAGGGATCTAGCCTACAACCCAGGCATGCGCCCTGACCAGGAATCCAACTGGCAAAATGTTGGTACACGGTACGATGCCTAGCCAACTGAGCCACACCAGCCAGGACAAAGATTGTATCATCTTATGAAAGAAAAACCATGATAAATAAAAATACCTCAATTTTTATCAATGAGAGTACTCTGAGAAAGGAAAACTCACCTCACCCTTAAACATCCAAGGTGAATTAACTATAAATATGGGTGATCAGTCTCATCAATTCCTGCTAGTTGTAGGGGCTACTCTTCCTACATTAAACCCTACCATCTTCATGATATCACTGTAGATAAGCCTGTTCCCCTGATTAAAAATACTGCAGAGATTTTCCCTACCTCCCATCCTTTAAATATAATCTTTGCAACCTTACTGAAAAAAATACTTAAAATAATCATTTCTCTTCTGTAATAACCTCCCTGCAATATTAATAGGGAGAGACTTACTTTGCAAATGGAATGTAATATCAGATGGACCATTCCTTGACATTCCTGAAGACTCCTCTCTTCTTATTTCAGTTGTATATTCTCTGGATATACTGTTACCTGTCCACTATGTTTGATGTATATACCTCAGATAAAGAAAGATCTTGACACTTTATCTGACATCCTATAAAGTAGAACTTCCCCTGACATACGAATAATGATTGGAGCAGAACAAGAGAAAATCAAATATGCTATACAAAGCAATCACATAAAATGCCAACAATTCCTATCTAAGTACACCTGAGACTCCCCTTAATTTCACCATGAAGCTTCCTCACTACCTTGCCTGCCAAAGGCAAGTGATGTTGGCTAACTTCTTTGTGATAGCAAGCTCTAAAGAAATAGCTTCTATTCATCCTCATTTGAGTGACTTTGTTTATTTCAACCCACTGAGGGTAAAATGGGTGGAAAGGTATCGTCAATGAGAAGCTCTAATTAGAAAACATAGCTGAAAGTCTGCAAAGGAGAACGCCGAGAAAGGCACACTCTATCTTTCTGCTAGACTGGGTGCTTGGATAGAAGAAAAGTTGTGCAAATAACAAATATGATGGGAATCCCAAAGATTTCCTATGAAAGAAAAAGAAGCTGGTATAAGAAAGGTTCAGATGGAAAGTGAAAAAAGGTCTACTTTCAAACCCATGGCAATATATTTAAGGGATTAATTATTTAAATGGGTGCTTTTATATTTAAATAGCTTGTCCAATTTTAAGAATGCCAGTTAAAAAGGGGGAAACTGGGCTATTCTTTATTCCTATTGTCTATGCCAAGAATACACTTCATACAACACAGGGAATAAGTAGTCAGAATACTTCTTGAACTTATGAAATGTGCTTCGGTTCCCTCAAAATATCTATGGTCAACATCACTTGCCTTTGGCAGGCAAATCTTCATAGTGGAATTTAGGGGAGTCTCAGGTGTACTTAGATAGGAATGGCTTTAGACAGTAACACCCCTTCTCTGGACCCAGATTTCTCATTTGTAAAATAAAGAAGATGAACCAGAATACTATGAGCACTTTCTTCATATGGAAACCGACAATAAAAAGGGGATCATATTTTGTCCCTCAAAATTGGTAAGAACCCACAGCATGACATATAATGAGGTACAAGAGCGTGGATGAAAACAAGCCACATGCTAACCTGACTGGCTCAGGGAAGGCCTGCATGTCAATCTTGCAAAGTCAGAGACCTAAAGTAACCACAAAGGATGGTCTCAAATTAAAACTTTTTAAACTAAAAGTCAGTTTATGGTGGGTAATCATGTCCTAAGCCAGTATCTTCCCTGAAAAAGGTGAATATATACCTTAACTGAGCCTATTTTTTTTTTTTATCTACAATAACATATTGTTGGAATGTCAAAGCAATTTTCTTTTTCCAGACCCCTCAAAGCACAGGCATTGTTCTGTGGAGACCACAAATCCCCTCATTGTTATTGAGTTCATTGTTGAATGTTAATTAGAAGCATGTGTCTATCATTTTATTTTTTATCCAATGCCAGAGGTTTCCCCACTTTGCTTTCTCCTGCTCCCTAATCTCTCACCAATGAAGTGTATGTAACCCACTTACCTCTTCTCTCTTGATTGTAATGTGTAAGACAAGGTGTAAATGCCATTCTCTGGAGCATTATCTCAACCTGCTGACATTCCTCTTCCCAGCATTTGTTGACAGTTTGGCTCAAATAAACACAAAAATTCTTCACAGGTTTGAGTATTTCTTAAGTTAACAAGAGTTTCAGAAGATGCTGTTCTTTCAAGGATATATTTATGACCTTTAATAAAGTCAGTCTGAGACAACCACACTTGGCTTTAAATGAATGCACATATTGTAACCAACCAATGGGTCTGGGCTGCCTGTCACTACTTGAGCCAATTAAGCTGAGACAGGGTTGAATCATATATGAGTGTTTATTGCAATACTGCAGCAGTATGGGAGAGCAGCAGGTCACCCACAAAAATCTGCTCTGACCCTCCCCATAAGCCAGCTGCTTATATTGGGTAGAAGGACAAAGATTGCATGGGAAAGTAGGCAAGGTGTAATGGTTACAGGTTACAGGCAATGCTGGCTGGGGGTGGGGAGCACAGAGGGCGTTTGCCTCCAGGACCAGATTACAGGCAATAGGGGCTGGAGGTTGCAAAAAGCGGGTGTTTTCCAGGACTTGATTGTTTCAGCCACGAGGTTGTAAATCTTTCCATAATGATAGGCAGTTCTCAGGACAGGAGGATGGACTACATTCCCATGTTAGCTCCCATGTTCCAGGGCATGCACAACTCCCAACCAGGTTAGAATGTGCTTTCTCTAATCATAACAGAACAATCACAGCTAACAAAGCATGATTAATATTTCTTATAATTATAGCTAGTCCCCAGCATTCTATCTCTGCCCCCAACAATATCATATAGAAAAAAATAATGAAATTGCTATATAGCTCCTGTCCTAACTCAGGAAGAATGGACTTGTATGCATGCATATAAGCATAACCAATGGACATAAGACACTGGGGGGTAGGGGAGGCCAGGGGATTGTCAAGGGCGGGGGAAAAAAAAGGACACATATGTAATACCCTTTGTAATACTTTAAGCAATAAAACAATAAAAAAAAAAAGAAAAAAAAAACAACAAAAAAAGTAATTTGGCAGTTCAATTATTTTAAGATTGAAAGTTTGAGTTGGCATAAAACTCCTGGCTAGATTTTCTAAATTCATTGCAACTCAACTTTATTCTTCACCCCCACTCCCTTAGTTTAGGGATGAGTATTGATTTTTTTTTCCCCTCTCTGAATTCTCTATTCAAATGTTAAGTACAGCAATCAAGTCAGATAAAGCACTGAGAATGTAGTCTTATAGAATCCAGTATTCCCTAAATGTGAAGCTACAGTGCAGATAATGCTGCTTGAACTGCAGGATAGGAAGCATAAATTTGCTAGATAAATTTATCATTTTTAAACATAACTTACATTTAGGGCTCTCTGGTGTAAGAGTCCGTGTACTTGAATCTTTCCTTTACAGGATGATTCTGAATAAAGTGCTAGTTTCTTCAGTTCCATATGGAAATATTACACAATAGATTTAGAATAGTTTGGCTTTTTTTTATTAGCAACATATCACAAACCTGATGTTCTTCAATTTTGAATGCAGAATGCTTTCCATCCAAACTCAGGACCATAGGACAAGAACAGTTTTTCCAACTGCAAAGAAAACATTCCATCTCTGTGAATGTTAATGTGCAGCCCGGGACTTCCTAATTTGATTTTATTCCCCAGTTCTTCTCTTCTAGTTCTCTCAGGCTCAGTCTTAAAACTGTTTGCCAAATGCAGCTTACAATTACAATCACAGTCTATTTTAATAACATAAAGAACAACCAAAATAGACATTCCCCAAGGTTTGGATTTATGTCAGACATGCCAGAAGGTCCACAGTTCACTGGGATACAGTGAAAGAAGTTAGTGGAGGATTCAGTTTCTTAACTGTTTCTCTGTTCTCTCTTCTTCCCCTAAACATGCCCTGAATCTGACAGAGTGGCAAATGCAGAAATGTGCTTAGGTCCTTGGGTGGAGTGTCAGGTTGAGGAGTTCTTGCCCTGTTATGTTACAGGACAACAAAGGAATAAAGTGACTTAGCAAACATCAAGTCCAGTATGGTCGTTTTTTGAGTGAATATATGTCCATGGCCAAATACTCAAGAGTCAGGCACAACAGATGTCAAATGTACAAGGACGGAGCAACACTATTAAGATATCTGCCTTCAGGAAGTTGAGATTCTCGTGGTGGAAGCAGAAGTCAAAGTCTCTCACCTTGAAATACATACATTTTCCCCTGGTTTTAGCCAATCTTCATCCAGTCAATGTGCTCCAATTTACAGCAAAATTGTTACAGAAGACCGGAGAAGACCAAGCAATGCTTAGAGAGATGGAGTTACATTTATTATTATTATTATTATTATTATTATTATTACACGTGGGCCCAGAGAAAAATGTCTCTAGAATTCTGGGCAAAATCACACAGGAACTTTCCTGTATTTATAACGTTTTACCCTCTTTGTCTCCCAAATATGGGGTTTTCCGGTCCCCTCTGCAAGTTCTTCAAGAGCCACTATGTGCTGGGGCTTTGAGACCTCAACCAAAGGCTTGGCCTGGTGCCAGCATTCATAACTTCGTCTGGGGAAGGTTTAATGGCCCCTCTGAAATGGGAGTAGTCTTATTTTCCTTATTATTTAAGCAAGCAAGTATTTACAGAAGCCAAAATAGCAGGGTTAAAATTTCAAACAGCAGTTTTTATATAAGATGGATGCTTCAAAATTATGTAGTTATTGATGATATTTTCATTTCCTATTCTCCCCGCTCCAATCAGACCCTTATTCCTAACAAACACTGTTGATACTATGATCAATTTTGCTAATGACTTCCACATGGCCAAATGCAATGAATATTTTTCTCATTTTTACCTTACTCAACTATTAGCAGCAATGAACCCATTTATTAGTTCATTTTCTTTTATTTTTTTAAAATATGTTTCTATTGATTTTTTAGAGAGAAAGGAAGGGAGAGGGCTAGAGAGATAGAAACATCCATGAGAGAGTCATGCACACCCCCCCACAGAGACTTTAACCCGAGACCGGGGTATGTGCTCTGACCTGGAATCAAACAGTGGCCTCTTGGTTCCTGGGTCAATGCTCATCCTCTGAGCTATACTGGTAGGCTCCTTTTCCTTTAAATATGATCTTTCCTTGAGCACCACTGTAAGTCAATCTGTAATCTATCATCTATCTACCTGTACCCATCATCTACCTATTTATCTCTATATCTACCATATCTATCGGTCTGTCTGTCTATCTATGCATCTATTATCTATCTTTTCCATCACCCTTTCTCTGTGTCCTCATTCCACATTGGGAACTTCAGGCGCCTTTGCTGTTTCCTTCTCGCTTACCTTATCTCTAAACCAGAGCCTGCCCCAGGATTCAGTCCTTGCCCAGAATTCATTCTAGGCTCACTTCTCTTTAGGTCTTATCCAGCATCATTTTTAAATACTATGTGCGAAGGATACACAACATTTTAAGTTAATATCTGACCATTCTCCTAAAGTAAATCTAAGAAGTATTTCAAACTAAATATGTCTATAATCAAGCTCTTGTTTTGATTTCCAATACCAGTTTTATTTCCAATATCCAAATTTTCCAAAAATAAATAAATAAATAAATAAATAAATAAATAAATAAGTAAGTAAAGCAGCCACTTCTAGTCTTTCCCAGCTCAGCAAGTGCAGCATCACTCAACTAATTGGCATGCATCTAATTCCTGGCCAGTGTGGCTCAGTTGTTGAGCATCAACCCATCAACCAGGAGGTCAGGGTTCAATTCCCTATTAGATCACATTCCCAGGTTTTGGGCATGCAGGAGGCAGTCAATCAGTGATTCTCTCTCATCATTGATATTTCTATGTCTCTTTCCCTCTCCCTTCCTCTTTGAAATCAACTAAAAACAATAAAATAAAATAATGCTGCCCTAGCCAGTTTGGTCCAGTGGATAGAGTATAGGCCTGCGGACTGAAGTGTCCTGGGTTTGAATCTGCTCAATGGCACATGCCTGGAGTCGCGAGTTTGGTCCCCAGTAGGGGGCATGCAGGAGGCAGCCGATCAATGATTCACTCTCATCATTGATGTTTCCATCTCTCTCTCCCTCTCCCTTCCTCTCTGAAATCAATGAAAGTATATTTTAAAAAAATAATACTGTCGGTGCTGCTTCAGTATAAATCCAGAATCTGACCCCTTCTCTACCGTCCTTGACCAGTGCCTAATGACTGAGATTGAGGCTCATTGTGTTTGTTATAAATAGTTTCCTGGTCATTCCTTTTTCCGCACCATTCATTTTCTATATAGGGACATGAATAATGTCCTAAAACTTAAGTCAAATTCTAACATTCCTCTGACCATAACCTGCTGTTTGTTTCTAAACTCACTCAAAGGTTAAAAAAAGAAATGCCCAGATATAGTCTTTATTAACTTTTGTGTTCTAGTTGCAGACTAGCTCCCTTCCCTCATTCCCCAACCCTCCCACCAGGTGTCCTTCTCACCAGCCACATAGGCCTCCTTTTTCTCGTTGAAACACTGAGTACACCCTCATGTTAGGATATTTGTACTTGATATATTCCTTCCTTTAAAAAAAATAGCATCCCTGAGTACCTGAATACCCGTATGCCCCCCTTCCTGATTCCTTTCAGGTCCTGGCTCAGATGTGACTTTTTCAGGGAGAACCTAACTCATAACATAGATGACATGTTGTGATAAAAGACTATTGGCCCTAACTGCAAATTCATTATAGCTGACTGGTCTCTTTTTTAAAAATTCTCTTTAAGGCGCATTCTCTTCATGTGAGCTTAGTAAAAATTGAACTTTAAGGACCTGCTTTTAGTTCCTTTCTTTCAAGTCTGTAGGCAATACCAGTCAGGTTCTAGTTTCTTTACCTCAGCTCCTGCTGTACCCTTTATCAGCTCTCTCATACCCACCTCCCCTGCCCCAAAAGAAACTCTTACAAGCAAAAAATATCTCTCTTTTGTGGCCTTCAGACCACAAAGAGAGAAGAAAGGGGAACTAAAGAGAGGAAAGAGAATTTTGTCATTTCTTCACTCCTCTCAAAACTCGGTTGTATGTTATTGAAATAAGAACTCTCATATGTTATTGAAAATTAGAAGAATTTAACGCTAAATATATGGGCATGAGGGCAAAGAGAATTGCACATGCATCAGGGGAATTGTTTACTATCATTCAATAATGTGTGATAGAGAAGTAAAAGATGCTGGGAATAGAATTGCTGGAAGAAAGAGGATTTGCTTCATTTCCTGAAGCTAAGTCTGTATAGCATCAAGGGATCTCTCCTATTGAAAAATAAGTGCAATATATTTAAAAGCAGTGTCATCCCCCAAACCTTGCAAGTACATGTCACAGGGTATCCCTCTGCTCTTTCACAGCTATGACCATAACTAACTATAACTATACTACAACTATCATGGACAAATAAATCTATTTGTTTAAGTTGCAGACAAATATTTAAAAGACAAGTGAATTGTTCATCTGAACTTACTCTTTTTATTGGATAAAACAGATATGTAAGTCTCAGGTATACAATATAATGATTCGGCATTTGCATATACTGAAATGTCCACCACACAAGTCCAGTTAACATCTGTCACCATATATAGTTACAGATTTTTCTCGTGAGAAGTACTTTTATGATCTACTTAGCAACTTTCAAATAGCAAAAGAGTAATATTAACTCTAGTCACCATGCTGTACATTATATCCCCATGACTTATTTATTTTATAACTAGAAGTTGGTACCTTTTAACTCTCTTTACTAATGTCACCAATCCCTTACCCATGCCTCTGGCAACACCCAATCTGTTCTCTGTATACATGAGCTCATTTTGTTGTTTTTGTTTGTTTGTTTTAATATCCTACGTAAATATGAGATCATTATGATATTTCTCTTTGACTTATTCCACTTCGTATAATATTCCTCAAGGTCCATCCATTTTGTCAAAATGGTAACATTTGCTTCTTTTTTAAGTATGAATAATAGTTAATTATATTTTGTTTATCCATTCATTCATCCATCAATGGTCCCTTAGTTTGTTGTTATATCTTGGTTATTGTAAATAATGTGGCAATAAATATGAGAGTGCATATAAAGTTTCAAGTTAGGGTTTTTGTTTCCTTTGAATGTCTTCTCATAAGTGGAATTGCTGTAGCATATGGTAGTTCTATTTTTAATTTTTTAAGAAACTGCCATACTATTTTTCTGTAGTGGCGGCATCGACTTACATTTATACCAATAGTGCACAGTGCACAAGGATTCCCTTTTCTCCACATCCTTACAACACTTATATTTCTTTTCTTTTTCTTTTTTCTTTTTGATAATAGTCATTCTAACAGGTGTGAGGTGATAGCTCATGGTTTTGAGCTGTGCTTCTCTAATAATTAATGATGTTGCGTACCTTTTAATGTACCTCTTGGCCATCTGAATGACTTTTTTGGAAAAATGTCTATTCAGATTATCTGCCCATTTTTTAATTGGATTATTTGTTTTTGCTATTGAGTTCTTGAATGAATCTGCACATTCAACAAAATAACTCTATAAGTGCTTTTGTGCTATGGGTCTCATTATAGGCTATGAGAAGAACCCTCAGAATCTGACAAATCATTAAGCTTTAAAAACTGGAAAAACCTTAACGACCATACAACTATTAAAATCTTGCTGTTGAAGATTTTATGCTAGTTTCTTTAAATACATTGCTTACATAATGTGATGAAGCAGCCAATTGGGTGTCTATAAGTGATATTAGGGAAGAAACACATATATAGTATTTAGTGATCACTTTTGATGTTAGTTATTATGTGATATTTTATCCTTTTATTTTGTATCCAAATGTTTGAGCACATAGAAAATTTTACTTTTGGCAAACTTAATTCCAAAGCTCCAAATTTGACACCTTTTAACAATTCTTTTTAAATGCTTTTAAACCATTATAGATGAGGATACAATAGAAATAACTGAAATTAATAGGACTGATTGAATCTATAGTTCACAATAAATTCAGAGTCATCGCAAAATGCAAGAACTGCCCAACCTCAGTAGGAAGTAGCTAACAAATATTTGTTGACTTCTTGATATGTTTACTGTGGAAAAGTTATTTTTTCTCTCTTTTTAACACAGATGAAGAACAAATTCCCCAGTCTGTTCATTTTGGCAGAGCTGTTTTGCTTACTTTTCAACCTTCTATTTTAAACATTAAAACTGTTCTAGTAAGCAGTAGCATCTAATTAAGGCCTCCAAATGTTATGTGAGTTTATGATTCAAAAAAATCAACTGGGGCATGAGTAATAGGTTATATGCAACCTGGGATTTTAATCTAGTGCAAACATATGTAAGACAGTGACAAGGGAAATGCAGATAGCTCAGTTAGTCTCTACAGCAGTTAGCATGGAACATATGTCTAAAGCTGATCTATCTGCTCATTTTATTGTCAATTAAACACTCAAATATTCAAACACTTAGTACCAACAAATATTTGGGCCAAATTTGGTTCCAGTGTTTTAATGTAATACCTTTTGACAGTTTCCATTAAATTTTTTCAAGCAGTAAAAGATGAGGGTATAGAAAAGCTTTCATCAATAGGGTTAATTAAAGCTGTTGCTCTCGATGAGTTCTTAGCATCATTGTCAAAATTAGAATTATTTTATAAGTGTGCACTGTTATGGAAGGTTCAAGTAAATCTTTTTCAAATGTTGACTAATAAAAATTAGATAACTTTTAATTGAGGACTCATAAGTCTTCTTTTTCTTTAAAACATATTTTATTGATTTTTTACAGAGAGGAAGGGAGAGAGACAGAGAGCTAGAAACATCGATGAGAGAGAAACATTGATCAACTGCCTCCTGCACATCTCCCACTGGGGATGTGCCCGCAACCAAGGTACATGCCCTTGACCGGAATCGAACCTGGGACCCTTCAGTCCGCAGGCTGACGCTCTATCCACTGAGCCAAACCGGTTTTGGCTCTCATAAGTCTTCTTAAAGAAGAGTACCTTCATATATATATATATATATATATATATATATATATATGTATATATTTTAGTTACAGTTGACATACAATATTTTAGTTTCAGGTAAGATACCCAATTTTTTCAGATGGATGACATTTTTATTAAATGTATTGGGGGGTAACATTGGTTAATAAAATTATATAAGTTTCAAGTGTACAATTCTATTATACATCATCTGTATATTGCATTGTGTGCCCACCACCCAAAATCAAATCTTCCTCCATCACCATATATTTACTACTACATCATTCCTATTTCCTCTGGTAACTACCATATTGTTGCCTGTGTCTCTGAGTTTTTGTTTCTTTGTTTTTCTTGTTTGTTCATTTGTTGCTTTCAAAGACAAGAACTATATCATTTCACTCAGATGTGGACTATAAAACTGAATACCCTATTCTTTAGCAGTGGTATTCTAGGCTCACCACTGGCTATTGTATATGTTTATGAATTAGAAATAGTGAACTTATCAGTATAATACTTATTTTTGTGATAATGTAAGAAACAACTTTGCACAAAATTCTAATGTTTTAAAATCTACACTGTGCTTTAAAAATTTAAAAAGCTAGAAACTCAAGTTTGCAAAGGCAATATGTTCTCTAATAAGGGTAGTTTTTGAAGTCTACAGCTTTAGATTCATGTATTTGCTTGAACTCTTTGAGTCTATGTGACCACGGAAACATTATTCATCTACTGAGAAGAGGCTTAATCTGTCTCATGAATAATTATAATGTCAACTTTAAATACTTATGATGAGGAATAAATATAATCATATATGTTTCCTTTCACAAAGCAAACACTCCGAACTAGCTTTATTGTTATTGTTCTTTGTCGCTTTTCCCCTTCACCCTCACTGTGAAAAGCTAGTCAGTCATCTCTGCAACATCGCCACCAAGTGGTCCGTCCTCAGCATCTGATACAGTTTCACCAGTACGAGGAAATCCGCCAGTGGGTAGAAATTGTATTGAAATAAGATAGAGTAAAAGGCAATTTCTACATGGGCCAAAATACACATTATCTAGACCACAGTATAAGGAATAATCTGAAAATGTGCCAGAATTTTCTGACCTTTAGCAAATAATCCACTTTACATTTTCAGAAATGGACAGGGGAAGATAAGTTGGCCTTGTTAGGAAGTCCTCTGTATTGAAATGAGCTTATAAAGTACTGAGAACAGGAGTGTTTCCTTGATCATATATCAGGAAATAGTGAAAATTACTAACTGGCCGTATGCAAATATTACAACATATACTATGTTCTTTATTTTGGCCTCCAAAGTAGAAAATGAATGGCTCTTGGACAAGCTTCAGTTCTCTCCCTGGAGTCTATACATTTCTCTTCTTTGCTGACAATTTCTCAAAAGTTCAGGGCAGAGATATTGACTTTCATTGGATGAAGTGCTCATCATTACCCATTTTTGGAAAAAATCCAAGGTTATAAATTAGAGCAAGCTATCTGCTATGGTTGACTTGTAACACTGAACTGGGAGATTAAAAACCTACATGCAAAAATAACCTTGAACATGTCGGATAGGAAATAAACTTGGAAACCAAATGAAGTGGCCTCAAAGTGTAAAGCCTGATTTAAAAAGTGATAAAACAGATGGCTAGTGAAAGTGAAGAGCTTGATACAGAGAAAAATCTGAAAATCAATTACACTGAATTTTTATTTATTTTATTTATTTATTTTTAATATATTTTATTGGTTTTTTACAGAGAGGAAGGGAGAGGGATAGAGAGCTAGAAACATCAATGAGAGGGAAACATCGATCAGCTGCCTCCTGCATATCCCCCACCGGGTATGTGCCCGCAACCAAGGTACATGCCCTTGACCAGAATCGAACCTGGGACCCTTCAGTCCGCAGGCTGACGCTCTATCCACTGAGCCAAACCGGTCAGGGCTGAATTTTCATTTTTAAATTTATTTCTCAAAGATTTATTATTTGTCTCGAGCGATATATGCTTAAAACATTAAAATATTGCCCTTTTCTCAGATAAGTTCATGATGGGAACACATGCAAACAAAGATTACAATGAAACACATTAATTGCTATAACTTAAATATGACCAAACTGATAGTAATGCTACATGAATAAATTAGTTAAGGTTTTATTGGGGATAAGGGATGAGAAATGAGTATTAAAAAGGTACATCACACACAACGTGGAGAAGAAATCATTCAAGAGTGATAGAAGTGTGTATGAAAATGTTTAGAGGTGTGCTCATTGAGCAATTTCTAAATGCCTACAAAATGTGGGGGCCTTGTCAGGGCAAGGAGGTTGGAACATGATTGGAAGAATGTTATGTGTAATGAAACATAAATTGCAAGTAAATAAAAGTAAAATAAATCTAGATATTTGGAGAAATGCCTGGTTGGTGGGGCCCTGTAGTTGAGCCTCAACCCATGAACCATAAGGTCACAGTTCAATTCCCAGTCAGGACATATGACCAAGTTGCGGGCTCGATCCCCAGTAGGGGGAATGCAACGATCCTCTCTCATTATTGTTGTTTCTATCTCTTTCTCCCTCTCCCTTTCTCTCTTAAATCAGCAAAAAAAGAATATTTTTAAGTGATATTTTGGGAAATTTCTAAAAAGAGAAATGGTAGACTGCCTTACTTTTGGAAGTCCTATCTAGTTTTTTCAACATGTAGATATGCTACTTGTCAATAGGTAAATGGACAGATAAATTATAAAGACCTTGCCAAGCATGAAAACAAGGAATGGATAGGTCCAGGGCCAAAATAGAAAATGAATCACAGCTTAAAAGTGGGAGTGTTAACGCCTCATAGGACAGCAATAAAAGCTACAGGGCTGGCTTGGAATTTGACACCCAGCCTGAAGCTGGAACCTGCAAAACAATAGTTGCATCTGAAAAATTTGTACAATAGCATGTAAAATACACATAAGATATACTTTATTCGGCATTGTCTGGCCATTGCCTCCAAAATAAAAAATACATTCCCTTTGGAGAACCTTCAGATTTTTTCCCCTTGGAGGACATACATTTCTCTTCTTTAGGCATAGGAAGGGTCATGGAAGGAAATCAAGCCAAGGAATTCGAGTCTTAGTCTAGAGCACATAAAGCTATGTTCCCTGATCTTCTCAGGATTTGAAAAACCAGAAATTCTTAAAAATGCTATTAAAGTATAAAGCAAAGTACAAACTGCTGCCAGAACAATGACTACCTTAGAACTCAGAAAATTTAGAAATCAAGTATTACTATCCCAACATCAGTTGTGTTAACTCTATAACCCAAGGATTATAGAGTTCATGGGACTTCTGAAGGAAGCCATTCATGTGATAAATCAACACAAAATAATGTGAGAGAAAATAACAACAAACTAATAAATGTCGGACACAATAAAAATAAGTCAGCAACAAACATCATGAGCTACATATACCCTAGGAACTAAGATCCTGATAAATTATAAAATTGATCCAAAATTGTTGAAAACCTGGATGAAATAGACAATTACTATGAAAAGGAATAACCTTGATTTAAGAATAAATGAAAAAGCCGATTTGACCAAAATAATCAAAGCATTAAATTTTATTGCCAACAAATATTCCATTAAAATAAGTATCAGGCCCAGAAACATGTAGAGGCAAGTTCTATAAAACTTTTAAGAAATGGATAAATGGCAGTTTATATGATCCAGAGAAGTCCATGAAGTAACAATACTCAAATCATTCTATGAGACTACAATAACCATGATAGGAAAACAGAAATGAGAGAGTAAAAGACAAGTCACATAAGGCTAATCTCACTAATGCAAAGACATACATACACATATCCCAGGAAAATATTATTAATTTTACCTACAAATATATTAAAACCATGGCAAATTAGGGTTTTCTCAGAAATACAAAGGCATTGGGAAGTATAAGGAGCTACCCAATAGGTGTAAAAAATTACCAAGTTTTGAAAATGTAAAGAACATAGAATCTAATGGAAAAGATGACTAGTAAAACACAGCATAACATTGAATTCAGAAACAAACAAATGTGAACATGGAAAGTGCTTTGTGGAGAACTTTTCTGAAATCCATGAAGCTATGTGTGTATTTCACCAAGTTTCAATTTACATCAAGTTCAATATTAATTTGTGTAATCCTTGATCACATATGCAAGGTTCTTCTTTTTACCATTGATTATAATAACAATAAAGAATAATCAAAGTTCTGTTATTAAGGGAAAAGAAAAATGGATTCTAATATTTTACATTGTTGAATATCTTCAAATAGGTAAAAGCAGTGAACTTGAAGTACATTGATAAATCTGAAAACTGCATTAACAAGTAAAAATTAATTGTAAGCCCTTGAATATAGTGTTTTAACTGATACACTTTTTAATTCCCAGACCCTGATATTTTATGGCTTCCTATATGTCCTACATATATAAACATATAACTTAGAAGTATATATAAAATATTCATACATGACCTTTATTTAGGGAGGAATGGAAAAAGAATTGCAGATATTTATAAAAAGGAAGTAAATAGTAACCACCTTTATATTTTTTACAAAAATGAGCAAATACAATAAAACAATCTCCATATATTTTGCAGCTTAATTTTCTTAAAATTAAAACAAGAAACAAAAAATTTGAATATAAAGTGCTCTAACCTCCATGTTGGAGGTAACAGCAGTGATTAAGGTGAGCATTTGAACAAACCAATGGTTTAGGATTTGTAAGTAAGGGGATGATTTGAAAACACTTTGTGAGAATAATTAAGGAGGTGTAGTGATTGATTGGATATAGAAGTTCAGAGGGCATAAAGCAATTGAATGGACAGTGAAAAAATTGAAAAACAAAGGTTAAGTCAGATATAGTCTTTGAATCCAGATTACAATATGGTAAAGTCTTAGAGTAGAAAATAACTTTAGGACATAACTACTTCAAGTCCTATGGAATACTTGGTCCACAAACACATTAACATAGATGGGATGCAGGAAGAGGGAATAGCAGGTGTATGGAGGAAAGATATGCATCTAATGCATGAAAAAAACTAATGCATGTATGTCTGTGTGTAAGTGTATATGCATGTAAGCATCTAACATTTTATATGCAAAGTAAAATTTACAAAACATAGAATGAACCATTGAAAGTGTAAAATTAGCAGCATTTAACACATTTGCAATGTTGTTCGCATTTAACACATTCTAAATGTTGTTCAGCTATCACCTCTACCCATTGCCAAGCAGCCACTAATCTGCTTTCTTCTCTATGGGGTTACCTAATCAGATTATTTTATATAAATGGAGTTATATGACAAGGGACCATATATGCCTGGCTTTTTTCACTGAGCATAATGGTTTTTATTTTTATCCAAGTTGATGCAAGTACTTCATCCCTTCTTATGACCAAACAGTATTCCATTGTATGGATGTGCCAAATTCTGTTTATCCTTCATCAGTTAGTGAACATTTGGTTTGCTTCTACCTTTGGGCTATTACAAATAGGGCTGCTGCAAACACTTGTGTGTAAGGTTCAAATACCTGTTTTTAATTCTTTGGGTATGTCTAGAAAGAAAGTTAGATGTCCTTTTCTTATGCCCTAACTTCCTGGAAAATCAATTAATGATACCTGTTAAGAGAAACCTACTCTGTTTGTTGGATTTCCTTAGTACAATGCCTCTGGCTAAATTATTACTGATAGTAAATTAACCAGACTCTATGAATGCTTTTTGAAACAAGAGTTAGATTTGGAATTCTTGCTTCAGTTTGGCTTTTGAAATATTATGCAAACTGCATGTGGATTTTTTAGGACTATGCTTACCGAAATGGAGACTTCTGTTCAGTTCCTCTCTCTGCCTTTCCTCTCTCTCTCTCTCTCTCTCTCTTTAACCCAAAGCAATGGGATCTATCCTCTATTAACCTTATACTCTATTCCAAAACCAAAGAATCTCATTAAATTGAAACTTTTTCTGCCTCACCTAAAATTGCAAACAAGTTGTCACTAAATTATTTAATTTCTGTCTAGGGGCACCTCATTATATTCTCCAACAGCTGTAAATACCCCCTTAGTGTAAGTACCTCTGAAGGTGATATAAATATTTTTTATCCTTTTTTGTTTTAGTCTTAGGTACCAAAACATTTATTTGAATATAATAAGTGCAAACAATGATTGAATAAATAATAGCTTTCTAAACATGAACACAGTATAATCATCTCAGAACTAGCGATTGATTTTCAGCAATAAAAAGCCTCAGATTAAAGGTTACATTTTTTAGAGGGGATTTTTAAATTGCTGTTTTTGAATCCAGGTGGAAACCTGTGTCAACAAAGGCCCTTTATAATGGAATTTTAAGGTCCTTCTTCTCCTGAATTAATTGTGTAGCTTTAACTGTGGACCTACAACCCGAAAATTGACCCCCACAAACACATTTCCTAAGGTGAAAAACTTCAATTATCTAGTTTTATAGTTAAAAGGATTAGTATTTTTCAAAACACATTTTCACACACACACACACAAAAATAAATAAATCAATACAAAAATAAATAAATAACCCTCTCAGTAACAGATGCTTCTGGAGAGAGTCGGTAATACAGGTTTGTCAGGATAGAAAATTAAGTGCACGCTACCAAGGTAGTTTCTTTATTCATGTAGCACTCATTGTGGTGGGGATTTCAAACATGTGTGTTGTTCAGGTATTCTAATTGTAAATAATGACTGCTTCCAGATTTGCTGTATTCATATCAGCTCTTAGAAGTCATTACTATACCTGCTTCCAGATGTGCTGTATTCATTTCAGCTCTTAGAAGTCATTACTACCTAACAGGTTTCTCTCTCCACTTAGTTCCTCCAGGTCCATTCATGCAAAACATAAGATTTCCTCTTTTTTGTGGCTGTATAGAATTCCATTGTGCAAATGTACCACAGCTTTTTTATTCACTAATCTACTAATGGGCACTTGGGCTCTTTGTAGATCTTGGCTATTGTAAATAATGCTGCAATGAACATAGGAGTGCATATATTCTTTTGAATTACTGCTTTAGATTTCTTCAGATATATTCCCAGAATTGGGATTGCTGGGCCAAAAGGCAGTTCCATTTTTAATTTTTTGAAGACCCCCCACATTTCTTTTTAAGTTCTTAATTGTGAAGTGCTTGCAAAGCCAAAAAGCTTGGTCAATATAAGGTTTCAAAAATCAGCTTAAATGTTAAAAGAATTTAAAGAATGAGCTAGGCTCTATTTGATACCATACACAAAAATTAACTCAAAATAGATTAAATATTTAAATATTAAGACTTGAAACAATAAAATATATAGAAGTAAACAGATACTAACATTATGGACCTTGGGATCAGAGAGGCTTTTATGAACTTGACCCCAAAGGAAAAATAAATGACTGGGACTAAATCAAACCAAAAAGCTTCTGCACAGAAAAAGAGAGGCAACCAACCAAAATAGAACAAGCTATTTTCAAATAATACCTTTGATAAAGGGATATTATTCAAAATATATAAAGAATTCATACAACTCAACAATTAAGCAATCCTATTAAAAAGGGTAGATGATCTGAACAGAAAATTTTTCCAAAATGACATAAAAATGGACAACATACATATGAAAAGATACTCAACCTCACTAGCTATACTATTAAAAGAAATGCAAATCAAAACCACAATGAGATACCACCTCGCACCTCTTAGAATGGCTATTATCAATAAGACAAGAAATAACAAGTGTTGAAGAAGTTGTGGAGTAAAAGGAACTCTTATTCACTGCCGGTAGAAGTGTAAATTGGTACAGCCACTGTGGAAATCTGTATGGAGGTTCTTCAACAAAAGACAAATAGAGCTATCATATGACTCAGCAATCCCTCTTCTGGGTATCTACCTAAAATTTTGAAAACACTTATTCATATATTCATTGTAGCATTATTCATAGTTGCCAAGACATGGAAACAACCTAAGTGTCCTTTGATGGATTGTTAGATTAAGTTGTGGTACATACCTACAATGGAACATTATTCAGCCAAGAGAAAGAATGACATAATGCCATTTGAAACAACATGCTTGGATCTTGAGAGTATCATACTAAACAAAATAAGTCAGATGGAAAAAGACATGAATTATATCATTATGTGGGATGTAAAATAGAAAGCAACAAATGAACAAACAAAACAAACAAGCTCATAGACACAGACAAAAGTATGAGGCTAGCCAAAACCGGTTTGGCTCAGTGGATAGAGCGTCGGCCTGCGGACTGAAAAGTCCCGGGTTCGATTCAGGTGAAGGGCATTTACCTGGGTTGCGGGCACATCCCCTGTGGGAGATGTGCAGGAGGCAGCTGGTCGATGTTTCTCTCCCATCGATGTTTCTAACTATCTATCTCTCTCCCTTCCTCTCTGTATAAAATCAATAAAATATATTTTAAAAAATGAGTATGAGGCTAAAAAAGAGAGGAAGGGGTGAGGGGCAGGATGAAAAGGGTATAGGGAGTCATATATAGTGATGGAGGGAGACTAGACTGTGAGTGGTGAGCATATAATGGAATACACAGATGATGTAATATAGAATTGTACACTTGAAACATATATAATATTATTAACTAGTGTCACCCCTACAAATTTAATTTTTAAAAAAATGACTTGAGGCTTGTGATATATGTCGAATATATCACTAATGTATCAGCAACAACAAAAATATGGCATTAGCCCTAGCCAGTTTGGCTCAGTGGATAGAGCATTGGCCTGCAGACTGAAGGGTCCCAGATTCAATTCCGGTCAAGGACACAAGCCTGGGTTGTGGGCTCGATCCCCAGTGGAGGGTGTGCAGGAGGCAGCCAATCAATGATTCTCTCTCATCATTGATGCTTCTATCTCTCTCTCCCTCTCCCTTCCTCTCTGAAATCAATAAAAATATATTAACAAATATGGCATTAAAAGTGCAATATAAAAATTACATAAGTCATCAATTTCACTGCAACACCTTTGCTTTAAAATCTGTGCTTTAGATGACAACTTTCCACATTCTCTAGGATTTTTGTACTGTCTATTATTTGTATACTAGAGACCCAATGCATGAAAATTCATGCAAGAGTAGGCCTTCCTTTCCCCAGCTGCCGGCACTGACTTCCCTCCGGCACCCGGGACCTGGGCTGCTTCCTTCGGGCTGCCCGCAGGCACCTGGGACCTGGGCTGGCTTCCCTCTGGCCTTGGCTTTGTCAGGAAGGACGTCTGGAATGATGTCCAGAAGACATCTGATCTAATTAGCATATTACCCTTTTATTATTATAGATGCCTACAGTTTTATGAACCTCTCTCCACATTCTTAAAATGTCCCCATGTTTAATCTATTTCCCCATGTGGAAGGAAACATACATCCACACACCCTCCCTCCATGGTACAGTGAGGGTGCTGACCTGTGACATGGCAGCCATCTGCCGGGTGCAGATAAAGACAGAGTCAGCTCAGTGGATTGGGAACTGATAGGGGCTCTGAGGTTCACAGCAGCAGCTTTTGTATCCTAACAGATTTGCTATGGTTTAAAGCTGAGTAGAAGCAGCAGCTTCCTTATCTTGCTCCTTGGGCAAGGTGTTTCCCATAATTGGTGATAGAAACTCAAAAAAAAAAAAAAAAAAAGCTCAGACATAACTAGTTTCTTCATTACTCCTAAGGAATGTGCAGGTTAACTAATATTCTTTAATAAATGTCTTTATAATGAACTAGCTAGTGCCAACTCTGCTGCAACTAAATACCCAAACCTATGTTGAAGTGCTTCACCCGCTAGAACTTTCCATGACTATTCAGGCCCTTCTCCTGCACTATTTTACCTGGGTTTTTGAATCTTTAAGTTATCCTAGTGTTTCATATCTCCTTTGATGAGTTATCGCCATCATTAAAATATTGCTGTGTTCCACCATTCATTTCCACTATACAGTTTCCCCCTTACAGTTTCTACTTCTGAAACTGCTCTGAAAAAAAAAACTTACCAGAGACACACTGCTGACCAACTTAAAGGAACACTTTATATTCTTGCTCTGATTGACTTTATATATATTAAGTCAGAATTACAGACTACCCCTTCCTTCCAAAATGTCTTCATTTCCCCATTCCTCTTGGTTCCCTCCCTGATCTCTATTTTTGTCTCTTGCATGCTTCTAGATCTTATGTTAAGGGCACTCATTTCCTCATTTTAATACTGCCAGATAGTAATATATACATCAAAAATTATTATAAAGATTGGAAATATTGATTATCATTCACCTGGCACATTGGAGGCACAGGGTGCATGCTCAATAAGTAACATCAATCACATTGCAAGTCATCTTTCTCCTCCTCTCCTCCTTGCTTATTCTCTCTGATACTCTAATATTAAACTGTATTTAGCTTTGATGTTTTATATGAAACAGATTGTTTCTAATTTAAAGTAACAAAAGTTCAGCTTAAACAATGCTTAACACTAAAAAGCTTTTATGCATCCACATTATTAGAAACGCTGTGTTATATTAGGTTCCAAGCCACTGGCTCCATATCTCTGCAGTTGTGTGTTGATGCTTTCCCTGGTTTCTCTTGTAGTTATAGGTTACTTGATGGTAGACATGATGTCAGTGTTTCCTTGGTCACACCGAGACACATGTGTGTGTATGTGAAAGTTCTAGCAGGTGAAGCACTTCAACATAGGTTTGGGTATTTAGTTGCAGCAGAGTTGGCACTAGCTAGTTCATTATAAAGACATTTATTAAAGAATATTAGTTAACCTGCACATTCCTTAGGAGTAATGAAGAAACTAGTTATGTCTAAGTTTCTTTTTTTTTTTTTTTTTTTTTTTTTTGAGCTTCTATCACCAATTATGGGAAACATCTTGCCCATGAAGCAAGATAAGGAAGCTGCTGCTTCTACTCAGCTTTAAACCCTAGCAAATCTGTTAGGGAAGGGTGGGGGGGGGAGTCTCCTCTGACTTTTGCCTAAGAACAAAACATGTCTACTAGTATTCCCAAATGCTTCCGGTCTAACTCTTCTCATGTCTCAGTGGCTCCCCTTCGGTTTACTTTCACTGATAATGGAGAAAAGAATACAATGAGTAGCTAAGCTTCATCTCTGAAGCCAGTTTCAGATAACTTAGATGCTGATTCCACTGGTCCCCAAGCTACAACGAAACTACCATCACCATCCATACCCAATACCTCCAGCCCTGTAATCAGATTGTCTCTGCTTCCGCTGTCCCCTTAACCACATTGCAGCACACCTGAGGCAACTGAGGAGTGGCTCTTGATGAAACATCTATAAAGCCCATTCTATCCTGCTTCTGAAGTTTAAATCCATATTCCCATACATTATCATAGAGGCATAAAAGGTATTTTCAAATTGCTCAAAATGAAGTCTATGCACATACCCATATACCTAATTATCCCCCTTTTCCCCAGTATAACAGTAATAGTAATAATAATGATACTGAAGGAATAATGTGTTTTACCTGTATCTATCCCCACATCTTCATCTGCCATTCAACCTTTCTGGTACTCATACATAGCCCTTCCGATGTGTGTTAAGCTTAGTAGCATAATACAATATGATACTATAAGTGACTTACAGAATTGTAGGTTCTGAACCTTTCAGAACAATGAAGTCACTACAAAATTATGAAGGGCCAATACCTTGTCTATTTTGTTTTAATATTTTTATTTATTTATTTTCTTTATTGATTAAGATATTATATATGTGTCCTTATCCCCCCATTGACCCCCACTCTACCACTCAATGCCCTCACACCCCTAGTGTCTGTGTCCATTGGTTAGGCTTATATGCATGCATACAAGTCCTTTGGTTGATCTCTCCTTCTTCCCCCCACCATCCCCTGCCTTCCCTCTGAGATTGGACGGTCTGATCGATGCTTCTCTGTCTCTGGATCTGTTTTTGTTCATCAGTTTATGTTGTTCATTATATCCCACAAATGAGTGAGATCATATGATATTATCTTTCTCCAACTGACTTATTTCGCTTAGCATAATGCTCTCCAGGTCCATCCATGCTGTTGCAAATGGTAGGAATTCCTTCCTTTTTACAGCAGCATAGTATTACATTGTGTAGATGTATCACAGATTTTGAATCCACTCATATGCTGATGGGCACTTAGGCTGTTTCCAAATCTTAGCTATGGTGAATTGTGCTGCTATGAACATATGGGTGCATATATCCTTTCTAATTGGTGTTTCTGGTTTCTTGGGATATATTCCTAGAAGTGGGATCACAGGGCCAAATGGGAGTTGCATTTTTAGTTTTTTGAGGAAACTCTAATAACTATGGAGAAAATTGAAGCAGTCATCAAAAAGCTTCCAGCAAACAAAAGCCCAGGGCCAGATGGCTTCACAGGAGAGTTTTACCAAACATTCAAGAAAGAACTAAAACTTATCCTCCTCAGACTATTCCAAAAAATTCAAGAGGAAGGAACACTTCCAAGCTCATTCTATGAAGCTAGCATCACCCTAATACCAAAACCAGATAGAGACAACACAATGAAAGAGAATTATAGGCCAATATCCCTCATGAACATAGATGCCAAAATCCTTAACAAAATTCTAGCAAATCAGATCCAGCATTACATCAGAAAGATCATACACCATGATCAAGTAGGATTTATCCCAGGGATGCAAGGATGGTATAATATCCACAAATCAATAAACATAATACAACACATAAACAAATTGAGAGATAAAAAATTACATAGTCATATCAATTGATGCAGAAAAAGCATTTGACAAAATCCAACACCCTTTCTTGATAAAAACTCTTAGCAAAGTGGGAATAGAGGTATAATACCTCAACACAATAAAAACCTTATATGACAAACCTACAGCCAACATCATACTCAATGGGCAAAACCTAAAACCTTGTCTATTTTGATGCAAGTTAAATCTTATAAAAAGTAATTTAATTATCCAGTAGGGGAAAGACTCCCTTGTTGTGACTTGAATTTCTATCCTGCTTATCTTTCTATTGTTTAACCATAAGCCTTGGCCTTTGTTATTTGTGACAACAAAATCAATTTGGATCAAACATAAGTCAAAGAAACAAATATTTTTAAAAGGTTAGTCTAAAATAGCACTCAGAAAACAATTCCCTGCCTACTGTAATTTCTTGCTTGGCTGCACAACAATTTTCTATCAACAATTGAACTGGTGGGGGAGCTAAAATATTCTGGGGTTGGTCATACACCTAAATTCATCTCTCTCTCTTTTTTTAACTTACTTTTACATTATCTATAGAATTGTCATTTTCCTTTCTTGGTGGGTATTTTTTTTTTTTTTGGACGCTTTGCTTTCTCTATGTAGCACATTTAAAAAACACACAAAGCAGAGAGTAGCCTACATTTTAAAAAATAACATTTAATCTCTACTGTAGACACTGAAATTAAAAATACTCCTCAGTTCACAGTACATTAATATACTAGTAACCTATACATGTAAGATTTCTCTACCTTTCTCTCATAGTCACCAATTCTAAAGTTTTTTTTAATCGTTCCTTCTTCATTTCTTCACTTCTTTCACACTATATTATGTATTTTATGATCTGAAAATATTCCTAGATCCTGGCTTCCATCTGTGGCAGATAGAACATCCCATGGAACACATCACTTAGGATGGAGGCGTGGGCTCCCGTCGTCTTCCCACTTCCACAGCCAATGCCACATGGGCATTTTCTTGGTGATCTATGTGGAAATACATGTGGGACCACTTTACGTGACTTAACACCTGTAATTTCACTAAGGATAGCCAATCTGCTTGTTGGTATTGTTTTTTTCCTTGTTATTGAATTTATAGGGGTGACCCTGGTTAACATTATTATACAGGTTTTGGATGCACAATTCCACAACAGATCATCTGAACACTGTACCACGATGCTCTAAAACGCAAGCCTCCTACATGCCAGCACTTGTTACTATGTACTTTCCTACTTTTGCCTTTTGGGTGAGTGTAAAGTTCAGAAAGATGCAGCCTTCAGCTGTTGTGTGAAACATATCTAACCACCTCCTCATCTTATGAATCCTGTATTAATTTTCATGCGTGTGATCAATGCTTTCTACCAAAAGAAACTGCTGTAATTTCCAAACGAAAAAGGAAAGCTGAGACAGTGAGATTTCAAAGGGTTCAGAGGAGAAAGAAAAAAACTGTAGCTATAAATGTTATTTTTTTGTTTCTCCCAATTATTTTATACCGATACTCCCATTATGTTAGGCTGTGAATGTGCCTAGTTGATTATCAAACAGTATCCCACCACCAAGGATACTGTGGGTCCTGGTGTTGACGCTGTCATCCACATCAGCCCTGCCAGTGCTTCTGGCAAAAACATGAATACCAACTGCTAACGGGAACCTGAACGGTAAGCGGAGGTGTCCTCCCCCTCCCCCGACCGTCCCCCCCCCCACCCCACCCCCCGGGGTCGAGTCTCGAGACACCGAAGAATGAGCTACTTGGATGAGAAGATTTAAGCAAAAGTGTAGAAAATTTATTACAAGCAGATTCAGACTCCCCGCAAGGGGAAGGGGACCCAAGAATGGGCTGCCCGTTAAAGCCTTGTAGTCAGGGGTATATATTTGCTACAAGCCTGCTCTATGTCTATCTGTGTTGTCACCCTATTGACTCAATTGTTTTTGCCCTGTTTCTATGTGCTCTTCCTCTGTTCCCATGCCATGCTGAACTTTTTCTGTTCCTATGTGTTCGTACATCTTGTTTACTGCAGGCCCTCCCTTGGTTTCCCATGCCTCCTGCTTTGAGTCCAGAAACGTTTTATTAGTAGTATTTCTGCTTGGTTAGTTCCTGTAGTTAGGCTGCTCAAACGGCCATGTCTGGCCCTGCCCATGTCCCTCCTGCCTTTGTTCTCCGCTGGAGCCCCGCCCTATCTGCCTGAATTTCAAGCTTACTCCTCTCCCAACCAGTGATATGACCTTCACAGCCAGCCTTAGTGCCATACATGACTGTCATACCACCATACAGGTGTGCTCACCCCCAGGGCCCCTGCGGTCCACAGTGTCATCAACAGCACTGAAAGGTCAGTCAGTGCTGAGTCATGCTTGCCGCTACCACCCCTGGAGTGGATGTTTGAGTCACCTTTCACCTAATCGCCATAGAGCCTAATGCTCCCCAGATTCATAGAAAAATTTTTAAATTAATTTTTAATTTAGGTTTTAATTGTATTTCCTAAGCTAAGAGACCTTTTGAGCATAGGTTTGTGTTATGCCCAGATTTCAGGATCCCCAAGAAACCACACCAGGGAGCCAGCCATGTCCGATGCAAAAGCATAAGAGTCTTTATTCGAGCTAGCTTGGCTCCCTCACCTTGCCGACACAGCAGCAGGAAGCAGAGAGAGAGATAACCCTGTGTGGAGACGGGTTTTATAGTGGGGGTTGGAGTAAGGGGAGGAGAAAGGACTGTGCTCTGTCGATTGGCCAGAGCAAGTCGGTGTCTTGTTCCTGGGTGTGGCTAGCAGAGGCTTAGACTTCCGGGAAGAAGCTCCTTGCCAAGCACGTGGCCAAGGTAAGATGGAGCACTTACCCTGGGGCAAGATGGAGGGCGTAGCCCTTACCTTGGGGCAAGGTGGAGGGCCTAACCCTTACCCTGGGGCAAGGTGGAGGGCCTAGCCCTCGCCCTTTCAGTTTGCAATATATTCAAAATTAATTTGGTCTTGAAACAAATTTGCTTTCCAAGTTCCTGGGTCGCATAGGAAAATATAGTTTCCATTATGCTCCTTATTTTGTTACATAATTAGCTCTGAAGTTGATAAATGCCAAGGTAGGCTTGGTTAACAAAACTGTTTCTTGCCGAAACCGGTTTGGCTCAGTGGGTAGAGCATCAGCTTGCGGACTGAAAGGTCCCGGGTTCGATTCCGGTCAAGGGCATGTACCTGGGTTGCGGGCCCATCCCCAGTGGGAGATGTGCAGGAGGCAGCTGATTGATGTTTCTCTCTCATCGATGTTTCTAACTCTCTATCTCTCTCCCTTCCTCTCTGTAAAAAATCAATAAAACATATTTAAAAAAAAAAAACAACAACAAAAAATCTGTTTCTCAGAGAGGGCCTTTGCTACAAAAGGTGGTAAGAATTAATAAATACTATAGGACTGCTACAGAAAAAAAAAGTATTCTTCTTCAAAAGGCAGAAAGTGTTTTAAGTGTTTTTTTTTTCATCTTTAGAAAGTAGTAAAAATGTTAATATTTCATAGATAAAATGAAAAACAGCAGCAACTTTTATATAAAATATTAATAATAACATACCAAATAAGTCATAAAAATTTAAATCAATGTGACCAAGGTTATCTTTTTATTTGGAATATTAGGTTAGAGATAAATAGAAATAAAAAGGTGACAATAACATACTTAAATAAAACACAGTACAGTCTCTGGAAGAAGAAATAGGCTTTTCATAGTCTGGACCTTGCTTTTTAGTGCTGTTTAAACATTTGACTTTGGAAATAATGATACAATAGTCTAAGATACTGTTTCTCCAATTTGATTTTAATATCTATGACCCTATTAAAAGGGAAATAGCTTCAGTCTTCCAATGTTGAGTTAAATTATCTTGGTTATGTTACTTAAATATGTATAAACATAAAGCAAAATGTAAACTTCTGATGTTATAGCTTATATACAACCATAAAACTAAGACCAATGCATAATACGAAAAAATACGATAAAATTCAAATGAACATTTATCTAAAGTGTCAGTGGAGGGTTTTCTGGACTAAGTTGCCATTCATTACAGAAATACGCTGTTGACTGCTGTGGAGCAGATTCTTTTGAGTCAACACTTCCCTAGACCCTGGAGGACTCAATTTCTCACCACATTTCTCTATTCCAGGGATGATGGAAACTTTATTTGTAAAGCATGCTTCGAATCAATTGGACATCACTTGGCACAAAGTCATGTTTTAATTATTCAATTTATTTTTTTTTTCATTTTTAATTACCTTGAGACCATTAAAGTTATCCTTTTGGTGCCAGCATATTTTCAGGCACCAATGAAAACGCTGGTCCTGAAACCGTATAGAGTCACTGGCAATAAGATAGCCATATACATAATCTGTTTGTACATCAATTTGTTTATGTCATTGAAATAAAAACACCTTCCTCCTACCCCACGCATGTTAAACACCCAGTTAAATCTCAAGATTACTCCAATACTTATTTTCATTCAGATAAGAGGCACAAGGATATGCAAAATGTTAATATGCACCAAAACTAGAGCACTAATACTGAATAATCATGGGGGACAGGAAAAAATTTTAACATATGAAGCTGGGAAAGTTTATTAAAGGCATCCTATTGTATTCTGTTTATTATAATATATCTTTATTGAGCATCAGTCCTTTATTGCATATAGTCCCACACAGAAACTGGCATATAAAGATAAATGATTCATTTTGTGAATACTCAACAAAAAAAAACCCTACTGTAAGACAGTTACTCAAAATATTAAATAATATATAAAGCTGTGATGATCCTAACAGTGATATATAGCTGCATTCAGAAGTTAGAATAGAGGCCTTGGTAAATAATACTTAGTGTGCAAATTTGCTGTAACAAATACATCTCTGGTTTATTGAAGTGACTCTTGGGGAAAAGATGTTAACCCTTTACCTGAATTTTACATTTGAAACAAGGGAAAGTTTAAAATCATCTCGCCCTCCAACATTCCATTAGCCGATTGCCCTCAGAACTATTTTAGCACTGTGTTGATTAGAGTACTTTGCATACAAACAACAAAGTCCAGCTCTAGATAATGTTAGGAAAAAGAAATTGATAGAGAGGCTATTGCGTAGCTCACAAAATCAAGCATAAAGGAGAACAATTCAGCCATCACACAGAACTAAAAATCAAAGGCTCTCTGACTACAGTGGACTAAAGAATCCCTAACCCTAGTAAGTTCCAACTATTTTCTGTCCTTGCCTTGTTTTACTCAATATTCATGTTCCTGGGATAGTCTGTCTAAATTTCCTAATTTAAAGCTTACATCCTCTTATCTACCTGGAGGTCTAGTTACATAAGCTGTTTATCTGAACTAGAGGCCCCGTGCATGAGATTTGTGCAAGGCGGAGGGGGTGGGGGGGGGGGGGGGGGAGGAAGCGGGCAGGGAAGGGGGATGGTCCCTCAGCCTGGCCTGTGCCCTCTTGCAGTCTGGGAGCCCTCAGGGGATGTCAGACTGATGGCAGTTGGACATCCTTAGTGCTGCCATGGAGACAGAGAGGCTCCCGCCACTGCCACTGCACTCACCAGCCATGAGCCCAGCTCAGGGCTTCTGGCTGAGCGGAGCTCCGCCTGTGGGAGCGCACTGACCACCAGAGGACAGCTCCTGCCTTGAGCATCTGCCCCCTGGTGTTCAGTGCGCACTATAGCGACCGGTCGTTCAGCTGTTCAGTTGATTTTTACATTACCCTTTTATTATATAGGATGCCACATTGCAATGTAAGTGCAATTAGGAAATAATATTTTCTGTTGAGTTTACTACTGGATCTCCAGTGCCTGTATCAGTGTCTGAGGTATAGTTTCAGCTTAATAAGGAATGGTTGGCTACACTAATGAGCAAATGCTTCATCCACTGCACTAGGGAAAGAATTTGACATCCTTACAAACTGATCCTCTGTGGTAAAATCAGAAGACTGATACCAGAGGTCAGGGAAATTGATGCTGGAAAGGCAACAAAAGAAGGGGAAAAACAAATGTTTAGTAAAAACAACTACAGATTGATGTAGAGGTAAAAGTGATATTTTAAAGACTACTTACTCTTGTCTTCAGTATAGTTTTTAAGCATATTTTTCCTTTTCTTCAGCATTAAAGATAATATTTTAAAAGATGTAAGAATTCAAATCAATTATGTAAGCTTCCAGCTCAAGAAATTAGGAAAAAAAGAGCATTTTTAAATAGCAAGTAAAGCCCTGGCTGGTTGCTCAATGGTTAGAGCACCAGCCTGAGAACTGAAGGGTCTGAGGTTTGCTTCTGATCAAGGGCTGGTACCTAGGTTGCAAGCTCCATCCAAGGCCCTGGTTGGGCATGTTAGAGAGGCACCAATCGATGTGTCTCTCTCACATCGATGTTTCTCTCTGTGTCTCTCCCCCTTTCTTCCATTCTCTCTAAAAATTAATGGAAAAATATCCTCTGGTAAAGATTAACAAAAATAAATAAATACATAAATAAATAAATAAATAAAGTAAAATAAAGGAAGTAATAAAGAGCAAAAATAATTAAAAATTACAATAGAAAAAATGTGAACAAAATCTGTTTCTTTAAAAAGACAAATAAAATTGATATACCTCTGTCTGGTTGTTAGGTCAATGGAACAAAAAATAGTGCCTGGAAGTACACACATACAAATATAGTTACCTGATTTTTAACAAAGGAGCAAAGGTAATTCAATGGAGAAGGAATGGTCTTTCAACAAATGATGCCATAAGATTTGAATATTACATGTAAAAAAATAAATTTAGACACAAATGTTAATTTTTAAAAATTAATACAAAATGTATCTGAGCTCTAAATCAGTGATTCCCAAAGTGGGCGCTACCGCCCCCTGGTGGGCGCTGCAGCAATCCAGGGGGGGCGGTGATAGCCACAGGTGCATTTGGGGGCATATATCTTTCTGTTTAATTGCTATTAAATTAAAAATAATAATAATTTCCAGGGGGCGCTGAGTAATATTTTTTCTGGAAAGGGGGCAGTAGGCCAAATAAGTTTTCGAACCACTGCTCTAAATGTAATATGCAAAATTATAAAACTTCTAAAAGATAGTATAGGAGAAAATGTAGGTGATCATCAGTTTGATGGTAAGTATTTTAATACAACATGGAAAGCATAATTCACGAAAAAGTTGAAAAGTTGAATATTAAAAAGAAACTCTTTTGCTCCAGTACTATAAAACATAGAACTTTTAAAACTCAATAATTAAAAAAAAAATAATCTAAATTAAAGTGGGCTAAAATGTCTTCATCAAAGAAGATGTTAAAATGGCAAATAAACATAAGAAATTGTAAATTAAAATAACATTAGAAATTTCACTAGGAATTGCAAATTAAAATAACAGTGAAATACTACTACATACCTATTAGAATGGCTAAAATTCAAAACTCTAATGGGACTTGGTGCATTGATATTGATCTTCTGAAATGAGCCTAAATTCTAACAAGAATGTGAAGTAACAGGTACTCTTATTTACTGGTGGTGAAAATTAGAAAAGATACAGCCACTTTGGAAGACAGTGTAGCAGTCTGTTAGAAAGCTAAACACAGTCTTCGTATAGGATTCAACAATTGTCTTCCAGGCTTTTAACAAGTTAGTTGAAAATGATCACATAAAAGCCAGCTCACAAATGTTTGCAGCAACTTTTTATATTACTCCCAAAACTTAAAGAAACCAAGATGCCTTTCAATAGGTGAATGGATTAAAAAAAACACACACACAAAAAAAAAAGCACTGTGGTATATCCTTACAATAAAATATTAAGCAATAAAAATAAATGAGCTACCAAGCCATAAAAAGACATGAAGGAAATTTAAGTATATGTTGCTAAATGAAAGAGGTCAGTATGAAGAAGCTATGTATTATATGACTCCATTTATTTTTACATCCTGGAAAAGACAAAATTATAAAAAATAAAATATTTAGTGGCATCTGGAGGTTTTGGTGGGAGTGGGTGAGATGACTAGGTAGAGTACAGGCATTTTCAGGGTAGTAGAACTATTCTGCATGATACTGTAATGGTGGTGTTATGTATTTGTCAAAACTACAACACTGGGTGAACTCTATTGTACTGGCATAGACTTTAGTTAGTGATACATATCAATATTGGGTAATTGTAACAAATCCACCATGCTAATTTAAGATGTTAGTTAAACTCTAGCTGGTTTGACTCAGTGGATAGTCAGCCTGCAGACTGAAGGGTCCCAGGTTCAATTCCGGTCAAGGTCACATGTTTGGGTGGCGCGCTCGATCCCCAGTAGGGGGCGTGCAGAAGGCAGCCCATCAATGATTCCCTCTCATCATTGATGTTTCTATTTCTCCCTTCCTATCTGAAATCAATAAAAATATATTTTAAAAAAAGATGTTAGTTAATAATAAACTGTGTCAGAGGGAAAGCATGTATATAGGAACTTTATAATCCTTTTTAAATTTTCTGTAAACCAAAATGTTTTTATTTATTTGTTTGTTTTATATTTTTAATTAAATTTATTGAGGTGACATTAGTTAATAAAATTATATTGGTTTCAAGTGTATAATTTTATGATACATCTGTGTATTTCATTGTGTGTTTACCACCCAAAATCAAATATTTTTCTGTCACCATCACCATATATTTGACTCCTTTACCCTTCATGATACTCCCACCTCCCAATTTAATTATATTAATTAAAAATAATCTATAATTGATATTGACCTTCTGAAATGAGATTAAATTTAAAAAGTTACAGTTAGATGGCACTTGGTTATATACATTAATTTTAATGCTTCTATGTGAATTTATAATATTTGATAAATACTGTAGTGCTAGAGATTAAAGAATTGTGGGTGAAAACATACCCAGTCTATTTCTTAAAAAAAATCTTTTATGGAATGCTGGTAGATTTAGGATATCTGACTTTGTCTAATGCATTCTTCTCCTCTCATTGCCACTTTCATTTGGTAGCTACACCAGACTGCATGCGGTCATCCACTTCAGTACTGTGGGCATTATCACCTGTGTCTTCCACAATATATTCATATAGTTGAGGGGTTTTTTGTTTTTTTTTTTTGTTTTTTGGTAGAATCTTATCAAAACTTGAAATATCATGATGTCTTAATTCAAAAAAAAATATTCTGAAAGATACATTATCAAGTTTGGTAAGATCACCCACCTAATTATAGGGGCCTCCCTTGTGGTTTACCTACATTGGCATTAATTATTTCAAGGAAAAACATCCCCATGTTGCATTCCTCACAGACCCATTAGTGATATGCTATAACAGAACCAAGTATCTATTAAGGAGCCTCAGTAAGTAAGAAGTGATTCTCTGTAATTTTTCAACAGTAATTCTGATGCCAAGCACTTCCTCTTCCAAAGGTAATTTCTCATGTAAATATCCTACTCAGCTCCAAAGCACCTAGAAAAATGAAAGTGGTCATTCTTGAAATTCATGATCCGTGCTTGACTGACTCTTTCTCAAAACTCACTTTAATATGAACACCTATATTCTCAGAAGTTAATTAATATCAAAGGCCATCAGAGTATGGGTGACTGACATCACATTGAGGCTACCATCAAATGGTCTCATATTAAAGTTTCTTTAACTTGTGTTGTGGGTCAGGAAATTTTCAAACTGAGAATGTTTCTTTTTCTATTTGTTCTCTCTCTCTCTCTCTCTCTCTCTCTCTCTCTCTCTCTCTCTATTATATATATAGACTAGAGGCCCGGTAGATGAAATTCATGCATTGGGGGGGTCCCTCAGCAAGGCCTGCACCCTCTCCAATCTGGGACCTCTCGGGAGATGGCCTAAACCGGCAGTCGGACATCCCCCTCGCAATCCGGGATCGTTGGCTCCTAACCACTCACCTGCCTGATTGCCTAATCACCCCTAAACCCTCTGCCTGCCTGCCTGATCAACCCCTAACTGCCCCTCCATGCCAGCCTGATCACCCCTAACTTCCCCCCCAGCTGGCTTGATCGCCCCTACCTGCCCCCTGCCCCCTGCTGGCCTGATTGCTCCTAACTGCCCCCCTCCCCCGCCCCCGCCGCTGGCCTGATCACCCCTAACTGCCTCTGCCTCAGCCCTGGCCACTGTGGCTTTTTCCAGAAGGAAGGCAGGATGACTGGAAGATGTCCAGTCGGCCCGGTCTAATTAGCATTTTACCCTTTTATTACTGTGTGTGTGTGTGTGTGTGTGTGTGTATATATATACATATATATATATATATATATATATATACACATATATATATATATACATATATACATTTACACCTTCCCTCCCCACTGGTCTGCTTGCCCCCAACTGTCCCCCTGCTGGCCTGCTCACTCCAAATTGCCTCCCCCACTGTCCTGATCACTTCCAACTGACCCCCACTGATGGCCTGCTCCCCCCCAACTGGCCCCCCTGCTGGTCTGCTTACCCCCAAGGGCCCCACCCCCATCAGCCTGATTACCCACAACTGTCATCCCATCCTGGCGTGATCACCCACAACTTCCCTCCCCTCTTGGCCTCTAACCACCTCTACCTCAGCCCCACCACCAGGGCATTGTCCAGAAGAACATCTGTAAGGTGTCCCAGTCTAATTAGCATATTACCCTTTTATTAGTATAGAGGTCTGGTGCACGGGTGGGGGCCAGCTGGTTTGCCCTGAAGGTTGTCCTGAATCAGAGTGGGCGTCCCACTGGAGTGCCTGGCCAGCCTGGGTGAGGGGCTGATGGATGTTTGCAGGCTGGCCAACCCCCCCCAGCGGAGACCCTCACCCCATGAGGTGTGGCCAGCCTAGGTGAGGGGCTGAGGGCCATTTTCAAGCTGCTCACAGCCCCTTCAGGGTGCGGAGCGTCCTGCTGGGGTGCCTGGCCAGCCTGGATGAGGGGCTGATGGCCGTTTTCAGGCTGGTAAACCAAGCTCCCAGCCTCTCCTTTTTTTTTTTTTTTTTTTTTTTTTTCAGCACCTCCTTGAGCAGAGGCCAGGTCAGGCTGGAAGCAGGTAGCTAGGATTTATTTATCTTCTATAATTAAAATATTGTAGCCTTGGACAGAGCCCAGGGCAGGGCAGGGGGGGAAGATTGGCTTCCTCCATCGTCGGGGGCAATCCAAGCTTCCTGCTCACTCCAGCTCTGTGGCTGCTGCCATTTTAGTTGAGTTATTTTGCATACTCGCTCCTGATTGGCTGGTGGGTATAGCAGAGTGATGGTGAATTTGCATCTTTCTCTTTTATTAGTATAGATTTAAAGCACTCAAAGCTCTGACCACCCAATGTGCTTGAGGATTCAGCTTGGCTGTATCTGTCAGATTCAGAGCTCTGCCAGACTTCCACCCCACAGGAGGCATGCCACCACTGTAGCTGCCAGGTTTGATACCTACACTTCACTCAATCTACAGATGGCTTCCAGTGACCACAACTTTGCACTGGATGCTGGCTCTGCTCACTTCTATCACATAAGTTCCCCCTCTCTGTGTGCAACCTGCATGTGACTCTTGGCTAACTGGGGAAGCCTCCACTAATAAATCTGGCATTGTGGGAACATACAAATGTGTGAGTGACTCCTTTTGGGGATGCTCCTTTGCTCATGACAAGAATCACCGGCATTATACACGCACGTATATACATACAAACATATTCAGATGATAGATACATGCATACATACATACATACATGTATGCACATACATATGTGGGAGTACATGTATTCTGTGTATGAAAGACACACTACAGAGGATAAAGAGCAAATATATTATAAGCCTTGCTTTTAAGAAGGCAATAATCTATTAAGGGACACATGCAACTAACCTAAAATTGTAATAAAATGCCTAATAGAAGACCAGCAAACTAGATTCAAGAGTAGCACTGAATGATGAAATTTTGCCTAAGGTTAAGAATCATTAAAAGAAGAGAAATATTTTGGGTATAATGTGAATAAAAGTTTTTAAAAGGGATGTATAGTGGAACAGTCGTGTTGTAGGAATAGAGTTCTGTGAATTATTCTGGTAAATCGTCATACCTGAGGGGTATCATGGAAACCCTGGTTTTATAGTCACTTGATCAGAAGTGCAGAGAGCAGGGGACCCACATGTGGCTGGCTTCTGAAGATAGCAGTCTTATAAGACCATGTCCTTCAACTTAGGAATTCTAGCACCATTTTCAAGTGGTTAGGATCAGAACTGAATTGTGTTTCAGCACAACAGTTGATATCTTATAGTTGACAGTACTACATTGTGAAGATATGAGACTAAATCTGGCTGACCTTCGAAATATCAGAAACACTGACAATTTATGTTTTGTTGGACTTTAATATTTTAATTGTCATTAGATTGGACACATTGCCTCTGACTACGATGAACACCTCTTTAAAACATGGAAAGTACTCATTGAAAAAAATTAAAACATGGGATATATAACAAGTAGCTTCATCTAGATTACAAAGATAAACTACAGGGAAGTAGGAATATTTGTCAGATAAATATAATCATCAGACTAGAAGACAAGAGTATAATGCAAATCATTACCACAAATACAAATCAGCACCACAATGAGATAGCACCTCACACCTGTTAGAATGGCTATTGTTTTTTTTAACTTATGTTGAATTTATTGGGTGATGCTGGTTAATAAAAGTATATAGCTTTCAACTATATACTTGTATAATATACCATCTATAAATTGTATTGTGTGTACACCCCAAGTCAAGTCTATTTCCATCACCAATTGTCTCCCGGATACCCTCTTCTACCTCCCCCAATCTCTCTTTCCCTCTCATAATCACCTTACCGTGTGTCTGTAAGGTTTTGGGGTTGTTTTTGCTTAATCCCTTAAGTTTTTTCACACAGACCCTAAAACCTCCTCTCTTCTGACTACTGTTATCCTCTGTATCTATGAGTCAGTTTCTTTTTTGTTAGTTTTGTTTATTAGATTCCAAATATAAGTACCAAAAATCATATGGTGCTTGTCTTTCTCTGACTGGCTTATTTCACTTAGCATAATACTCTCTAGGTCCATCCACACTGTCATAAATTGTAAGATTTCCTCCCTTTTTGGAGCTGAGTAATATTCCATTGGCACCAATGCATTTTTAGCCACTCATCTAATGATGGGCACTTGGGTTGCTTCCAAATCTTGCCTAATTTAAATAACGCTGCAATGAAATAAGGGTGCATATATTCTTTCAAAGTAGTGGTTCAGATTTGTTTGGATATATTTCCAGAAGTGGAATCAATGGTTCACCGGGAGGCAGCACATCAATGGTTCTCTCTCTCCCTCTCCCTTCATCTCTCTCTAAAATCAATTAAAAATCATATTTAAAACAAACAAATTTAACACGTGTTTAACAAAACCACACTGGCAGCCTTGTACTATGATCCCATCCGATTCTAATGTGTGTCCCCAAGTAGTAGCATCACCAGCACAGTCCTAGGCGTTATTACTTTGGAAAGTAATAATAGCACAATTACTACATGGAATCAATGTTTTCCAGATTAAACCATTTATTAATGTGAACATTAAAAACAGGTCACCATTTGAGTCCTGTCTGGAACTTCTCAGCGGGCCCCTGCACAGGTCTCTGTGGCACTGCTGGTGGGCAGGGTCGCCATGCGGGTTCCATCCATCAGCTGCGGGTGGCTGTGCATCAGGCAGGGCTGCTCAGCTGTCCTCAATGGTGTGAGAAAGCAGCACTTTGCCTGTGCGGACACCTCTCTGCGCCTGCGCACACAGTGGCGACTCCCCCAACAAGGCATCCGTTCCTTCTCTTAAGAGGCCTGTAAGGTAAACAGGAGGGAAGGAGGCTTGGCCAAGGTTGCTCAAGGGACCTGGGACCCCAAGTTCTTCTCATCACTGTGTGCCCAGCGGCCTCGTGGGAGCAGGAGATCAGGTAGCCTGAGCACGTCCCCCCACGGTTCTGTGTGTAAGACCTGGCCTGTTTTTTTTGTTGTTGCTGTTTGTTTTTTGAATATTTTTATCACAGTAAAATATACACAATAAAATTTACCATTTTAACTATTTCTGATGCACAATTCAGTGCTGTTGAGCTCACAGTGTTGTGTGGTTGTCACCACCACCATCTCCATCACTGCTCCCATCTTCTCCAACTGAAACTCTGTCCCCCCTAAACAACACCCCATCCTCCTCCCCCACCCCTGGTGCCCTCCATCTTACCTCTGTCTCTATGACTGACAGCTCCAGAGGCCTCATGTGAGTGGGATCACACAGTATTTGTCTTTCTGTGACCGGCTTGTTTCACTGAGCATCATGTCTTCAGGTTGCAGCATGTATCACATGTCCTTCCTTTTTTTTTTTTTTTAAATTGAATTTATTGGGGTGAGATTGGTTAATAAAATTATATAGCTTCCAGGTACACAATTCTATAATACATCATCTGTATATTGTACTGTGTTCACCACCCCAAGTCATGTCTCCTTCCATCACCATTATCTTTTCTATACCCTCTTCTACCAACACTCTTCCCTGTGGTAATCTCCATACTGCTGTATGTGTTTATGATATTTTTTTAATTAATATATTTTATTGATTTTTTTCAAAGAGGAAGGGAGAGGGAAAGAGAGTTAGAAATATTGATGAGAGAGAAACATCGATCAGCTGCCTCCTGCACACCCCCTACTTGGGATGTGCCCGCAACCAAGGTATATGCCCTTGACCAGAATTGAACCTGGGATCCTTCAGTCCCCAGGCCGATGCTCTATCCTCTGAGCCAAACCGGTTAGGGCTCTATGAGATTTTTTTTTCTTAGCATAATCCCTTTACTTTTCACCCAGTTCCCAGCCTCCTTCTCCTCTGACAGCTGTCAGTCTGTTGTCTGTATCTATGAGTCTGTTTCTATGTTTTTGTTATTTTATTTTTGTGCATTAGATTCCACATATAAGTGAAATCATACGTTACTTGTGTTTCTCTGACTGACTAATTTCACTTCACGTAGCATAATACTCACCAGGTCCATCCATGCTGTTGCAAAGAGTAAGATTTCCTTCATTTCCTTCCTTTTTACGGCTCAGTAGTATTCCACTGTGTTCATGTACCACAGCTTTTTCAGCCACTCCTCTACTGATGGGCATATATCCTATTGAATCAGTGTTTCAGGTTTCTTCAGATATATTCTCAGAAGTGAAATTGAAGGGTCATAAGGCAGTTTCATTTTTAATTTTTTGAAGTAACTCCATACTGCTTTCCACAGTGGCTACACTAATCTGCATTCCCACCAACAGTGCACAAGTGTTCCCACTTCTCCACTTCCCACCAACACTTGTTGATTTATTGATGATAGCCATTCTGACAGGTACAAGGTGATACCTCATTGTAGTTTTCCTTTCCATTTCTGTAATGATTAGTGATGCTGAGCATCTCTTTATATGTCTGTGGGTGGGTCATCTGTGTGTCCCTCTTGGAGAAGTGTCTATTTGCGTCCTTTGCTCATTTTTAAATTGGATTGTTTGTTTTGTGTGAGTTTTGTCAGTTCTTTATAAATTTTGGATATTAACCTCTTATCAGATATATCATTAGTGAACAAGTTTTCTCATTCAGTGGGTTGTCTTTTCATTTTGTTGATGGTTTCCTTTATTGTGTAAAAAAATTTAGTTTGATGTAGTCCCATTTGTTTATTATTTTTTGTTGTTTCCTTTGCCTGAGGATATATATCAGAAAAAAAATATATTGCTATAAGAAATGTCCAAGATCTTACTGCTTATGTTTTCTTCAAAGATTTTTATGGTTTCAAATCTTACATTTAAGTATTTAATCCATTTTTAGTTTATTATTTTGTGTTAGAAGGTGGTCTAATTTCTTTCTTTTTTGGGGGGGCATAGATCTGTCAAATTTCCCCATCACTTATTGAATAGACTATCTTTACTCCATTGTATGTGCTTGTGTCCTTTGTCAAATATTAGCCAAAAAGACATTGGTTTATTTGGGGCTCTCTATTCTTTTCCATTGATCTATATGTCTATTGCTATGCCAGTACCAGGCTGTTTTGATTATTATGACCTGTAGTTAATTTGATATCATGTAGCGTGATTCCTCCAAGTCTGTTCTTCTGTTTCCAGATTGCTGTGGCTATTCAGGGTCTTTTGTGGTTCCATATCAATTTTTGGAATATTTGTTATAGTTCTGTGAAATATGCCATTGGAATCTTGGTAGGAATTGGATTGAGACTGTAGATTCCTTTAGGTAGGATGAACATTTTAATGATGTTAATTCTTTCTATCCATGAATTCATTATGTGCATCAGCTTATTTGTATTTTCATCAATTTATTTATTCAGTGTCTTATAATTTTCTGAGTACAGGTCTCTCTCTTTTTTTTTTTTTTTTTTTTGAATACAGGTCTTTTGAGTCCTGGCTTACAGTTATTCCTAGGTGTTTTGCTTTATTTCATTTTTATAGGAGAGACAATGTCTCTTTCTTCTTTTTTAAAATCCTCACTTGAGGATATGCTTTTATTTATTTGAGAGAGAGAGGAGAGAGAGAGAGAGAGAGAGAGAGAGAGAGAGAGAGAGAGAAATCGGTTGCCTTCCAAACACCCTGACAAGGGATGGAACCCACAACCTAGGTATGCACCCTGACCAGGAACTGATCCTGTGACCATTAGGCATACAGGATGATGCTTCAGTCAACTGAGCCACACAATCAGGGCCTTAGGTGTTTTTTTTGGTTGTTTTGTTTTGTTTTTGCTGCAATTTTAACTGGGATTGCCGTCTGAGTTTCCCTTTCTGATAGTTTATTATTGGTGTATAGACCTGCAACTGCTTTCTCAATATTTACCTTGCATCCTCCTACTTTACTGAATTCATTGATCAATTCTAGTAGTTTTTTGGTGGAATCTTTAGGGTTCTTTATATACAGTATAATGTCATCCACAAATAATGAGTTTTTCTTCCTCCTTTCTGTTTGGGTTGTTTTTTATTTCTTCTTCTTGACTGATTGCTGTGGCTAGGACTTCCAGTACCATGTTGAATAAGAGTGGTAAAAACAGACATCCCTATATTGTTTCTGATCAGAAGAGAAATGCTTTTAGTTTTTCTGGTTGAGAATGATGCTGGCTGTGGGTTTGTTATATTTGGCTTTTGTTATGTTGAGGTATGTTCGCTCTATTCCTACTTTGCTGAGAGCTTTTATCATAAATGGGTGCTGGATTTTATCAAATGCTTTTTCTGCATCTGTTGATATGTTCAGATGGTTTTTACCCTTCATTTTGTGTATATGGTGCATCATGTTTATTCATCTGTGGATATTGTACCAATCTTGCATCTCTGGAATAAAGCCCACTTGATCATAGTGTATGGACTTTTTAAAGTACTGCTGGATTCAGTTTGCTAATATTTTTGAGGATTTTAGCATCTATGTTCATCAGATATATTGGCATGAATTTTTTTTTGAACTTTTTTTTTAATGTCTTTATTCTGGTTTTGGAATGGCAATAATGCTGACCTTATACATGAGTTTAGGAGTCTTCTCTAGTCTTGAATTTTTTGGAATAATTTGAGAAGAACAGGTATTAGCTCTTGGAAAGTTTGGTAAAATTCACCTGTAATTCCTTCTGGTCCAGCACTTTTGTTTGTTGGGAGTTTTGTATTACTGCTTCGGTTTCATGAGTTGTAATAGGTCTATTCAGATTTTCTTCTTCCTGATTGAGTTTTGAAAGATTGTATATTTCTAGGAATTCATCCATTTTGTTCAGATTGTCCAATGTGTTGGCATATAATTGCTTATACTGTTTTCTTACAATCATTGTATTTCTGTTGAGTCAGTTGTTATTTTTCCTCTTTGATTTTATTAACAGGGTTCCTCACTTTTTGTTTTTTCTTGATGAGTCTGGATAAAGGTTTGTCAATCATGTATTTTTGTTTTTTGATTTTTTTTTCATTGCTATTAATCATCACCAGAGGATAAGGTTTTCCATTTGAATTTTTTAGAGAGAATGGAAGGGAGGAGAGAAAGGAGGAGAAAGAGGAGAAGAGATAAACAGAGAGAGATATATATTAATTGGTTTCCTCCCTCCTGTGAGAGAGACTCTTCATTTGGTTCCCGCCTGCACATGCCCAACTAGGGTCAGGGATTGAACCTGCAAGCCAGGTACGTGCCCTTGACCAGGAATTGAAACCATTACCATTTGGTGTGTGGATGCTCTAACCACTGTGAACAACTCTAGCTTCATTGATCTTTTGTATTTTTTTAGACTCTTTTTTATTTCTGCTCTCCTCTTCATTATTTCCTTTGTTCTCATTTTAAGCTGTTTGTTTTTCTCTTTTCTAGTTCCTCTAAGTGTAAAGTTAGATTATTTGAGATATTTCTTGTTTTTGAGGTAGGCCTGTAATGTTTTGAAATTTCCTTCTTAGAACTACTTTTGCTGTGTCCAATAGATTTTGGATCGTTTTGTTCCCATTTTCATTTGTTTCAAGTTATCTTTTGATTTCTTTTTTGATCTCATTGTTAATCCATTCATCAGTTACATGTTATTTAGACTTCATGTCTTTGTGTGCTTTACATTTTCTTGTTTTATCTTATAAATAATAACTTTTATTATTGCAAACTGCATATAATGTAAGATTTACAATTGTAACCACATTTAAATATACAATTGAGTTGTATTGAATACATTGATGTTGTGGAATGATCACCACTATCCATCTCCAGAATTGTTTGTTTGTTTGCTTTGCTTCTCATTGTTTTTTTCTTCTTTGTTGAATTTATTGGGATGACAGGTTTTAGGTGTGTACAATTCTATAATATATCACCTGTATACCAGTTTTTTTTCTTCTGATTTCTAGTTTTATGTCATTATGGTTAGAGAACATTCATGATATAATTTCAATCTTCTTAAATTTATTCAGACTTGTTTTGTGTTCTAACATGTGGTCTATCATAGAAAATATTCCATGTGTATTTGAAAAGAACGTATATTCTGCTGCTTTGCAGTGAAATGCTCTGCAGATACCAATTAAATCTACCTGATCTAGTATGTCATTTCAGGTCACTATTTCCTTTTAGATTTTCTGTCTGACATATATATCCATTGATGTCAATGGGGTATTAAGATCCCTTATTATACCTGTATTGCTGTCAATCTCTCCCTTTATGTCCATCAAGATTTGCTTTATATATTTAGGTGCTCCTATGTTAGGTACATGAATGTTTACAGTGGTTGTATCCTCTTGCTTGATTGCTCCCTTTATCATTATGTAGGGTCCTTCTTTGTCTCTTAAGATAGTCTTTGTTTTAAGTCTGTTTTGTCACATATAAGTATTGCTACCCCAGTATTTTTTTCATTCTCATTTGCATGAAATATATTTTTCCTCCCCTTTACTTTTACTGTGTATATTCCATTCTGAGGTAGGTCTTGTTTTCTTACCCATTCAGTTACCATGTTTTTTAATTGGAACATTGGAGCCATTTACATTTAAAGTGATTATTGATAGGTATGTATATTTTGACATTCTATTCTTTTAAGTATGTTCCTATTTTTTTTCCCTTCTTCTTGATGCTTTAACAATTCATGAAATACTGGTTTGGTGATAATGAGCTTCTTTAGCTTTTGGTTGTCTGGGAAGCTCTTTATTTCTCTGTCAATTTTAAATGATAGCCTTGCTAGGCAGAGTAGTCTTAATTGTAGTTCCTTGCTTTACATCAGTTTGAATATTGTGTGCCAATCACTTCTAGCCTGAAATATTTCTGTTGAGAAATTAGTTGACAGTCTTATGGGAGCTCCCTTGTACATAACTAAGTACCTTTCTCTTTCTGCTTTTAAGATTTTCTCTTTGTTTTTAATCTTTGCCATTTTAATTATGATGTGTTTTGGTGTGAGCCTTTTTGAGTTCACCTTGTTTGGGACTCTCTGTGCTTCTTGGACTTGTGTTTTTCCTTCACCAGGTTAGGGAAGTTTCTGTCATTATTTATTTTCATTGGGTCTCCATCTGTTGCTCTTTATTTTCTCTTTCTTGTACTTCTTTGATGCAATTCATGTTCTTAGGATTCATGTTGTCCCAAAGATCCCTTCAACAGTCCTCATTTAAATTTTTTTTTTTCTTTTTGCTGTTCTCATTGTCTTCTGCTCCCCGGTCTGCCAAATCACTGATTTGATCTTCTGCTTCATCCAATGTCTATTTCTTTTAGTGTATTCTTCATTTCAGACATTGTATCCTTTACTTCTAACTTGTTGTTTTTTTTTATGGCTTATATGTTCATTTTCATGCTTACCATCTCTTTATTGAGGTTCACACCAATTTCATCCATTCTTAAGTTCCTTTAGAACCCTTATAACCATTTTCTTCTTTAATGCTGTTTCTGTTGTTTCTTGCCTCTACTTCATTTAGTTTTTTTTTTTTTAAGGTGTCTTCTGTGCTTTAGTTTGGGGCATGCTTCTTTGTCTACCCATTTTGGCTGTCTCTGTGTGTTTGTTTCTATGTATTGCACTATTAGACGCTCAATCTTGGCAGTGTGGGCTTATGTAGTAGGTGTCCTGTGAGACCTAGTGGCACTGTCTTCTTTTTTCCAGAGCTGAGTGTTATAGGAATCTCCCTTGTGTGTGTTATGTGGGCCCTCCTGTTGTCGTTGAGTCCACAATGCTATTGGCCTATTCATGGTTGACCTTCAGGCTGGCTGACTGTGAGGATCAACCCTGACCTCACATTGTATGAGCCGCTGTTCAGGTGCTGACCACATGGAGCTGAAGTGGTCTCATCCTGTTCTGGTGCCTGCCAAGCTCTCTCTTTGGACATGCTGCATATTAAGCTAATTGGATCATGCTCTGATGTCGTCTAACGTTGGCCACTGTGTGTTTGTCCTGGGAGGGATTCTGGTCCCGGCCAATTTCAGATGCTTTTTGTGCCTGGCCCTGGGCATTCTTTTTGGAGCTGCAGAGCAATTCGCAGTTTGAGGCTGCCTCTGCTGGGTCAGAGTGAATTCAGGAAGTCCAAGCAGTGCACCAAGGGTGACTTTTACCTGCAGTGGGACTGGGAGAAGTTCAGCAAAAGTCCCAAGACACCCCTGAGATCTTCCTCTGCCTGCCTGCATCTGCCATGTGCCTGTTAAGCTCAGTCACTGAAAGAGCCTCTGGAGGTATTCAAGTAACATGAGGTATCTTCTCAGTGAGTTCTCAGGTAGAGTGAGCGGTGTTCACCAGATTGACGCAGGTTCAAACTTGTTGTCTGTGCTGGATTTGAGGGCACTCAGCAAATGTTCCAGGGTATACCAGGTCTAGCTTCCACCTACTGGGTCCTCACACACCTTTGAGAAGGCTACAAAAGACCCAGGCCTGGCTTTCTTTGTAGGAGTAGAACTAAAATGTCAAAACAGGCTATTTCATAGGGTTTAAGATTTCTGGGATTCATAGGTTTTCTGAGATCAGCCATGTGAGCTCAAGTGCTTTAGAGAGGGTCAGTGGGTTGTCCGAGGCCATGGAGCTGCTTCTTGTTGTGGGTGATTCATGGTCCCCTGGGTTTCAGTGGGAGATAGATGGTGATGGTGTCCTGCAGCTCTGATCCCATCACTGTGTCACAAAAAGTTTAGTCCTCTGGTGTGTACCTGATCCTCACAGATGCATCCCTCCATTTCCATCCTAAGATAACTGCAGTTCTCTTCAGATGTCTGACCAGATGCATGTTCACTGGCTGCATGGGCAGCACCATCCCGGCCTTCTTTCCTCAAGCTGGATGAGCCAGGCTGGCTGGGGTGCAGGGAAGGGCAGATAAAGGGCCCTTGGGTGGGTTGAAATGCTATTAGAACCATTAAGATTTTTAAAAATATTTTTTCTGTGTCTGCTCCTTCACTAGAACAAAACAACCAAAGTGGTGGTTAGCTCACTCTCATGGAAGCACAGTTCTGCCTGCACCAGTGCCACACGTCACCAGAGCAGTGAAGGGGCAACTGGAGGAAGAAGACAGGGCATTCCTCCCCAGCAGTGTAACACCCGCACGGGCATGATGCTGTCTGGAGAGCTGACCCCTGCTGGAGTGCTTAAGGCTTTTAGGCACAGAGTGTACTGATCTGATTTATATTTTTTAAAGATCACTCTGATTTGCATTTTCATATTCTAAAAAATTATTTTACTAATTTAATTTTTTTCAATTAGAGATGACATTCAATATTAATTTCAAGTGTATAGAATAGTGGTTTGACATTAATATAACATATAGAGTGATCCCCTGATAAGTATAGCATGGGGGATCTTTTAAAAGGGTATTAATGAAATTCATGAGGGCTCCACCCTCATAACCTAATCACCCTCAATAGACCCACCTTTTATTTATTTTTAATCAAACTTATTTGGGTGACATTCACTAATAAAATTGCATAGGTCAGGTGTCCATTTCTATAATTCATCATTTGTATATCGCATTGTGTACTCACTGCCTTCAAGTCAAGTCTCCTTCCATCACCATTAATCGCCCCATGTCCTCTTCTTCCTCCACCAACACTTCACCCGCCAACCCTATCACCACTCCAAACACCCCACCCCCACCTGCCACCCCACACCCAACACCCCCAGCACCCACCTGCCACCCCACACCCACCAGCCCCTCCTGCTACTCACATACCACAACCCCAATCCTCACCCGCCACCTCCCACCAGCCTGCCCCCACACCCCAATACTACCCCTGACCCCCCATACCCTTCTTACCCCCTACTCCTACCTGCCACCCCACATCCCACACCCAATGTCACACAGCCCCCACCCAACACCCACCAGCCCCCAACCCCCACCCCCTACCTCCCACCCTTCACCCCCCACCCCCCTTCCCCTGCTTGTGATTTGACATTTGAAATGATATTTGAGATGTGTCTTGAGGGCTCAGGTAGGATTTAGACAGATGAAGAGGGTGAGAATGTGCTTCAGGTACAGACAGTAGCCACAGCCTGGAGGCAGGAGAGATGAACACTGGAAAGACCAGAGCATATGCCCCTCAGATGCCTGTGAGTGAGGGGTCAGGACAGGGAAACAGAAGACCCTCCATGGAGGGAAAAGGCAGAAGGGAAGGGGACCAACCACAGAGTGGTCAGAACAGGGGAGACAGGGGCCCCTCCATGGGAAGGCAGGGCAGGGGGACAGGGCACCATGAGAGGGGTGGGCAGTGGGAACAGGAGACCTTGGGAAGGGGCAGGGATGCACAAGAGTGGATAGGGGACTTTCCATTGAAGCAACAGAACAGGGAAAAGGAAGACCTCCCCGCTAACTGGTTTGGCTCAGTGGATAGAGCGTCAGCCTGTGGACTCTAGGGTCCTGGCTTCGATTCTGATCAAAGGCATGTACCTTGATTGCGTGCACATCCCCAGTAAGGAGTGTGCAGGAGGCAGCTGATGGGTGTTTCTCTCTCATCGATTTTTCTAACTCTCTATCCCTCTCCCTTCCTCTCTGTAAAAAATCAATAAAATATATTTTAAAAAATAAAAATCATCATTCTCTCCAAAACCGATTTGGCTCAGTGGATAGAGCCTCGGCCTGTGAACTGAAAGGTCCCAGGTTCGATTCTGGTCAAGGGCATGTACCTGGGTTACGGTACGGGCACATTCCCAGTAGATGTGCAGGAGGCAGCTGGTCGATGTTTCTCTCTCATCGATGTTTCTAACTCTCTATCTCTCTCTCCCTTCTTCTCTGTAAAAAATCAATTAAATATATTTAAAAAAAACAAGAAATTAAAAAAAATAAAAATTATCATTCTCCCCTTAAAAAAAAAAAAAAGAAGACCCTTCGTGGCTGTGCCAGGGCATGGGGGACAGTGGATCCTTCTTGGTAAGGACAGGGGACCATCCATGGAGGGGTCAGTGTCCCCACCTCCTGTCCCTTTTGCCCTGGCCCTCCTGCCCTATCCCATCCATGGATGGGCCCCTGTCCTACCAAGCAGGGTCCTCTGTCCTCCCTGCCCAGACACAGCCACGAAGGGTCTTCTTTTTCCCTGCCCTGTTGCTTCAATGGAGAGTCCCCTATCCACACTGCCCTGTGGGGACAGAGCCGGGGGAGAGGGACCCTCCATGGAGTGGGGAGAGAAGACCCTCTGTGGAGGGACAGGCAGAGGGAAAGGGGACTCTTCAAGGAGGGAATGGGCAGAGGGATAGGGATCCCCCCTTTGAGGGGGCAAGGAAAGGGTGAAATGGACTGTCCATGGCAGGAGCAAGACATGGAGGACAGGGAGCCATCCATGGAGGGGAAAGTGCAGGGGGACAGGAAATCCCTGTCATGGTCCCCCTGGCACCCCTTCAAATGGGGGTTCTTTGTCCCCTGCCCATTCTCCATGGATGGTCCCCTGTTTCCTCTACTCTGTCCCCTGCATGGAAGGTCCCTGTGCTCCCTGCACTGCTCCCTCCATGGAGAATCCCTTGTTCACCCTTTCCTGACCCCTCAAAAGGTGGGGTTCCCTACCCCCCTGCTCATTTTCCTCCACAGGCAGAGGGGAGGGGCACCCTCCATGGAGGGAGCAGGACATTGTTTTTCTTGCCCATCTTCCTCCAAGGAGGGTGCCCTCCCCTCTCAGCCCTGTCCCCACTCCATGGCGGGTGCCTCTTTCCCTGTCCTGTCCCCTAAAAGGGGGATTCTTTGTACCCCTGCCAATTCCCCTCCATGTAGAATGCCCTATCCCCTCTGTACTGGCCCCTCCAAGGAGAGTTCCCTATAACCAATCCATGGAATGTGCCGTCTCCCCTCTGCCCTATCCCATCAAAGGGGCATCCCTATACCCCTGCCCATTCCCCTCCATGAACAGTCCCCTTTCTCCCTTGCCCTAACCCTCCATGGAGGGTGCCCCTCCTCCTCTGACTTGCCCTCTAAGGGTGGGGTTCCCTCTCCCCTACTCATTCCCCTCCATGGAGGGTGTTCTCTCAACCCTTCCCTTTCCTCTCCATTGAGATGAATGGGCAGGGGTACCAGGAACCTCCCCTTTGATGGGCAGGACGGGGGTGAAGGGGGTACCCTACATGGAATGAGGACAGGAGGACCCACCTTGGAAGGACAGGGCCCGGGGGAAAGGAGACCCTCCGTGGAGGGGACGTGGAGGGCAGACAGAGGACATTCCATGGTGGTGAATGAGCAGGGGTACCAGGAACCCCCCACCTTTGAAGGGACATGGGATATGGGCAGGGGGATTGGGAATCTCCTCTTTGAGGAGATCTTTGTACCCCTGCCCATTTCCCTCTCTGTAAAGAGTACCCTTTCTCCCTTGCCCTGACCCTCCCTGCCCTGTCACCACAAAGTGGGGCAGGGGTGACAGGGGACCATGGGAGGGGTCAGTGGACAGGTAGGACATGGGACCCTGGGAAGGGGACAGGGAAAAAGGAAAAAGGGAATGCCCACGTCCCAGGGGACCGTCCATGGAGGGGCAGGACAGGGGGGAAAGGGGACCCTCCATGGCAGTGAATGGGCAGGGATACAAAGAACCCCCCTTTGAGGAGCCAGGGGAGGGGGAGGGGAAACCCTACATGAAGTGGAGACAGAACACCCTCAATGGAGAGGACTGGGAGGAGGGAAAGATGATCGTCCATGAAGTAGAATGGGCAGGGGAATAGGGATCCCCCCCCTTGAGGAGACAGGGCAGTAGAGAAGGGGCACCCTTCATGGACTGGGGACAGGGGACCCTTAGTGGAGGTACAGGGCAGGGGTAAAGGGTCCTCTCCATGGAGGGGAATGGTCAGGGGATAGAGATCCCCCTTTGAGGGGCAGGGAAGGGGGTAGAGCACCCTCCATAGAGTGGGGTCAGGGATCACACAATGGAGGGGACAAAAAGAGGAGATAGGGGACCCTCCATGATGGTTACCCTGTCCCCACCCCAAGGAGGATGCCCCCTCCCTCCTGCCCTGTCCCCTCAAAGAGGGATCCCTATCCCCCTGCCCATTCCTCTTTAAAAACAGTCCCCTTGCCGAAACCGGTTTGGCTCAGTGGATAGAGCATCGGCCTGCGGACTGAAAGGTCCCAGGTTCGATTCCAGGCAAGGGCATGTACCTTGGTTGCGGGCACATCCCCAGTAGGAGATGTGCAGGAGGCAGCTGATCCATGTTTCTCTCTCATCGATGTTTCTAACTCTCTATCTCTCTCCATTCCTCTCTGTAAAAAATCAATAAAATATATGAAAAAAAGAAGAGTCCCCTTTCCCCAGCCCTGTCCCCTCCATTGAGAGTCCCTTGTCCCACTTCATATGGAGGGTGCCCCTTCCATCCTGCCCTGTTCCTTCAAAGGGTGGAATCCCTAACCCTCTGCCCATTCCTCTCTAGGGAGAATCACCTTTCTTCTGCCCTGTCCCTTCCATTGAGAGTCCCTTGTCACCACTCCATGGAGGGTGCCCCCTCCCCCTGCTCTGTCTTCTCAAACAGAGGTTCCTTGTACCCTTGCCCATTCACCATTATGGAGGGTCCCCTATCTCTCCTTCTTGTCCCTCCATGGAGGGTCCCCTTTCCCCCCTTTATGGAGGGTGCTCTCTCCCCATTGCCCTGTCCCTCAAAGGGGGTGTCCCTATCCCCCTGCCCATTCCCCTTCATGTAGGGTCTCTGTGATCCCTACCATGGAGATTCCCTTTTTCTACCTTTCCTGCCCCCTGAAATGAGGGGTACTCTATGCCCTTTCCCAACCCCCCCAGGCAGAGGGGAGAGGGCAGCCTCCATGGAGGGAGCATGGCCTTGCCCTTCTTCCTCCATGGAGGGTCCCCTATACCCCGTGCTCTGACCCTCAAAGTGAGGCTCCTTGTACCCCTGACCTTTCCTCTCCAGGTACTGTCCTCTTCCCCCCCGCCCCACCTCCCGTCCCATGCATGGAGGGTCCCCAATACCTCCTCCATGCCTGTTCCCTCAAAGGGAGGTTCTTTGATCCCTTGCCCATGTCCCAGGGGATCCTCCTTGGAGGGACAGGACAAGGAGGAAAGGGGAATCTCCATGGCAGTGAATGAGCAAGGGTACAAGGAACCTCCCTTTGAGGGGCCGGGGAGATGGAGGGGATACCCTCCAGGGAGTGGGGACAGGGGACTAGCCATGGAGGGTCCCCTATCTCCCCTCCTCGTCCCCTTCATGGCATGCCCCTTGCTCCCACTCTATGGAGGGTGCTTTCTGCCTGCTCTTTCCCCTCAAAGGGGGGGGGGGTGGGATACCTATCCCGCTGACCATTCTCCTTCATGGAGGGTCCCCTTCCCTTCTGTCTGGTCTGTCCATGGAGGGCCCTCTGTCCCCACTTCATGGAGGGTGCCCCCTCCCCTCCTGCTCTACCCCTCAAAGGGGGGATTCCTATATCCCTGCCCATTCCCCTCCCTGGGAGTCCCATGTCCCCTGCCCTGTCCCTTCCATTGAGAGTCCCTTGTCCTCACTTTATGGATGGTGCCCCCTCCCCCTGCCCTGTCCCCTCAAACAGGGGTTCCTCGTACCCCTACCCATTCGCCACTATGGAGGGTCCCCTATCTCTCCTCCTTGTCCCCTCCATGGGGGGTCCCCTGTCCCCACTTTATGGAGGGTGCTCTCTCCCCCCTGCCCTGTTCCTCAAAGGGGGATCCCTATCCTCCTGCCCATTCCCCTCCAGGGAGGGTCCCTGTGGTCCCTACCGTGCTCACTCCATGGAGATTCCCTTGTTCTCCCTTTCCTGGCCCTGAAATGAGGTGTGCCCTATGCTCCTGCCCACCACCGCCGTCCCACACCCCCAGGAAGAGAGGAGAGGGCAGGCTCCATGGATGGAGCATGGCATTGCCCTTCTTCCTCCATGGAGGGTCCCCTGACCCCTCTGTTCTGACCCCTCAAAGTGAGGTTCCCTGACCCCCTGCTCTTTCCCCTCCAGGGAAGGTCCTCTTTCCCCCCTCCCTGTCCCCTATATGGAGGGTCCCTTATCCCCCTTCCATGAGGATTGCCACCCTACCTCCATGCCTGTATCCTCAAAGGGAGGTTCTTTGATCCCCTGCCCATATCCCAGGGGACCTTCCATGGAGGGTCAGGAAAAGGGGGAAATGGGACCATCCATGGTAGTGAACGGGCATGGGTACAAGGAACCTGGGAGAGGGAGAGGATGCCCTCCATGGAGTGGGGACAGGAGACTAGACATAGAGGGTTCCCTCTACCCCTCCTCCTCCCCTCCATGGCATGTCCCTTGTTCCCACTCTATGGAGGGTCCTCTGCGTCTGCTCTTCCCCCTCAAAGGGAGTATACCTATCCTCCTGACCATTCTCTTTCATGGAGGAACCCCCTTCTCCTGTCTTTTACCTCCATGGAGGGTCCTCTGTCCCCACTTTAGGGAGGATGTTCTCTCTCCCCCATCTCCTGTCTCAAGGGGGGGTTCCCTATCCCCCTGCCCATCCCCCTTTATGGAAGGCCCCTGTGGTCCCTACCATGCTCCCTCCATGGAGATTCCCTTGTTCTCCATTTCCAGCCCCCTGAAATGAGGGGTGCCTTATGCTCCTGCCCATTCCTCCTCCCCACCCCGAGGCTGAAGGGAGAGGGCAGCCTCCATGGAGGGAGCATGGCATTGCCCTTCTTCCTCCATGGAGGATGCCCTTGTGCCCCTGTCCTTTCTCCTCCAGGGTTGATCCTCTTTCCCACTCCTTGTCCCCTACATGGAGTGTTCTCTATCCCCCCTCCAAGGGGGGTCCCTACCTCCATGCCTGTTCCCTCAAAGGGGGTTTCTTTGTTTCCCTGCTCATGTCCCAGGGGACACTCCATTGAGGGACAGGACAAGGGGGAAAAGGGGACCCTCCATGGCAGTGAATGGGCAAGGGTACAAGGAACCTCCCTTTGAGAGGCCAAGGGAGGAAGAGAGGACACCCTCCATGGAGTGGGAACAGAGGACCCTCAATGGAGAGTATGGGGAGGGGGGAAAGAGATCCCCCATGGAAGGTCATGGGAAAGAGAATAGGGATCTCTGTTTAAGGGGGTAAGGCAGGAGGGAAGGAGCACCCTCCATCGAGTGGGGACAGTTGACTCACCATGGAGGGTCCCCTATCTCTCCTCCTTGTCCCTTCCATGGTGTGTGTCCTGTCCCCACTCTATGGAGGGCTCTCCCTCCCCCTTGCCCTGTCCCTCAAAGGAGGGTTCCTTGTCCCTGCCCATTACTTTCCATGGAGGGTTCCCTATGCTCCCTGCTTTGCTCCCTCCATGGAGATTCCCTTGTTCCCACTTTCATGACCCCTGAAATGGGGGGTGCCTTATGCCCTTTCCCATTTCCCTCCACAGGCAGAGGAGAGAGGGCACCCTCCATGGAGGGAGCATGGCATTGCCCTTCTTGACTCTTCTTCCTCAATGGAGGGTCCCCTGTCCCCCTTGCTCTGTTCCCTCAAAGAAGGGTTCCCTGTCTCCCTGTCCTTTACCCTCCAGGGATGGTCCTCTTCCCCCCTTTTTGTTCCCTTCATGGAGGATCCCCTATCCCCCCTCCATGGGGGGTGCCCCCACTCCCATGCCTGTCCTCTCAAAGGGGGGGTTCCTTGTACCCCTGTCCATTCTCCTCCATGGAGAGGATCCTTTCCCCCATGCCCTGTCCCTCCATGGAGGGTGCTCTCTTCCCTGTACCCTGTCTCCTCAAAGGGGATTCCCTGTCCCCCTGCTTATTCCCCTCCATGGAGGGTTCCCTATTCTTCATGTCTTGGTCCTGCCATGGCCAGTCCATTTCCACCCTTCCTTGTCCCCACAAAGGGGGATCCCTATCCCCCTAACCATTCCTCTCCATAGGGAGTCCCCTTTTCCCCTGCCCATTCCCCTCCATTGAGTGTCCCCTGTCCTTACTCCATGGGAGGTGCCCCCACCCCAATATCTGTCCCCTCATAGGGGGTTCCTTGTATCCTTGCCCATGTCCTATGGGACCCTCATGGAGGGATAGGACATGGGGTGAAAGGGCAAGAGTAAAAGGAATCCCCCTTTGAGGATACCCTCCATGGACTGGGGACAGGGGACCCTCAATGGAGAGGATGGGGAGAGAGAAAGGGGATCCTCCATGGAGGGGAATGGTCAGGGGAATAGGGAGCCCCCCTGTGAGGAGACAGGGCAGGAGGGAGGGGGTACCCTCCATGGAGTGGGGAGCAGAGACTCTGCATGGGGGGACAGGGCAAGAGGCAAAGGCTCCTCTCCATGGAGGGGAATGGTTAGAGGGATAGGGATCCTCCCTTTGAGGGGCAGGGAAGGGGGGAGAGCACTCTCCATAGAGCAGGGGTTGGGGATGTGCCATGGAGGGGACAAGAAGAGGAGGTAGGGGACCCTCCATGATGGGTCCCTTGTCCCCACTCCATGGAGAGTGCTCCTTCCCTCCTGCCCTGTCCCCTCAAAGAGGGGAATCCCTAACTTCCTGCCCATTCCTCTCCAGGGAGAATCCCCTTTCCTCTGCCCTGTCTCCTCCATTGAGAGTCCCTTGTCCCCACTTTATGGATGGTGCCCCCTCCCCCTGCCCTGTCCCCTCAAAGGGGGGTTCCTTGTACCTCTGCTCATTCACCACCATGAAGCGTCCCCTATCTCCCTCCTTGTCCCCTCCATGGAGGGTCCCCTTTTTCCACTTTAGGGAGGGTGCCCTCTCTCCCCTGCCCTGTTTCTCAAAGAAGGTTCCCTATCCCCCTGCCCATTCCCCTCTATGGAGGGCCCTGTGGTCCCTACCATGCTCATTCTATGGAGATTCCCTTGTTTTCCCTTACCTGCCCCCTGAAATGAGGGGTGCCCTATGCTCCTGCCCATTCCCCTCCCCACCCCCAGGCAGAGGGGAGAGGGCAGCCTCCATGGACTGAGCATGGCATTTCCCTTCTTGCCCTTCTTCCTCCATGGAGAGTCCCCTTGTGCCCCTGTCCTTTCTCCTCCAGAGTTGATTCTCTTTTCCATTCCCTGTCCTCTACATGGAGTGTTCTTTATCCCCCCTCCATGGGGGGTCCCCATCTCCATGCCTGTTCCCTCAAAGGAGGTTTCTTTGTTCCCCTTGCCATATCCCAGGGGACCCTCCATGGAGGGACAGGACAAAGGGAAAAGGGGACCCTCCATGACAGTGAATGGGCAAGGGTATAAGGAACCTCCCTTTGAGGGGCCAGGGGAAGAAGCGGGCACACCCTCCATGGAGTGGGAACAGAGGACCCTCAGTGGAAAGTATGGGGAGGGGGGAAAAGAGATCCCCTATTGAGTGTCCCCTGTCCTCACTCCATGGAAGGTGCCCCTCATAGGGGGTTCCTTGTATCCCTGCCCATGTCCCATGGGACCTCATGGAGGGATAAGACAAGGGGGAAGAGAACCCTCCATGATAGTGAATGGGCAAGAGTACAAGGAACCCCCCTTTGAGGGATAGGGGATACCCTCCATGGACTGGGGACAGGGGACCCTCAATGGAGTGAATGGGGAGAGGGAAGGGGATCCTCCATGGAGGATAATGGTCAGGGGAATAGGGATCCCCCTTTTGAGGAGACAGGGCAGGAGGGAGGGGGCACCCTCCATGGAGTGGGGACCAGAGACTCTGCATGGGGGAACAGGACAGGAGGAAAAGGCTCCTCTCCATGGAGGGGAATGGTTAGAGGGATAGGGATCCTCCCTTTGAGGGGCAGGGAAGGGGGGAGAGCACTCTCCATAGAGCAGGGGTTGGGGACGTGCCATGGAGGGGACAAGAAGAGGAGGTAGGGGACCCTCCATGATGGGTCCCCTATCCCCATTCCATGGAGAGTGCTCCCTTCCTCCTGCCCTCTCCCCTCAAAAGGAAGATGCCTATCCCATTGACCTTTTCCCCTTCATGGAGGATCTCTGTCCCTCTGTCCTGTCCCTTCATGGAGTATCCCCTGCCCTCCCTCCATGGAGGGTGCCCCAACCCCATGCTGGTCCCCTTAAAGGGGGGTTCCTAGTTCCCCTTCCCATTTTCCTCCATGGAGAGAAAAATTCCCCTCCTGCCCTACCCCTCCATGGATGATACCTCCCCCCTGCTCTGTCCCCTCCTAGGGGGGTCCTTATACCCTTGCCCATATCTCCATGGGGACAAGGGTCCCTCCATGGAGGGACAGGACAGGGGGTAAAGTGGACCCTCCATTGCAGTGAATGTGCAGGGGTTGAAGGAACACCCCCTTTGAGGGGACAGGGAAGAGGGAGGGACAGGATCCATGGAGTGTGGAAAGAGGACCTTCAATGGAGAGGGCAGGGAGGGAGGAAAGGGGCCCACCATGGAGGGGAATTGACAGAGGGATAGTGATCCCCCTCACAGGGGACAGTGCAGGGGGGTGAGAGCACCCTCCACAGAGTGGGGAAAGAGGGTGCTCCATGAAACGGAGAAGGAGAGGAGATAAGAGCCCCTCCTCTGGTACAGAGAGTCACCTATCTCCCCTCCTTGTCCCCCTCCATGGAGGGCCCCCTGTCTCCACTTTATGGAGGGTGCTCTCTCCCCGCTGCCCTGTCGCTTCAGAGGGGGATCCCTATTCCCCTGCCTATTCCCCTCTATGAAGGGTTCCCTGTCCTCCATGTCTTGCTCCCACCATGACAGTCCATTGACCCCTTTTCTTCCCTCCTCAAAGTGGGGATCCCTATTCCCCTGCCCATTTCCCTCCATAGAGAGGACCCTTTGCTCCATTTCCTGTCCCTCCATTGATGGTCCTCTGTCCCCATTCCATGGAGGGTTCCATGTCCTCCCTGCCCTGCCCCCTCCATGGAGGGTCCCTTCTCCTCCCTGCCCTGACCCCTACATGGAGAGTCCCCTCTCCTCCCTCTGCCCTGCCACCTCCATGGAAGGCCCCCTCCCCCCTCTGCCCTGTCCCCTCCATGCAGGGTCTTCTGTTTCCCTGCCCTGTCCCATCACTCACAGGCTCTGAGAGGCATGTGCTCTGGTCCCCAGTGTTCATCTGTCCTGCTCCAGGCCGTGTCCACTGTCTGCACCTGAAGCACATCTCACCTCTTCATCTGCCCAAATCCTGCCTGGCTCTCAGGACACATGTCAAATATCATTTCAAATGTCAAATCACCGAGTGATCTTTAAAAAATATAAATCAGATCCCCCTATTCTTGTGCCTAAAAGCCTTCCTGCTGTGACAACATTTTCAACCCACCCTCTATCTGCCCTCCCGCCCTCTCCTGCCTGCCCTCTCCTGCACCAGCCTGGCTCTCCCTGCCCTGGAGGTACTTGCTGTCCCTTTGGTGGTGGCTTCCTGAGTTCTCTTTGTGGTGAGCTCTGTCTCAACAGCCAAGTCTGAGTTAAATATGACAAGACCTTGGGGAGCCCTTCTCTGAGTCTCTTGGGGCCTCACACTGAAGAGGCCTCAACCCAGGCCTGTGGGGTATAAGCTGGCAGCAGGTCACAGAGCTGACAGGTCACAATGGTGAGACAGGTCATAGAGGTAACCTGGCAACCACTGGAGGTCAGCCAGGTGGGCCAATGTAACCTGGGTTCTTGTGTGGTTGTTTTAAATCCCTGAATGAACATTTATTCAGCAACAACCAACCCCAGACCCTCTACAGAATGTACAGAAGGTGCAGCTCGCCCCTGAGGTCCTGGCCTTCAATAACCATGTGCTCTTAAAAGTGGGATGTGGGCGAGAGGGTGGGTCACAGATGCTGTGGGAGGGGTTCAGTCTGAGTTGCTGGCTGCAGGAAGTTGAGGCTGGAGGAAGGAACCAGGAGCCAAGGTTTTCTGGAGGCCCTGGAACTGGGAGTGGCTCTGGCAGGGACACAGGAGGAAACTGCTCTGCAAGGAGAGGGCTCTTCCAGTTCCCCAGGAGCCAGGAGCAGGGTCTCCCAACCTTCCAGGGAGGAGCTCCGCTGGATGCACCTGCCTCAGGTTTCTGACCCACAGCCCCTGGGATCACACACTTTGTGGTGTGGGCCACCCTGTTTGAGATCATTTGTTAGGACAGCAATAGGAGACCATGTAGTCCCTGTCTCCCCCTTGTCATATCACCAAGCTTGTGTTCTCCATGGCTTTGGGTATCTTCTGACATAAAGTGTGGTTCTCCTGTCTGTCTCCTGTCTGTCTCCCAGCCCCTCTCAGCTCCTGAAAGGTAAACCGTGAAGGCCCTGCCCCCAAAGACCCAGGTCCAGGGAGGGACACAGAGAGGCACACATGTGTTCAATGAGTTCGGGAGTGAAGGGCTCCTTCCTGATTTTATTTTTGTAATAAAACTGATTCGTTTACATATAAATACATATGATTTTTAAAACCTCTTTAGGACATCCCAAATATATAAATTCACAAATGAAAAATATATGTATTTATTGTCCAAACCTGTATGTTAATTTTTGGTTCAGAAATGCAGTAGCTGCTCTGTGAGCGGCCTCAGGGGGACCGGATCCTGACAGCAGACCCGGTTCACACGAGGGTGTGCCTCCTGTCCACCTTTCCCCACTAGCCAGCCCTCAGGCCTCTGGTGGCCAGTTGACTTGCCGTGGACCTGACACCTCATCTCAATACAGCCTGGTATTGCTTCTGGTGGTTCCAGGGGACCCCATCTCAGAGCTGTGCATGCTCTGATGATCCTAATCCTTGAGCGCTGGTTCATTTCTTACTTGGGGACCAGGAATTGTGACCATTGAATGTGGGGCAGCCCCATGCTCTTTGCTCCTGGCTTTAAGCCTGAGGGGAGAGGGGGCCGGTGGTGTGAGTCAGTCCCTCCCGAAGCCACCCACTAACTGCCTGCTGCCTGGCTACCCCTCCTGGATGGCAGTTCCCCTCCTGGTTGCCTTTGAGGTTCAGGGAGAAGCTGATGTCAGGTGTCTGGATGGTCCCCCTGGGATTAAGAAAGCAGGTGCTTTGGAAATAGAAGAGGCAGACATGCTGTCCACAGGGAGGGGCTGTTTCTTGTTGGTCTGGAAACTCCAGCAAATCAAACAGCAAATCTGCAAAGAGATGAGTTCCGTATTCCAAACAGTGTGAGCTCTGTGGAGAACCCAAATACAACTGTTCTGCAGATGGGTCTGTTTGATGAGTCCTGCGCCATGTGACCCTGGATGGGAAGTGTATGACAGGCCTGGGCGGACGTCAGGCACAAAGTGTCCATTGTGCTCACTGGCAGCTCAGGTGCTGCTACCTAGGACTCTGTGACTCCAGGCCGGAGGCTGGTGGCCCAGGAATGCTGGAGAGGATGTCCTGCCTGCCCGGCCCGGTGTTTGTTTCTTTTGTGTGGCTGGGCCTGGTTTAGCGGAGGCCAGGTGCCCTCAGCTGTCCCCATGTCACTGAGGACTGCGGTGCTGAGCTCAGACAAGAGCAGGGCCCAGGGCCCCCTTCAGACTCTGTTATCAGCAAAGGGTCAACCTTTGTTTCAAATAAATCACTTCCCAGTCAGCAGCCCAGGGATTGGGCCCCCATTTCCTCCCCTAGGTTGATAAAAATAGTCTCTGGTTTACTGTACAAAACATTAACTCCAGCAAAATTAAAGGAGTCATATCTCTAGGAAAATAATATTATAATCTCACTCAGCCTCACCTCCAGCATGAATCATACATTTTATGTTTCTGCGTCTCGTGCCTGGAGCAGCTTCTCATTTCCTCTCTGCCTATTTCTGTCCCTTCACACCATAAAGCAGGTTGTGATCCTCACAAGTCCTGGGTATGACCTGCACAACCCCTCTGACCTGCACAACTTCCCTGTCATATGCACAACTTCATTGGGAAGAGACAGCAGTAGCAATGTCGGCCCATTTTACAGATGAAGTGTTATAATCAATTTATATACTTTGGCCCAGCTAGGGTCTTTTGATGGCAATGGAAGAGCCCAGAGGGAACCTTGTTCCTCTTGTACAAATCCTTTGACGCCAGGACATTTAACTTTTCCCTCTTCCTCCTCTTGCCCTTCCCTAGAATTGACACCATGTACAGTCGGGGCCTGGCCTGTCTTGTGCCATGGGACAGCGCTGCCCTCCTCGAGCTCTCCCTGGTCCTTGCTGAGAGGATGGTCTGAAGAAATGGATTTGTCATTCATGCACATTTCTCAGCCCTGATGGTCCCTAATCTACATACAATAGGTTCCTGAGGGAAGAGGGAGAGAAGAGTCATGTTTGGGTGGGGTCAAGTCCAGAGCAAGGTTGCAGGGGCAAAGTCAGAAGAGAGGAGGTGCTGTCACTATGGGTGAGACTGGAGGTCATGACAGTGCTGGGCTCTGGGACATGGGTCTCCTTCCTGGCGTCACCATGATGGAGGGCTGGGATGAACTCTGTGTGGCCCTCTGATTCCTGGGAAGGGGAGCAAATATGCCTTGGCTGGGTGCTGGGCACATCTGGCCACGATTCTTCATGGAGCTTTAGTTTACTTACCTGTGAATCGGGGCTGGCAGCCCTGCTGACCTCAGGATCCCTGTGATGGGAGAATGTATGTGAAGCTTCTGCTATCATCTCTGTTTCTATGTCAAGTCTTCAATTGCACAATAGGTCATTGGGTGGAGCACCACCTGCTGCATGGGCTGGGATGAAGGCCGGAGGTGGTGGGGAGTAGAATGCATCAGAAACACTTTCCCACTTGCCCCTTTGCCTAGGGATAGGCTGACAAGTTGCTGATGCTTAGTTATTTTTAGAATCCTCCGTCTTTTTCCTTCACCAGATTAGGGAAGTTTCCAATCATTATTTCCTTAAATAGGCTATCAAAGTTTTGCTCTCTCTTTTCTCCTTCTGGAACCCCTGTGATGTGGATCTTATGTTTTATGCTGTCCCAAGAATCCCTTAAACTATTCTCATTTTTTTTCCAATTCGTTTTTTTTTATTTTTCTGCTACCTTGTCTTCCAAATCACTGATTTGATACTCTGCTTCATCTACCTGCTGTTTATTCCTTCTTATGTACTCTTCATTTCAGGTATTGATTCATTTCTGACTGGTTAGTTTTTATGTTTTCTATGGCATTTTTAATGCTGTGGTATTTCTTACTAAATTCCTTAAGCATAGTTGTAATAATTTTTTTAAAACTATGCATAGTAAATACATTGCCTCCATTTCATTTACCTCTTTTTCTGGACATTTATTTTGTTATTTCATTTGGGGTGTATCTCCTTGTCTCCTCATGTAGGCAACCTCTTTGTGTTTGTTTTTGTGTATTAGATAGGTCTGTTATGTATCCAAGTCTTGGTAGTTGTTCTTTGGAAACCAGTGGTGCATTCTCCTTAAACACCTGAGCAGGGTGCTCCAGCAATGTTCCTTGGGTAGATTATTTGAGCCTTCCTGTTGCAACTGAGTCTAGATTACTATTGGCCCATTTATGCATGGGGTCAACCCTCAGGTTGGATGACTGTGAGAACGGACTTCAACCACAGTGTACAAGCGGCTGTGTAGGCACTGGCCACACTAAGCAGAATGTTTCTCAACAGGGTGTCTTTCAAGATCTTCCTTTGGATATGTATCTTGTGATGCTGATTGGGTCCTGCTTCTGATGTTATTTGAAGCTTTCCACTAGGTGCATTGGTTCTAGGTCCTCTTGGGAGGTTCTCTGGTGCATGTCAATGTCAGACACTACCTGTGATTGGCCTGGGCCACCTGTTTGGAGCTACAAAGCAATCCAACTTGTGACTGCCTCTGCTAGACCGGGGGGGGGGGGGGGGGGGCGGGGGAGGGGGATCAAGCTCTTCATCAAAGTCAGCTTTCACCAGCACCAAACCCAAGAGACCGAGAGATATGCCTCCACCCTACTCAGCCTGCTGGTTGCCTGTTAGTTTCAGTCGCTGATAGAGCCTCTGGGTACCTGAGTTGCATGAGGTAGCTTTTCAATGAGTCACCAGGTAGAGGTGAGTAGTGTTCACCAGGCTGGAATAGTTTCAATCTCGGTGCCAGGGTTGGGCCTGAGGCCACTCAGCAAAACTCCTAGGGTATACCAAGTCTAAATGCCACCGGACAGGTGCCCACAGACCTTTATGGTAGAGTAGAATTCCAGGAAATAATCAGGGTAAGGCCAGTAGAGTTTATCAGGTCTAAACAGACTAATATTTGGCCATGTGAAGGGAAGGCTCTGCATCAGACAGGCATATGAGGGAAAAATGGCCTCTGGCCGAGATCCACACTCATTCTGCCCTTCTGCCTTCACTTCAAAGGTATCTGTCCCTTTGCCCTGTCTCTACCTGGTGGACAGATTCCCTGTTGATTTTTTCTGCCAGATTTTTATAGCTCTAGCCTGGGGAGCCTGACATGAGGTTGAGACCCCACACTCCTCAGGAGGAATTTTTGCAGCTGAGGTATTCCTCCAGGATTTCAGCCACCTGCCATGGGAGTGAGGCCAGCCATTTTTCACGACTCTGCCCCTCTTACCAATCCTGATGTGGCTTCTTCTATAAATCTTTGGTTATAAGATTTTTGTTTAGCTAGTCTTCAGTTGGTTATTCAGGTTGATTGTTCTATATTTTAGTTGTAATTCTAGTTTCATTCTAGGATGAGGTGAGTGTACCTTCCACCTACTCCACCACCATCTTGGATCCTTAGAATGGCTATTATCAATAAGAGAAGAGATTAAAAGTGTTGACAAAGAAAAGAGAACTCTTGTGCACTGTTGATGGAAATGTAAACTAGTGCAGCCACTATGGAAAACAGTATGGATATTCCAAAAAAAATTAAGAATAGAGTTACCATATGACACAACTATTATACTTCTATGTATTTACCCAATGGAAAAAAAAAATTCACTTGAAAATATAATTGCACCTGCATGATTATAGCTGTAATATTTCCAATAGCCACAACATAGAAATAAACTGTGGCCATCTAAGGATAAATGGATAAAGAAGCTGTGGTATGTATGTTATTGAGTATTCTATATAATAAAAGCCTAGGTGGTATCAGGCCCATGTGCGACACCTTTACGCAATGTCGTCACAAGATGGCTGCCACAAGATGGCCACTCACTCAGCAGAGGTGGGGCCCAGTGGCGGCTCCACGAGGTAAGGGCTGGGGGTCCTACAGCTCTGCGTGGCATGGAGTAGGCCAGTCCTGGCGTCTCTGCCACCTAGCGCAGAAGAGGCATGTCGCAGCAAGTGAGGGCAGTTGGGGGTGATCAGGCTGGCAGGGGAGGGCAGTTGTGGGCAACTGGGCCAGTAGAGGAGGGCTGTTGGCTGTTGGAGGTGATCGGGCTGGCAGGGGAGGGCAGTTGGGGGCAATTAGACAGGCAGGGGAGCAGTTAGGCATCAATTAGGCTGGCAGGCAGAAGCGGTTAGGGGAAATCAGGTAAGCAGGCAGGCAGCTGATCAATGATTCTCTGTCATCAATGATATTTTTATATCTCTTTCCCTCTCCCTTCCTCTCTGAAATTATATATATATATATATATATATATATATATATATATAATAAAACAAACAAAAGAAAAAAAATAGAGGTTGGTGGTTGCAGAGGCAAGGAGTTGGGAAGTGGGGGTTGGGAGAAATGGATGGGAAAACTGCTTTTTTGTTTTTGCTTTTTAATTTGAATAAACTTTATTTTTTTAACTTGTAATAAATATAAACTGAATGAAAGCTAAAAGGCAACACTTTTTTTTTTTTAACCACATTTGGAAAACTGTAACTTTCAGATCACTTTAGTCTGTAAGATTGCTCACTTTGATCTCTGATGAAATATGTTATGGCTGCTATATGAAATTTCATGGCTTTTCAAGTGTGAATCCCAGTGTTTTAAATGTATTAGTAAATTGTGAACTTAAACACATTTCAAAATCAAATATTTAACTTTTTGGCTATTTTAATTTAAATTAAGAACTCACCTAACTAGATACATTTAACTGAAACCACGCTAGTCATCTCATGAAGTTGACAGTTGGCATCAAGTCCCTTTCAGGTGTTTTCCCCCCATTCAAATGCTATTTCTTGTCTCCATTGATCATGCCTCTTGAATGCAGTTTCCTTTGAATTCTTTGATTCCACCTTTGGGAACTGCTTGACAGGAAGTAGTTAGTTTCAGTTTAGCCTATTTCCACATAAGAGCCTCTAGTTACTACCCTCCCTGAAGAAATGCAGGGATGATAACTCCATTCTGTAATATGATGCCAGCATACACAATTGGCCTCTCTCTGAAGAAAGCCACTTATAACACCTATGTAACCCAAAAGGGGCTCCTGCCTCACACCATTCTCTACTGTACCTATATTGGATATAGTTATGTTATAAACCCAGGGTTAGTTGTTCTTCCCTCTGAACCTCTGTAGGACTCTGGTCTATGCCAAAGACTTCATTTTTGCCATTGGTCTTTATTTTGGTGTTCATTGTTTTATGTAAACGAAGTCATTTTTCAGTTTACTAAGACTATTCAAAATAAACCTTAGTATCATCACTGCATGGTAGATTCTTGTATAGATTTTGTGTTTAAGAAATATCTATACATGATGGCAATTATAAAACCTCTAAGTGCTCACCTAGGGCAGTACAGAAAGCTCAAAAAGTGCATACTAACAGCTTTATAACTTCCAAAGCTTCATTAAGAAAACAAAATCCTGATGGTCATCTATATTCATAATTTTATAATCTACTAAAGGCCCGATGCACAAAATTTGTGCAAGAGTAGACCTTCCTTTCACCGGCTGCTGGCACCGGCTTCCCTCTAGCACCCGGGACCTGGGCTGGTTTTCTTCTGGCTGCCTGCAGGCACAGAAACCTGGGCTGGCTTCCCTCCAGCTGCTCAGAGGCACCCAGGACCTGTGCTTCCCTCCGACCCCAGCTTTGTCTGGAAGGACATCCGGTCTAATTAGCATATTACCCTTTTATTATTATAGATTGCAATGAAATGCATTTGAATAGGTAAAATTCACAAGCTACTTTTTTCTTAATCTTATATTTAGTTTTTAAAATAATTTATATTTTAGTGAGATTTAATAGTCACAGGTTTCCAAATGTAGTAAAAAATATAGTGTGGGATTTTAGCTTCCATTCAGTTTACACTCTTATGTGAATCATGTATTCATGATTATTTTTAGCTGACAAACATTTCTACTTCCTTGTGACCTATCTTCACAATCTACATTCAGCTATTCATTTTTTGCCTCAGGCCAGGACCAGAGAAATTAGTGACCTTTAGTGTGGACCTGAAGAATTTTCTATCGATTTGTTTAAATGTATTTTCAGCCATAGGCGCTTACATTGTTAGGCATTTACATAGTGATGGGGAGACATTCATGGGCTCTAATGTATTCTTCTTGCTGTCTACTTTCCCTTCTTACTCTGGGGGTAATAGCAAGAAAATCATTTCTATTTTTAAAGTTGAATGCATCAGAAATCACAAACACTACATTACACATATCACAAAGTAGCTTCACAAAGAAAAAAATCCAAAGGCTTAAATGTCTCTTCAAATGTTATTTTCCAAAGTGTTTATTTAGAGAAGATAGAAAGATATCATTACTCATGAATAACATTCTTAAAGTATTGGAAAATTTTATTCATTGTTTTTGAAAAAATTTGTAGTTAATATCAGATTTATGTAAATAGCACATTTTTAAAAAGTGTATATTTATCAATGAAAATAAAATTATAATAATGTAAATAAAAATTAAAGAAAATAAGTATTTGACAAAAACACACACACAGCAATTTGATTGTCCATTCTGCCCCTGCATACACCACACACACAGACACACACACACACACACACACACACACACACAACCTATATGTGGGAAGCTACGAAGCACCTTGGGTGTTACCAGGGATGAAACTAAGATAGTGGTGGCTCCAGGCAATTCCCTAACCTGATAATCCTTTTATTGTTTACCAAACTTTACCTTTGACATGCCTGTAGGCATTGCTAAAGGGAAAATGTGTATTCAAGTAAATAAAAAGGTGGACCAGGCGAGAAGTTGGTGTGTCTCTTCAAGAGAGAGGCTCCACCTGGCCTCCAGTGCCTTCTTAATTCATATTTCTTGTGTAGCATTTTCATTTGTGCATTGGCCCCTACTTCAGATACTGAAGCCCGCAGCAAAGGTCGTGACACCTATGTCTAATCTTTGTTAACAAACTAAAGAAAAATAGCATGGAATGGAGTCAAATATTGCCCAATTGTTATATGTGGCAAATAGGAAGATTAGAGGATATAGGTGGTAGATCCATTTCCTCAGTATAGTTAAATATAGACAAGTCATTTAACATATTAGTCCCATAGTTTCTCCCCTGTAAAATGAGGGAAATGCATGGTCTAGGTTGAGTTTTCTATAATTTCACGGTCAGTAGTTATGATGAAATTGATATAGCAACATCTACATCAACACCTACTGTCCCTTATAGTGTGATTTCTTTAGTGGAATGTCTGTGTTAACATAATTTTCTAAAAGATACAATACAGTAAACCTTCCGAGGCAATTCATATATATATGGTTTCCGAGAGGAAGGGACAGAGAGATAGAAACATCAATGATGACAGAGAATCATTGATTGGTTGGCTCATGCATGTATGCATGTCCCCTACTGGGGATCAAGCCCACAACCTGGACATGTGCCCTGACCAGGAATCGACCCATGATCTCCTGCTTCATAGCTCAAAGCTCAACCACTGGGCACACCAGTGGGGCCTAACTAAGGCAGTTGTTAAATAAAAGTTATTTCCTAAATCCCTTTCTCCTTACTCTCTCCTGAGCAGTACTGGATGTAAAAGAAATTAGAAAGTTCTTTCTTTTGTGTTTGTAGCCAGAGCCAAAAGAAAATTCCTGCTCCCTAACTTCTCAGTTCTGGAATAAAATACATGTGTTTGTTTTTTTTTCAATCAGCACAGTTTTGGCACTTTGGGATAGATATAATTCTTCCCTGTGCAGGAGGCTTACTTAACTTCACCCTAGCAGGTGTGGTACAACCAAAAACACTTACCTTTTTCTAGATGAGCCTGAGAAAGGAACACCACCATTTCTAGTTTTTAAGAAATATCAGCCAAAAGTCATAGGATTATGACAAGATATGTCTCTCAAAAACCCAAACTTTGAAAAGCAAGATCAAGCCCATGCCTCATGTCACTTGTACCTCACATTCATGTCTAAGGTTATTCCACAAATGCTTTCTTTTCTCACCTGCAACCGAGAAGGCATGGTGGCTTTTTTTCCTTCTCTTAATATTTCCATGGGGTATTCTCTGTGCTTAACAGAAATATTTCCTGTAGGCACTGTGTGCAGAAACTTAATGAGAGAGAAAAGTAAGCATTTATATTTTTTCTTATAAAATAATGGTGAGCAATTTTTTGCTTCTTTCCCTTTATTAAAAGAAACATGAAGTAAAAGTTAATTTAAAAAATTCAAAAAATATCTATCTGAAAGGAGATATTTTGTTGCACTGTTTATTAATGTAATAAAATTGGGCATGAAATTTCAAATCCCATCCTCTTGGTCTTCTCCCGAAGAACATAAATAAATAAATGAATGAGTAAATAATTCTCCTGATTTAAGTTCTAAAACAGAGCATTTTCCTATTGAAAGCATAAATTCATAAATAGTAAATCTAAAATACAAGTCACTTTTAGCACTGAATTTTAAAAGTTAAGCCATAAATTCATTGCTTACAGAGTTTCCTCTACCTTCTCCAATAATTGGGCTCATTTCTTAGACATGCTATTCTATAATCACCATTGTTTATGCTGAAAGCCAGAGGTCTCTAGACTAGCTGTTTTGATATAATTAGTGTTTTGTTCCAGCTGCCATTATGTGCTAAGAATATTTTTCTTTTAAAGTACAATAAATTTACTGACTAGGATACTGAACTGTATTGTATATAAGGATGCAAATGTTCAATATTCCTTGTGTTTAAGAACCTTATGTTTTAATACATATAGAATTGGATCTCATGTTTCTTCTTATAAGTGAAATGTGAGATGCATATATATTCTAATGATGATTCAGCTAACAACCAGAGAATCTGTATCAGCAGGGTCTGGGATTAAGGCTGGACTCATAGCATAGTAGGACCAGAAAATAGACCATCAAGCAATCTTGCAACAAGTAATTAGTGTAGATCTTCCTAAGCAACAAGGAAACCTATGTATAATAACAAAAAGGGCTGCGTATAGAGGTGAGGACCCAGGTAGGAACTGTATATTTCTTAGGAGGATGCCTGACGCATTTATTTTGCTCCTCCATAGAATTTTTTTCCTCTCTAGTATTAATTAAAAATTATATATAGGAGAGTTTACTTTTCATTTTATATTTCCAAAACTGCTGGGGTCCAATCCCAGCGGGTCCAGGGGTCCCCAAAGGTGTGGACGGAGTCGGCGATGAAGGAATGATACGAAGACAGCCTTCAGTTGATCAGCAGCCTAGTCAGGACCTCTAGCCAGGATTTCCAGCCAAAGTTCTGGTCGGAGCTCTGGTTAGGAACTGATGAGGTTCTGATGTTTATTGTCTTGTTACATCTGTATTTATAACAGCCGATTTTAATCCTGTCAATTCTATTACAAAGGTTAGGGCGTTTCTTATCTCCATTCCAGGGAGTAAAGATTATGTAGCTTAACTACCCGCCTGGCACTTAATTAAGGGGTTGTATCCCCTCCCTAACCTCAGGGAAAGATCCCCACCTGGGGAAACAACCTTTCTCGGAGAGGTGACCTTGGTTAAAACACATGGCACTAAAGGGAGCAAACATATTAAGAACAGTATGCTATATATGCCAGGTCCATTGAAACATATGCTGTGCAGATGTTTCTTTCCTTCAGCAACTGTGTCAAGCAGCAAGGATGGACCGGCTTCCGGCACAAAACTAAATTATAACATTCACCATGGAGTGATTCTCATCTTTCTTTCTCAGTAATTAACATCTATGTCATACCAGTGTCCAAGGCACCATCCGGCACTCGGTATACACTTGTTGAGTGAGCACATATCCCAGGTCACTTCTTCTCTGGACTTCAGTATCTTCATCTTTATGTTTACTAAGATGAGCTCTGGGTTACTATATGGCCCTCACATTACAAAATTTCTTCAGTGTTTCTTTTTATGGGTGCCCTCTTTTTATAAAGAGGAAATGAAATGAATTTCCAAATATATAAAGTACTTTTCAGAAGGTAATTTGATAATTCATTCATTTTGAAGAGTGATAATCTGATGTATTATTTTCATACTAGAATTCAGGCTACAGCCACAGTAGGAGGACACCCTGCAGTCATTCATTATCTACACGTGTAATCCAGTACATGTGGACTCTAATTAAACATTAAATAGGAACATGGATGTTAGTCACTAAGGCTAATGGACAACTTAGGTGAGATAAAAAGGTTAAGATGTAGAACTCAGATCCACAGCTGTGAGAGTGTGGCTTTCCCATCTATGTTGCTTCCATTCTACCACTTCTCCATATTTTGCCACTGTTTCCTTTTTCTTTTCTGACTTCCCTTCTCTCCTGCTTACCTTTGTCTTTGTCCTTGATTATAAGTCTATGAAGAAACCTTAGGCAAACTGGATGTCTTATTAAGTTCTTAATATGAAAGGATTATTAAACAATATGCAAAACTATAATTGATATAGAAAAAACTATGTGAGTTTAATTACACTTACACTAAAATGTAATTTCAATAAAAGGCAAAAGATACTATGAATTATTTGATTGGATGATTTGAAAAAAGGGGAGAAAATTTTTCACAAGAAAATTACAAAAGACATGTATCCAGAATATATAAAGAAATCTTTAAGACCTATTAGAAAAGATGAAACATGGCAAAAAAAAAAATGAAGAGGAAAGATGAATGGCCAATGAGAGATAATAGTGAAACAAATGTCTACATCACTTTAGAAAGATCTATCAAACAGCTTTAAAATTATCCAGCAGTCAAACTATCTTTGAAAGTTTCCTGGTATTTTCTCAAAGATACATAGCTCATAGGAAATCAAAATGTCTTCTGGTAAGAGAACAATTAAGTCATCATATATTTGAAATCTAGAAAAAATAATGGAAGTTTCAAAAAGAACTACATTTTTAATTGGAAAATTTGAGTTTTCTATAATATGAATAAAGGAAATAATAACTTTAAAATTTGGAAAACACTAGCTTTTTACTTTTTACCTTTAGTTGAATCTCAGGTGACACTGACTATTAAGATAACAGTCTGTGTAACCTGAAGTTATTCACTTGCATTCCATAACAATATTTGTTTCCCTCTAATGTCGCATTAGCCCATATATTTTCTAATCTGAGCAGGATGAAATTTATTCCTCTCTATTTGTTGTCTACTTGCCTAAGAATAAAATCCTAGCTGGGAATCTTTTCTTGGAACCTAAACCTCACAACATACTGGAAGAACCCAAACCCTCCAAGCCACTCTCCCTTAGCAGCCAACATCTCTTCCCTATATTCACTCAACTTCTCACCTTTCCACAAACCAGCCAGACTCCTGGACTCTACATGGTACCCCTTATTCTTCTTGGAAATAAAGGTGTACACTTTCTCCTTTGTCTGAGAATCTCTCATCTTATAAATCTTCATTTATTTGTCATCTTTCTTACTATAAACACACAGCTCCTGTTATAAAATATAGTAAAATTAGTTTGTTGATAGAATAACCAAATGAAAATAAAAATATCTGAAGTGAGCATATGAAATGTTTGAAATTCTAGATTGCAAGTACATGGGTGCTCACTGTGACATACTTTGTTTTCCTGTACATTTTATTTTTTTCAACATTTAAAACAAGTAGAAGACCAAAAGTAAAAGTTCATAGCAATATTATTGCCCAAAATAACCATTGAGAAATTTGGGTATTTTCTTCCTTTAAGAATCCTTGAAGGATTTGCTTTATTCATAAGAAAATTGATCTTCATGACTTCAAATGTTGTCTAATGCTGCCATTGACCAAAGTCAAATGATAATTTGTGCAAAAAAAGCATTTTTATATATTTTATCAGGACAATCCATGAAAATTAAGAAAATTTAAGATAAAGAATTATTTATCTCTTATAATGCAGACCTATGCTCAATATAACCAGTACCAGTACCTACAATAATATTTTTAGGAATTTCTATGTCTTTGAAATTGTTGATCAAAAGTGTCCTGATCACAATCATTGATTGATGAGCACAAATTCACATATTGATCATGACCCTCTTCTTGAACTTTCAAATTAATAGGCATCTACCTGCGTGCTTGTTTTTTTTTTTTTAATTTTTTATTTTTAATATATATTTTTATTTATTTTTTACAGAGAGGAATAGAGAGTTAGAAACATCGATGACAGAGAAACATCGATCAGCTGCCTCCTGCACACCCCCTATTGGGGATGTGCCCGCAACCGAGGTACATGTCCTTGACCGGAATCGAACCTGGGACCCTTGAGTCAGCAGGCCGACTCTCTATCCACTGAGTGAAACCAGTCAGGGTTGTGTGCTTGTTTTTAAATGTGTTTCCCTAATCACATAATTAAAAATTAAATTAGTTGAGGAGTTAGATGAGATTCTTGGGATTTTTACAGTGACATCTGTTGTACAAATAATTTGGCATTATTAACAGCATTTTCCATTTGAGGATGGAATTGTTTAAGGTTTCTATCCACCAGAGTTTAATTGTAAAAGGATTTGAGATGAGCCTATTTTTGTCTCCTAGAGGAAATGTTTATAAAGGCAAAGGAGTGGGAATATAAGTACTCCATATCTAATAGGAAAATAAATGGAGATCACAGCATAAATATAAAAGTAAAAGATGTTGCCATATTATTTTCAAAATGTAATCTTGCTTATTAGCATGAAGACTCCAACTTGCCACACAACTGCAAACACTGGAGATAACCTGTTTAGCTGTGTATAGATACGTTTATCTGCATAGGGTGCACATGCAGAATTTGTTGTTCAGTCTGTTATTATTGTATTGTGCTGTCAGACAGATATGAAAATTCAAGTCCTCAGCTGGTCACCTAAAATTTCATATATACTTGGATGCTTTGTCATTAGATCACTCAATAGATTCTCTTCCCAGTACAAGTGGTTTTATATATTAAAATGACAAAAATCAATAACCTACTATTTCCCAGATTAGGTTGCAGTCTATTTAAAGACAATATAAAGTCAACAGTAGTTATTAGTGTATGTAATTGTGTAATATCCTTTAAAATGTTATATTAATTCAAAATGCAAATCAGATATATGTACGTTCCAACATTTGAAACTATTTTCATATTGATTACTCCAAGTACTTTCAGTATTTGCTAAGCTGGGATTTTAAATTGTACTGTTTGTAGTGGTAAAATCTCAAAGTCTAGTCTCTCATGTTAAATTAATTATCCAAACCTCAAGTGGCTACTCAGATATCCTGACATGTTTTCCTAGTTAGTGTCTTCCCCATTCTGACAAGTTCCATCTTCTCACTCTCTGCTAAGACCAAGCTCATGGCCTTGCCTCAGTATTCACTGAGAAAATAGCCTTCTTTTTATTATACTCATCCACGTACCACATTTATAACAATGTTTTTCCTATCTTTTTTGAATCATTGAAAGCATATGTATCATTCAGGGTTTGATCAGAGACACAAAAGAAGTATAAGTGATTAAAAAAAGTTAAAGAATTTATTAAAGAGCTTATGCCTTTGTAATTAGTGGAGCTGGTGGGGGGAAAAAAACAACTATGCAAAACTATTGTCTTGGGTCCGGTATTCAGACTAAAGCCACCACAGGTCAGCTAGATGAGCCATGGAGAGGGACACTTACATGGACAAAAGCAAGGACAGAGAGAATACACGAGGATCACTGGCACCTATGAAAACAAACCTCAGCAAATGCCCTTACCACCTCCAATCGCATTGCTGTGAGAGACTTGCAGGAGACACATGTCCTTTGGAGCTAGGACATCAGAAAAGCCGAAGCAAGAAATGTGGCCCAAACTATCTTAATAAAGAGCACAACCTTTCACCTAATTGCTTAGAAAAAAAAAAGTGTTATCCTCTATTCCTGTTTCCTCTCTAATCATATCTAACTGCTCAATTCTGTTATTACTCCTCTTACAATAGATTTTGAATCTGTTTCTCCATAGCTCTACAATTAGCTCCTGAATGCAAATTGTGATCATATTCTATATATATGGACATGTCTTTTTGCCTAAATTTTGAGTCATCTCACCTCAACAGTATGAACTTCACACAGAAGCCTACCCCCATCTCAAATCTATCAATGGTTTCCTATGACACTTAGAATAAAACCCAAAGTCCATTTCTGAATTCTAAATTACTATCCCCACTCCCTTAATCCAAGAGTCTATCTAGTGAACCCGTGTTCCTTCAACTTCCCCCACACACACACACTTTACTTCACATCTATCACATCTGTCTCCTATCTGTTTATGAAATAGTCTAAGCACTTCATCATATTTCAGAGTTTCACCCTAACACAGGATCATTCTCTTCCTGTAGCTCTTTATATGCATGGCTCCTTATCGTCTCAAGTTCCATTTCAAATATAATCTCCTTGAAAATGAATTTTTTCATTACCATATCTGTAGTAAAGCTCCTCACACCTCACCCCTCTATAAATACACATGCACAAACACACACAGGTTTCTCTGTTTTCTTGACATCTTCCTAATCATTTAAATATGAAACATGTACTTGCATAAATAAGTCTTTTAGAAAAACAGAATCTGGCACAGTACAGTTCAAAAATTCTTCGTTGAAAGGAAAAATTATTTTTGTTTCTATTCATTTTTGGGTGGAAAAACTGAAAGTTATTTTAAATGTTCATTTGCAATTTATAAGGTTTTTGTACTTGGACTGTCAAATTATATGATTTATTTTTTTCTCTTGCCCTTTGTCTTATTCAAAGTGTCATATTTATTGGTGAAGGCTAACTACATATTAAAATGATTAGGTTACCTCTCTTATGTGAGTAATATATCTTTCACTTTTTTTTAATTTAATAGTTTTTCCTATAGATATTTTATATCTTTGGTATGGAAACTATCTTTTGTTTTTATTTTTCTATCATAATTATGCCAATAAAATTACTTTTTACCACAATATTAAAAATTGACTATTTTTTATTTATCATAAATAAATTTTAATTTATACTTTGACATTACATTATTAAACAATCTGGGGTATAGTCTATTGTATGATATGATATGGGGCTCTTGCATTTATTTGTTTGTTTATTTATGTTGTGGCCAATATTGTTAATAAACGTCCTTCTGTTTTACTCATCTATCTTATGCAAGGACCTAAGGTTTTAGTAAATATAACTTCACAATGAACTCCCACATGTGAATCTTATTTTTCTAGAACTTTCCAGATTAGTGTCATATGTATTTTTCCAGATGAAATTACAATCATTGGAAATCATTTTATAAATGTATAATTACTTTCTAAACATCATTGAATTACTTAGATACTGATTTTGTGCTTATTTTGAAGTGAATTTCAAAAAAAGTGTACTTTTGTTAACTTACTAGTACAAAGCATATGAATTTTATTATCATCTATCTAGAAATACATAAATAAATTTCCCTATATTTTCCTTCAAATAATACTATGGAAATAATTTAAAAGCCATTTTATATGTCTCTAATTAGATTTACATTTTTATTTTCTAAATAAAATGCTCATCGTGAACTCAAAGCAGAATTAAACTAAATTTCAAATAAAACAGTTATTTGGTCTAATATTAATATTTTTAAATGATTGCAAAATAATGTAGGTTATATATTTTCTAGTTATAAATATCAGATTAGGTTACTTCTTAGCATTATGAAACATAAATCAAGTAACTAATTCTATATTCAATATCTGATCTTTTATTATACTAATCATTATTAGAAATTAGAAAACTACTAGGTCTCTTCTGCATTATTTAGTGCTGCATCCAGAGTATTGATCTTGATCTACAATAAGTCTCAATTAATATCCACTGAATATGTGAATTCAGGCTTAGTATGAAATGTTCTGGTGCCAATCAGGGCCGGCCAGCCAACCGACAGTGGTCCCTCCTCCTGGCTAGCCAACCTCCTTCGGTCCCTCCCCCCTGCCAACCAACCTCTTGCAGCCGGTGGGGGGAGGAGCTGTGGGAGGTTGGCCGCCAGCCCCAATCAGGACTGGGCAAGACAGCCGATCCCAATAGCCCCAATGGCCAGTCAGGCCAAGGAACCCAACCCGTGCACAAATTCATGCTCCGGGCCTCTAGATTTTTAATATTCTCATAGAATAATCTGGAAATATTAAAACACATTTATAGGTAATTCATGTTTACTTAAAATGTTATATTTTTATATGTGAATATAAAACACTCAGGAATTTGAAATATCTCTAAAATATAGTCTTAAATACAAATTGGTGGGAGAAAAGAGAAAACAGCATTGCTTAGTCACTAGTATTTTGCATTTTGAAAGAAAATGCATGCAAATCAATTCAGTGAACATTCTTAATATTTTAACTTATCAAAGCTGATCTTACAACATCTGCAGGTCATAAAACTCTGCAGAAATAGATTTTTTGAAATGCCCTAGAAGGGAATATATGCAAGCTTCAAATCAATGGGCAAATTTGATAATTATCCTGGAGACTGTTCAGGTATATAGTTGGAGAGCCTTTATCCAAAATAGCCCAATTCTGCTTCTAAGATCCTCTCCTTCTCCTAAAGATACAATTAATGTTGTGGAAGATGTCAATATTCAATGATCAACATTTTTCCCCAATAATTTATCAACCATTTATCTAGATATTTGGTTTAATTGACCACTATGATACTTGCACTAACCAGATAAAATAATAGCCTGTGTTAAATTAGCCCTTGAAATGGTCAAATGAAACAAAAATCAATAAATAAGGACTTTTGAGAGCCACTTTGTTTCGTCTTTTCTTCTCCGTAACATAATAAACCATTATAATTCAATTTCCCTTAATTATCCTTGACCTCGTTTTCTCTTTAACTTGATCAATACTTAGCTGAATCATCTATGCGACCCCAAATTTATCTCTTGGATCAGCTCACCAATACAAGATTTAACAAAGGTCAAATTGTACAAATATATTATTTATTTATTTTATTTCATTTAGAGTTATTGTTTTATTTTAATCCCAAACTTTTTTTTTAGGTTGTAAAAATTTGTGAGTTCATTGGTGACTGGAAAAGTGGGATTTTTTCCCCTAAATCTATCTAGATGAAAATAGTATGTATGAAGCTCATAAAAATGTAATCCCTGCCCCAGCTTGAACTTGGGCTTCCTTCATTTCATGATTTCAAATGGCTTAGCATTCCCATTGGTTTTTTTTCTCCCCTAAGCTAGCTAATCAAATCTAGTTTTCCTGGCCCCTCAAATCCCCTAGGTGGTGTTTATCATACCTCATTCTCACTTATTGCTTTGTCTCTTTTAAAATGTTGGTTCTCACCTGGCTGGTGTCGCTCAGTGGTTGAGTATCAACCCATGAATGAGGAGGTCACGGTTCCATTCCCAGTCAGGCACATGCCCGGGATGCAGGCTCAATCCCCAGAAGGTATGCAGGAGGCAGCAACCAATGATTCTATCTCATCATTGATGCTTCTTCCTCCCTTGTTCCCTTCCTCTCTCTGAAATGAATAAAAACGTTAGAAAATAATAAAACAGTGTTTTTGCTATTTCTTTCTTTATAGTGCCACTTAAAAGTGTTTATTATTTTTCTCCTCTACAGAAAAACCTCAACCTGATACCAAATCCAAGTTTGACCGCCTGTCTCTTCGAAAGCCACTACTCAAGAGACAGGTGCTGGTGTAAGGAAAGAAAAAGAAAAAATTAAGAGCCATCAGCCTGAGAAGATGGGGGACTCTTGTCCCTCAAATATCTCAGTGTGAGCAGAGGCTTTTATAAGGAGGGAGTGGGAAAACAGAACAAAGAGATCAAGAGGAGGAGTTTGAAAATTTCTCTATGTGCAGACCAACAGTCTTTTCTGATTAAAACTTTGAAACTGGTCAAACGATGGTCTGATGTGTGTCATCTGGGTTTTATGGCTAAAGGTCAGCAAATCTGGAGCTGGAATGCCTGAAGGTCAGAGTCTGTATCTTTTAAAGTTAGTTTGCAGGATTGTTATACAGAATGATGTTTATCAACAAGTTACATATTAGGGTCAGCAATTACAGAAACAGTGTCAAAAGAATGGTGAGGTGGGTTACAAATAGGTAGCATTGCCCTAGCCAGTTTGGCTCAGTGAATAGAGTGTTGGCCTGTGGACTGAAGGGTCCAGGGTTGGATTCCGGTCGGTCCCCAGTAGGGGGAGTGCAGGAGGCAGCCAATCAATGATTCTCACCATTGATGTTTCTATCTCTCCTTCTCCCTTCCTCTCTGGAATCAATATTTAAAAAAGAAAAAGGAAATGTTCTCTCAGACACTGTTCCTTTCTGCCTAGTGATAACAGCTGTGACTCTTCTCCCAGATTCTCAGGATTCTTGGGATGTGAGCTGGCATAGAATACTCAGAAAACTATGGGATTTTGAACCAGAAAACCCAAGTTTCAAGGTCCTGTTTTATTATGCAAATTCAAGCTTGTTTTTTTTTCTTTTTAAATGACTTTTTAAATTTATTGGGGTGACATTTATTAATAAAATTATATGTTTCAATTGGACATTTCCATGATACATGATCTGTATATTGCATTGTGTGCCCACCAATCAAAGTCAAATCATCTTCCATCACCATATATTTGGGCCCTTTCACCCTTTACTAACCCCTCTTCTCTCTGGTAATCGCTATACTGTTGTCTGTACCTATGAGTTTCACTTTTATATCACACGTGAGTGAAGTCATATGGTTCTTCAGCTTTTTTTGAATAACTTATTTTGCTTAGCATGATATTCTCAAGGTCCATCCATATTGTCGTAAATGGCAGTATTTTATCCTTGCTTATGGCTGACTAGTATTCCATTGCATATATGCACCACATCTTCTTTACCTGATCATCTATCTAAGGACAAGAAAGCCAAGAATACTAATGGAGAAAGGAGAGCCATTTTAATAAATTGTGCTGGGAAAACTGGAATTCACATGTGAAAAATAAAACTAGATCCTACCTTACATCACTCATACATCTACTCAAAATGAATTAAAGATGTAAGTGTACAGCCTGAAACTTCCTTGACATTGACCTTAGCAACACATTTTTGGATTTGACACCAAAAACACAAGAAACAAATGCAAAATAAATCAGTATAACTAAGAAACTTCTACAGGGCAACTGAATGGAAAGGCAATGTACAGAATAGGAGCAAATATTTGTAAATCATATATCTGATAAGAGGTTAATATGCAAACTAAAGAAACTCAACTCAATATTAAAAAGTTCAATTAAACCATAGACACAACACCTGGATAGTAATTTTTCCAAAAATATATATGCAAATGGATAATAGGTATGTACAAATGTGCTCTTTATCAGTAATCATCAAGGAATGGAAATTAAAACCACAATGAGAGATTATTTCACATCTGTTAGAATAGCTATTATCAAAAAGAAAATAGAACACAAATATTAGCAAGAGTGTGGAGAAAAGGGAATCCTTGGAAATTCTGATGAAATTTAAATTGTTATAGCCACTGTGGAAAGAAGGTCCCTGAAAAAAATAAAATTAGAACTATCATATGATCCAGAAATCCCACTTCTAGAAGGATATTTCTCCAGAGGAAATGAAATCACCATCTGAAAGAGCTGAGTCTTCTTGTTCGTTATGTCTATTTACAATAACCAACACATGGAAACAACACAAGTGAATAAAGAAATGTGGTACAGCCCTAGCTAGTTTGCTCAGTGGTTAGAGCACTGGCCTACAGACTGAAAGGTCCAGTGTTTGCTTCCTGGGCAAGGGCACTACCTTGGTTGCAGGCTCCATCGCCAGCACTGGTCAGGCATGTGTCTCTCTCACATCAATGTTTCTCCATCTCTCTGTCTCTTCCACTCTCTCTAAAAATCAATGGAAAAAAAATATTCTTTTGTGAGGATTAACAACAACAAAAAAGCGGTACATAATTAAAAATAGAATATGATTTAGCCATAAAAAGGAAGAAAATACTATTTACAAAAATATAGATGAACCAGGAGGGCATTATGCCAAGTGAAGCTGAGCGAAAAATACAAATATTATATGTAGAATTTTTTAAAAAGCATCTCAGAGAGAGTAGAATAGACATTGCCATGAGTAAAGAGGGCAGGAGGATTTGGAAAATGGATGAAGGTAATTAAAAGGCACAACTGCAGCCCTAACCTGTTTGACTCAGAGGATAGAGCATTGGCCTGCAGACTGAAGGGTCCCAGGTTCGATTCTGATCAAGGGCATGTACCTTGGATGCGGGAACATCCCCAGTAGGGGGCGTGCAGGAGGCGGCTGATCAATGTTTCTCTCTCATCGATGTTTCTAACTCTCTATCTCTCTCCCATCCTCTCTGTAAAAAATCAATAAAATATATATATTTTTTAAAAAAAGGCACAACTGCTAGTTATAAGATGAAAAAGTTCTGAGCATCTTAGGTACAATATTGTGACTACAGTTAACAATGCCGTGCTGTGTACTTGAGAGCTGCTGAAAGAGGTGATATTAAAAGTTCTTCCCCCCTCCTAAGGTATGTTAACTATGTGAGATGATGGTTATATTAGCTAACCCTAATGTGGTAATAATTTCATAGTATATACATATTTCAAATCTTCACATTGTACACCTTAAATTTGCACAATGTTGTATGCCAATTATATCTCAATAAAGCCGGGGGGGGGGGGGGCGGAATACAAACTCCTGACCTACAAAATCTATTAACACAATAAAATTATTGTTCTAAAGCACTGTGTTTTGGGTATGGTTATGCAGAATTAGTAATTAGAACACCTTAATACGATGCAGAATTTCCTCTGGGATATTAGACAACCTTTATCCTCTATCATAATACCTTTTAGCAAAAGTCAGGAAGGAGTCACACAAGTCCTGCCTTCTTTATTATTCCTTTTCCATTAGTTCTTTGGAGGAGTATTTTGAGAAATAAATTTTGGGGATTTGAATCTGCAGACACATAACCTATAAAACACCAAACGCCATTTTCCTGTAAACAGTTAAGAAGGAAGAAGCCTATAATCAAAGCCTAAGGCAACTCATTTACCTTGGAATCAGAACTTCCCATCTGCTTTTCTTTGCATTTTTAAAATCTTTGCACCGCAGTCCTTTGGCCATGTGTCAAGCAGCATTATATGCCGCACACATTTTAAGCAGATATTAATAAAACATTCCATGGGCTCACCCTCTACCTTAATCACTGCTGCTGCTCTCGTTTTCTGTAACCAAAATGCTGAATTGATGGCATTTGTAAACCCAAGGTCAAGTTTGGAGTTTTTCCTTGGTATGAAAATATCTAGGGCATATCTTGGTTAGACAGGAATTTCTGTGAGGTTTAAATGGTGATACTCTTCACTGGTAGATTCTTTACATCATCCCATAAACGAATACCATCTTTGATCCATTCTTTGTTTTAACAGACACAGAAACTGTGCTGATCATATTGGTTTTGAATAGGATATCTACTTGGGACTTGAAAGATAAGAATTCTACTGTGGCTTTGTTACAATGTGACTTTGGAAAAAAAACCAACACATTTGTTTTGGCCTTAGAGTCTTTTTTCTTTCTCTTTTATACTAAATGGGGGTTTGGTTTAGATCAGTGGCTGAAAAAACAGGTCAGCAGCAGAATATATATATATATATATATATATATATATATATATATATACATATATATACTAGAGGTCCGTAGCATGAAGAGATTCGTGCAATAGGCTTTCCTTCCTCTGGCTGCTGGCACCGGTTTTCCTCCAGCACCCGGGACCCAGGCCTTCGCTCCAGTCACAGCGGAGAAGCCAAGCCTGGAGGCTTCTCCACTCTGACTGCAGCAGAGAAGCCAAGCCTCTTCAGTCTTCAGTCGTCTTCAGTCTTCGCTCTGGTAGAGCCTTCAGTCTTCATTCTGCGCCTGCATATGCAAATTAACCGCCATCTTTGTTGTGTTAGTTTGCATACTCATCCTGATTGGCTGGTGGGCATAGCAGAGTGACACCAATTTGCATGTTTCTCTTTTATTAGTGTAGATACACACACACACACACACACACACACACACACACACACGGTGGATCTGTTATGTTTGATACTTCCTGACTTGTGATTGTCTTTGTTATCTATTATCTACGGAAGATGCACACACCTTCTTTTAATTTTTTTAAAACTCAATGAACAATTTCTTTATTGAGATGAAATTTACATAAAATGAAATTAACCATTTAGAGTGGACAATTCAATATCAATTATTACATTTACAAGTTGGTGCAACCACCAACTCTATTTCTAAAATATTTCATCATATTTATTATTTTTAAATAACTGTTTTCCTAATCATAAAATATAAACTTTTATTTACTCATTTATTTTTTTAATTTTTTAAATTGATTTTAAAGAGAGGAAGGGAAAGAAGGAGAGAGAGAGAAATATGGATTGAGAGAGAAACATTGACTGGTTGATTCCCACATGGGCCCAACTAGAGGTCTAACCCAAAACCTGGGTATGTGCCCTGACCAGGAATCAAACCCAAGACCTTTTGGTATATTGCTCCAAAAAACTGAGCCACACTGGCCAGTGCAAAATAATAATATTTTAGACAACGTGAGAAGGTAAGTCAAGATTAAAATCAAATTTATCTTAATGCCATAAATAAAGCTAGAATTAAAATTTTGGGGCACACGTGTGTGTGCCCTCCCCTCCAACACACACACTCACTTAACATCACCCATTATTAGGATGTAATATAACCAGAAGCAAAACTGACAACATAAACTACTTGCATGTTCAAATTCAAAGATATAAATATTTCACAGTTATGAATATGTAGACACTATCACAATACCTACTATTGTGCAGAAGCAGAGACAACGTTTAAAGGGCAGGGGAAACACCCAGGTGACCTTAACAGTCACTGATGTCAATAAGACGTAATGCAATATGTAGTTTTATCTACAAGCCCAACATGAGTTCCAAAATGTCTCATAAATAAATTAATTCATTACTTCAAAGAATGCCCTTTGTGGATCCTGCCAAAGGATACCATGTTGCTTCCTATATTTAATAGCAAGGCAGGTATCTATATAATAGTAACTTTTATTCAAAGCATACAGAGTTTTACAGGAGTTTCTGGGCATTAACCACATGTAGTCACAAGAATGATTGAAGGAATTAAGTTTTCCTTTATTTACATATAAATAAGAATATCATAACCTAAAAGTTTAAGAATTTGTGGCACACTCCAACCTTTTGCTTCTTCAACTGTCAAAGCAACCAAATGAGAAGTTGTATGTTATGAAGTTGCATATCTATGTTGACCCTCCTATTTCAATGTTCCACGTGGCTGCACAGAGAAAATCGTGAATTAGAAAAAGGTTCTCCTAGTACAGTAGCCTAGCCTGCTTCTCCATGGTTTCATTTTCTACAGTAAACCAAAGCCAAAAATATTAAATAGAAATGTACCAAAATAAGTAATTCATAAGTTTTAAATTGTGCATGGCCTGCCTTAGCTGATTTGGCTCAGTGGATAGAGCGTCGACCTGAGGACTGAAAGGTCCCAGGTTTGATTCCAGTCAAGGGCACATACCTGGTTGCAGGCTTGATCCCCAGCGGGCAGTGTGCAGAAGGCAGCCAATCAATGATTCTCTATCATCATTGATGTTTTTATCTCTCCCCGCTTTCTTATCTCTGAAATCAATAAAAGTATATTTTAAAAAAATAAAATAAATTGCACATGGCCTGAGTACCATGATGAAATCTTGTATAGTCCTGCTCCCTCCCTCCTGCAAAATGGTGACTCCTGCCTTTGTCTGGGGTCTCCACTCTGTGTACAGTTCCTGCCTGTGAGTCACTTGGTAACCCTCATAGTTATTGAATTGAATACCACAGTTTTACAGTACTATGCCCAGTAACCCATATTTTACTGAATAATGGCCCCAAAGTGCAAGAATAGTGATGCTGACCATTAGGATATGTCAAAAGAGAAGATGCACTTTCCTCAAATGAAAGGGTGAAGTTCTCAACTTACTAAAAAAAATAAATAAATAAAATATGTGCTGAGGTTGCTAAGACCTATGGTAAGAACACATCTACCCATAAGATTGCCTAGTTTATAAATCAAATTTACCACAGATATGTATGCATAGGAAAAAAATAGTATGTAGAGGATTTGGTACTATCTGAGGTTTTAGGCCTTCACTGGGGATTTGAATCATATTTTCCGTGGATATGAGGGGAACTACCACAGTGTTTCTGGGTGAGGGAACAATTGGCCAATCTGCAGCCGATGTATTTCTCTCGCTGCACACACCTAATAGACATTCCTCCCCTCAGAAAGGGCATTCCAGGACTGTGCCTCAATACTGTTGTGGACCATAATTTTCCCTACCTATGAACATTCTGTGAATATTTTCTATGACATCAAGCATTCTACTATAACATTTTAATGACTAAATCCTTTTCTATCATATTGTTGTTACCATGATTTATTTAGTGATTCTGAAGACATTGAACTGGCATTTTATGAAAAACAAACAAACAACCACCTTCATAGGATGGAATGACAGGAAAAACCACTTTGAATTAGCAGAAATTTAGAACTTCTTATATTTGCTTGGCTTTCCTGTAAAGTATCGAGTTTTCTTTAGCATCATGCTCCGCATCCACAGCTCTGGGGGGACGTCTGGAGCCCATCTTAGTCCTCACGAGTCAGGGAGGGAAAAGAGTGCTGCTGACATTCAGTGGCTCAAGACCAGGATGTTCCTAAACATCTGCAGTCTGCAGGATAGCATCCCACCATCAACAACAGCCATGGAATTATCTGGCCCACAATGTCAATGGTGCTGAAATGGAGAAACTGCTCAACATGGAGCAGAAGCAAGAGGAAGGTAACCCTGTCACGCAGCTCGCTCCCCAGGCTGTCTCCCTCACGGACACATTTTTGACTTGTGTTAAAGCTGAAATTACTAAAGACAATTGGCATGTGCGTTGCATGGAGACAGTTTTGATTGTTTTATACAGGAGCATGTACGCCTTGCTCCTGTTTTCCTGATAGGCTTCCCGGTGTGTGGAGCCACACCCTCTCTCTATTTAAACCGGAAACCCAGCTCTCCTTACTGTCCCTCAGTCATTCCAAGTGCTGAGAATGGCTTCTCTACACATAAGGAAAGAAATTTTAGGCTCTTTAACTGTTCTGTTAGCTAATTGGCTTCTACTGAATACTACTAGGCCTGTTCTGCTTATGTTTCATTATGTTTATTTAGATTTTTTTTGTTCCCACTGCTACATCGTCTCTGCCTTAAAGATTTTACATCTATGATTTCAAGTTGTTCCATTTCATTTATAAATCTGGACCTGACCCTTTCTTTTCCTTCTTCAGTGGAGCCTTTGGAATGTTTTCACTTATGTTCACACTGCATTTCTGGGTCTACGACTGAACACAAATCCCCAATATACCAAAGCTACTTGTATAACCTGCATGGTTTCATGAACAAGGTATTCCCTTTCCTTGCCTACATTTGCTCTGGCATGTCTAATTGTTATGGACATGTACCTGACACAAAAATTGAGAGTCACCATGCCATACCTTGTCGCAGCCCCATCATAAGATATTTTCATAAGTGGTTCAATGTAGAGAAAAGTTTTTTCTACACTATTTAACCTACACGCCTCAGATAGACTCTATAAGCATGGCTAAGTCATTTGCTCCCATGGCCTTAGACATAAAACATTAGAATAGTGGTTAATAATTGGCCTACAAGGATCAATTAGAATTTCTTTTTTAGTGCATTTCAAATTGAAGTTAAGAGACTCTAGTCCACACCAGACAGATAATATACTTTAGTGGAAAAGCAAGAGGTCGCAGTGGGAATAGTGGCAAATTAAAGAGTATACATCTAGTGGGAGGTGATATTCAGCTTCTATGGATGGTTGCTCTCTGAAAACCATGCCATGTCCTTCTACATGTTCTAATTGTTAAAAGAAACTAAATGTCATATTTTCTTAGGAATTCTTTTAACCATGAATTTTATACTTAAATATTTTAAAAATATTCTAGATGACCAAGAAAAAAAAATTGAAACTTGTTTCCCTGGACACTAGTTTTCAACCTCATTTCTACCTGGCTTGTGCTGCCTTTCCATGCATGGTCATTTTATAGTATATATTTATAAATTATGTCTCGAAATAGCCACAGTAGATAAACATTCTTAGGTTAAAAGTCCCATTTTTGATGGACTGTAATAACTATTGAATTAGTGCTTCCAAACTGTAGAATTACATTTTAAAATAAAACTTTTGATGTTTTAGCCCACAGGAGAAAAAGATGAAGAAATATAGGTGCTATAAGAGGACAGCAAGCCCTTGCTGTGTGAGAGATGATTTCAGCTGTTCTAAATAATAATTAGCACTGCATAGTGATTTAAGTTAATATTCCATGCCACATCAATGAATTCGATACACAAAATAATCCAGCTCCAGTTATGCTCATTTAACAAATTTTAAAAATGCAATCAGACTTGTTAAATACAGATTTTGTTTGTTTGTTTAATTTTTTTTTTCAATTACAGTTTACATTTGATATTATTTTGAATTAGTTTCAGGTATACACAAGCTGTGGTACATATATACAATGCAATCGGCCATAAAAAAGAATGAAATCTTACCATTTGAAACAGCATGGATGGGCCTAGAGGATATTATGCTCAGTGATATAGAGATTTTTAAGTAAAACAGTAAACCCAAATATAGATCTGATTTTAATTTTCAGATTTCACCCATTACTTAAGGCCAGTTATATTTGAAAAACATAGAGTCTGCATATCTATCTGCACAAGTCTGTCCAAGGGGAGAAGTTAAAAATGTACTGAGGCAGTGACTTCAACACACAGAATTTTACTACACCTCATTTTAGTGCTGCTGATACCAACTACAGATGGAGGTATCCTGGGTATTATCATCCCCTAACACTTCAGTATTCATGGAAACGCTAAGAAAGGGAACCAGAGTGGCTTGACAATTGCCCCTAGCTTTTCAGTTAAAACAATATTAAATTTTTAAAAAATGCTGTGCTTACAGCTGTGCTATCATGACATCTAAAACAATGATGATGATGACTTGTGACTTTACAATGGAGCACAAGTTGTTTTATTCCCATAGTATGTTGACATATGCCTATTAGATTTTTCCAATGATGAGGACTACTTCTTCTCCATGAATGTTGTTTAAAGATTTGCCCAGGGCCTCTCTCTATTTGGGGTGGGCCTGAAGCCTAAGAGACTCAGGCAGAAATTTAGGTGAGCCCCAGAGAAAAGTGTGCATGAAACAAATGGCTTAGCTCTTTATATGACAAAGAGATGTTATGAATTTTTTTTAAGTTACCATTTATTAAGTGTAACACAAGGTGCTGGAGGGTAAGCCATGGCTCAACAGAAGACTACACGAGTAACTGAAATAAAGACGCTCATTCCTCACGGCTGGGGAAGAAGTACACTGCATGCTTGGAGGGGCCACACTGGGAGGTAGAGGCAGGGTGCAGGCAGAGAGAGAGGCAGGACCATGAGGCACGTGGCTGGAATGCTTTCAGGTTTTCAAGCTAAGGCCAAATTGGTAAATTCAAATCAAAATGAAAAAAAGTGGGGTTTTGATAAACTCTACAGGGGTCTTATCTAAGAAGTGCATGAGGGGAAGGCCGTAGGAGGTGTGGGGGATTGCTGATCACAAGGGCTGTTGGGGATGTCATGCCAGGAACTTAGGTTTACTTGTAAGTCTGCAGGCTGTTATCTAGGGCATGCACTTGCATGAGGCAGCTAGTGTATGTTCAAGGCCCCCTAACAACTCTTGGTCAAATAAAATGGATGTTGAGGAAGGAATACCATGAAGCAACTTAGCTAAACTCTTGAAAAGAAAAAATATCTTTTTTTTCTCTTCTTAAGCTTCATCTTTGGCCCTTTTCAGTATGATAATAGCAAGTACTTAAAGGCCATGTAAATAGAGCATGGGCCTAGGAGAGAATCAACAAGAGCAGAAGAAGATTGATGTTTAGTCAGGAGGGGTCAACATGTATTTTGACACCAAACAGGGGTCCCGATATGCAGATAGGGGTTTGGAATAAAAAATATAAAGTAATGCAAGAGTAACTTCACTTAAACTCTTTCTCTATATACCTCCTTATTTGTACTAGTTTAGAGTTTATATATATGTAATATTTTTCTATATTAAACACATAATGTATGGATGAACCTACAAGAAATGCATGAATTAGCAAACTAGGGTCAGACATGAACAAGGGCCTTTGATTTGAAAAGTAATTTTACTTCCCCAAAGGTTATTAACTGTTGAATTTAATAACCTTTTGCATGGGCAAAATCTCATTCAAAATTCTAATTTAATATGATGGTTTGAAAAACATCTCAGTTTTAAAAGGATAGATGTACAATTTCAGAGTGAAATTGGGCTTGGTATGAAGCCAGAAAGTGCAAAAGCAGGCACACTTCTCATGAGCAAGTTGATGCATTCAAAATGATATTTAATTTTAAATCTAAGGTAATTAGTTTTTGCAGGGAATGGAATCCTTTTCTGGGGAAGTGTTTGCTGTGTTGATGGGTAGAATTTATATGAAGCACTGGGCTACATATTTAGATTTTGTTTTCTAAAATATAAGTGTTTGAGACAAATATATTTTATAAATCTTATTGACTCTAGAAATTAGAAATAGAAGTCTTTCTAGTTTTAAATCATTTATCTAGCTAGAACTATTACAAGTATTCTGAAAATATATCTGTTGTTAAAATCCTCCAATAACTAGAGTAATAATTCTATTAGTTGTGTTTTTTTTATATTAGAACAATAGAGAATGATTTTTTCCTAGAATGCCCCTTCTTGGCTTCTATCTTGAGAATCAGCTTAACTACAGATCAGATCAAGAATCCAGAGGTTTAAGATCTGATCATCTTTTTTATTTTTGATTTCAAGTTTCAAACATATATACATATAACCACACCCTTGATAATATGCAGCTACTGCCCATTCTAATCACCAGATATTCTTAACCACCCATTTTGAGGTCTCCTGAATTCTACCTCATATCTACATCCTGCACAGAGACATTAGCATAAATCAGAAAGGCTCTCTGTTCCCCAGGGATCCAAGATTCCTGAAATACATTAATCAATGACAGAGAAGACATTTAAGGATAAGCTTATTGCCAAGCCTGGATTGCCATTGTTTAATACAAAATCAAAGCAAGAAATCTAAGAGGTGTCAATGAGGTTTTAAACAAGTGTGTTTAATAATTTTTCTCCAAATAATAATAATTATTATTTTTCATGTGTATGATATTGATTATGGATATTATTACATACATTTTTTTCTCAGAAAAATGTTGCCCTAAAGAAAACATACATGAGTGAGTCTGTGGGTAGGACTGAAGAAGGAATTTCCTAATCTAGACCAGTGAGTGCTTTTCTACTACCCACTGGTGACTCCTCTTCTTATTGTGCTTTGTCATTTTTTAAAATTTTTATTGATTGATTGATTGATTGATTGATTTTAGAGTGAGAAAGGGATAGAAAAGGAGAGAGAATCATTGATTTGTTGTTCTACTTATGTATGTATTCATTGGTTGATTGTGGTATGTGCTCTGATCAGGGATCGAACCCATAACTTTGGATTATTGGAACAATACTCAAACTAACTGAACTACTGGGACAGGGCATCATTTTTATTATAATACATATTTTAAAAAATAAAATCCATGGGACCAATTAAATAGCGCATATGGTTAATATTTAGACCTCTTTGAGCCAAAATACAGCTAAATTACTGACTACTATTTTGGAAACAATTGAAATCTCAAGGAAATAAACTCTATCAAATATCTTTTGTGTTTCAAATAAGAAGGTAAGATTGGATTTCAAATAGTAATATACAGAGATGTTAAAATATGTCTGATTTCCTAAGATTTTACATAGAAAATTCTGCTCTTTATAAAACATGTATATACATATGTGTGGAATTGGCAATGTGACTAGTCCCTCAGCCACCATTATAAAGAGCTTCAACATTTTCTTTAGAAATGCCGTGGTTATCACAGTCACTCAGGGGTGACTCCACACGTCTGATTGTTCAGAATGGCAACAAAAGCAACTCTAAGTGCAATAGGATTTTATCATGCTGAGGCATCTCAAGGCATTTTGAAACCACATTAAAAATAAAATGTGAGTCAAACTTGAAATTTTTGTAATTCATGAAAGGTTGATGAGCAGGTCTCAGCACCAGCATCATGATCAATGATAAGTGCTTGCCGGTGGGGACTGTGCCATTATCGCTAGGTAGCGGGCACAGTCATGTCATACAAAGCAGACAGCGTGTGTTCCCGCCTGACAGATGCTGATAAAACGGTGACAAGCATAACAAGTGACTAAAGAGATTGTTATGCCAAAATCCGCTGTGGGGGAGGATACACACAGTGGTATAAACACCAGCTGTAGTGGTTTATGATGCCCTGGCGCCCCCCGCCCCCCCGCCCAAACCAAAGGACCCTGTCAGGCCATGCAGACACAGACTAGCAGTATTGAAAGGCAGGAATTCCAGACTCTACTAAAAGAGAAAATGTGTGAAGGGGAGAAAGTGTTAATGGAATCAGGGCCAATATATAGGAACAGCATCAAAAAGGCTGAGTGTTTGAGCCAGAGAAGCTGATTAGAATCAGGAATAAGGATCCTGGCACTTGTTAGCTAAGAGCTGACAATAAATGAGATGCAAGAAAAGAAATTCAGTGTATGCCATGAATCCTGCAACCTACTTAAAATGTGTCTTCCAGTATGTTCCTAAGTTCTTAATAACTGCCTTACTCATAGTAAATCCTAAATAATCATGTGTTGAATGAATGAAAAGCTAGTTTAAAAAAAAATTATGTTAACTTACATAGCAATGAGTATGTGAATATTTTTCTTGCTTTTCTTTTCCTTTGTTCCTGTTTCTTGTTTGTTTGTTTTTTTCATGGTCCTTCCTATTCACTGGATTATGAAGAAATGAAGGAGAAAAGAGGCCATGTGTTCTCATTACAAAGACGAGTGACTATTATGTAGAGCAAAACCAGAGGGTATACATAGACATTTTTGTTCATCAATAAGCCATATATATATACATATATATATACACACACATATATATATGAAATAGCTATATATATATATATATATATATATATATATATATATATATATAAATATGCAAATTAGGCCGGGACGCCCTAATAGGTCATGACCAGACAGGAGGAGGTTGCCTGCGCAGGTGAGGCCTGGAGTGGAGACGGAGACAGAGACAGGGGCCAGCGAGCCACCCAGAGCCAGAGAAGACACAGACAGGGACAGGAGGGCAGGCCCACAGCCTCCGCGGCCAAGCACAGGCCCGGAGAGGAGATGGCGGGCCCACTTCCCTCAGAAGAAGCGTGGCTCCCTTCCTCCTCCCACGAAATCAGCACGGGTCCCTTCTGGCTCCCAGGGAAGTGGCGCGGCTCCCTCCCGGCTCCCATGGGCTCCAGCAGCTTGCTTTTGCCTCCCACTGAAGCCGCATGGCTCCCGTGGCAGCAGCGCAGCTCCTGGGGCTGCACTGTGGTTCTGCTGGCCCCCGCGGAGCAGCGGGCGGCCTACTGCGCGGGATATCGCTCGATAGACTACTAGTATTTACTAGAGGGAAGGAAAGAGACCTGCTGAATGACAAGGAAAGATGGTGACATTGAATCCTGCCAGCTGCACCCTCAGATGGAGTGTGGAGGAATGAAGAGACTGGTTTACATCTTCTGTAGCTCTGGGTGTGTGGCATTGTTCACCCCATAGCCACCCCCTGGGGCCATTGCACTTCTTTCAGCTGCTAATACTAGATGTTTCTCCCCATGAGATCTCTGCAAGGTTGGCCTTGAAACATGAGACCCACTGATTTTTCTCCCTCATTATTTTGTTTGTTTGTTTTTTTGGTTTTTTTGGTTTTGTTTTTACACCCATTCCTAGGGAAATTTTCTACTGTCTAGACCAGTGATGGCGAACCTTTGGAGCTCGGCGTGTCAGCATTTTGAAAAACCCTAACTTAACTCTGGTGCCGTGTCACATATAGAAATTTTTTGATATTTGCAACCAGAGTTAAACAAAGACTTACATTTTTGATATTTATTTTATATATTTAAATGCCATTTAACAAAGAAAAATCAACCAAAAAAAATGAGTGTCATAGGTTCGCCATCACTGGTCTAGACTAAGGCAATTGTTCTTGTCTATCAATATTTCATCACTTTGTAGCTTGGCTTTTGAAACTAAACCTTACATCTTGTGTTCTGTTGTATCATTATTTTCTCTATAGATCAGATATCTCAGGATCTACCTATTTTAAGAAGGGAGGGGGAATCGGGGTATGAAAAATTCAAATAGCTGCCTTCTCTCACAGCTTATCTCACTTTTATTATATTCCAAAACATTAGCTTGTTCTCATTTTCTTCAATATTTCTTAGAATTTCAATACCTTTGTATATTCTGTTCTCACTTCCTTGACCTATTTTCCCTGACACTTCACTTTTATATCTCAACTTTAATGTCATCCCTTAAAAATAGCATTTCCAGATCACACATCTTAAAGTGGATGATGTGTCCCCTAAAACGCAAATACTCTTTTCCATAGAATATTTTTCTTCTTTTATAACATTTTTCATAAAATACTGTATGGTTTTTCCCATTACCATTAGTCCAATGAAGTTAGGGACCAAGGGCTATGACGGTTTAGTTCAACGCTTCATAATCTGAGCTTAGAATGAATGGATGCCTAATAATTATTTATTAAAGAAACATGTAGCAAACACAGATAGATCCAAGATTATATTTCCCCATTTCAATTATTGACAGAATGTGTTTGTTTGCTATTTACTATGTGTTTAATTACAGTACTTATTTCTTAAAACTCCCTTGTAGGAGGGTCATAGTGCACAGTTTTGTCTCATTTAATGTAAGTGAAATTATATTGGAAAAGATACTCAGTTTTTTTAATTTCTCTTTCCCCAACTCTATATTACCTGGCAAACAGAGACAGTGTGCTAAAGCGGAAAACCATCATAAGAGCATGAGTGAAAAACCACACTCTACGCCGATGATGGAGCAGGAAGCTAGTACATCTCTCAGTCCTTAATGGCTGTCGTGAGTCACGCAGTTTCATCTAAGCTTGGGCTATGCCTCCGCAGTTATTCATATATGAGAAGTCAATTTTGAGCTGCTTAAGGAAGTTTAGTGAGGTTTCTGTCATGTACAATCTCAATTCAAAATGTCAAATTAGGAAAGTCATTCCCTATCTAGAGATCCTAATTTAATCATTTTGTCATTGGACTAGACAATTTTTAAGATGACTAGTTCCAACATGAGTTTTCCTTTAAAATAAACACATAATTTATCCAAACATCAGCATATATTTGAATTTAAATTGTTTCTTTTGCTTTAAAAACCAATGTGATATGTGAATTTTGAGATAACTACTATGTATAAGACAATGTGCCAGATGGCTTAATTAACTAGATTTTCTCTTTAAATGCGCATGTTGTACATTTCCTGCATTTTCCATATTTTCCCTGCATTTTTTTAAGTATCAACATGTCATCAATTTAAATGGTTATAATTAAGTATTCATGAAAAGACTAAAAGGAACAGTATTCAAACCTACTTTTATACAATCAAGTATTATGTTTTTCAGCAAATTATCCTGAAGCCCAGATTGTAGTGGGGCAGGAAAAATATGTAATTTGAAGCAGTGGTTCTAAAATGCCAGTTTACTAACCAGCACTAAGCAAGCGACATAAATTGCCTGGGTGATTTTCTAGACCCATCCCAAACCCCATATGTAGTAAAGAATTTAACCTTGCCCAAAGAGAGATATAGCCTTTGTCCTTGGCTTTGGAGAAAATCATGCCTGATAGGAGTCTTTCTTTGTCTGTGAATACTGAGACAGTCTGCTAATAATAATGTGGTGAGAACTTTGGGTCACACAGTTTCATCTTGACTTCCTGTGGGTCTAGAAACTGCGATCAACCTGTAGGCAATTAATCATGCCTCTTTGATAGAGCTCCAGTAATGAGTCCGTATACCAAGATTTAGGTGAACTTTCCTAGTTGACAATACTTTATGTGCATTCTCACATATCATTCTTGGCAGTAATTAATGCTGTCTATGACTCCATGGGGAGAGGACTTCTGGAAGCTTCATATTTGGAACTCTTCCAGGGTATGCCTCATGCATCTCAAGGCCACTGAAGAAAAACAAAAACAAACAAACAAACAACAACAACAACAAAAACCAGCCAAAATTACTTGCAGTAACTCTTCCTCCAAGATTTTTCCAGGGAATCATACAGCCACTCATGGTAGGAACATAAATATGGTGACTGTTCAGGGATTGATAGACCCTGGTTCTGAAATTAGGCTAATTCCTAGGAACCTAAAACGCTCTTGTGATCCTCCAGTCAATATAAGAGCATAACATGGAGGGAGGGGGGAATGCAAAACAAAACAAAAGTTCTCACACAACTAAGAAAAAAATTACTATTCTGGAGGTGATGCATATGCACACAAGTCTCCATTTTGGAATCACCATTATAAGCTTATTCCTCTATGTGAGATGAGAAATCTATTCATTTTAATGGGAAAAATTAATAATATGTCTAATAACATGACAGACAACTTTTCAGAGACTCATGCTATATAGTTAACAATGGTTATAAGGTGTAGCTATTAGTCACTAACACTATACTGATTTAACAAACATATCATAGTTTCTAATAATAAATATAAATCCCTAACACCTTCAAGTACTAATCTTAGCAGGCAATATGTACATTCAAAAGAATCAGCAGACTCAATACATGAATTTAGAACATGTAGGCCTTTTTGTAATTTGTGGGTTATGATTTGAAACTTCCAAAATTCTAAGTAAATCAGATGCTATTGGCTGAATTGTGTTTCCCAGAATTCATACGTTGAAATCCCAACCTTCAGATTCAGAATGTACCTCAGATGATAAACATGTTTAAAGATAAGGTGTTTAAAGAGGTGAATAAGATAAAATAAAACAGTTTGAGTGGGGTCCTAACCAATCTACCTGGGGCCCTTATAAAAAGAGGTGGAGACCCCAGGGAGGGAAGCCCTCTATAAGCCAAAGAGAGACGTCTTGAAATTAACCCTGCTGACACCTTGATCTTGGGTGTCCAGATTCCAGAACTGTGAGAAAACATATTTCTGTTGTTTAATACATATATCTGTGGTATTATGTCATGGCAGCCATACATAGCAAAATAATGCATCAAAATTATATTAAGATATAAGGACATACACAATATAGGTTTGAGAGCAAACATTCTTCTTTGAGAAGACTATATCAGGCCCCTCATTCTTGACTCTGTCTACATCATCAACTTCTAGGTAGATTTCTAAACCCTTCTGGTTTAGAACCACAGGTCTGGTTAAGGATACTCCTTTATATTGCGATAATACTTACCTTACTTGATAAGTGAGATGATAATGAAATAAAACATGGTGCATACATTTCTTAAAACAGAGTCTGTTTCTAGTATGTTCCCCATCAAGTTATATACTTAATTAGTTATAACTTTCAGAATTTTGGTCAGTCCATTCTTTCATAAAAAGTTTCTTTTTCTTGTATCTAATGACCAATCTTCCTGGAATTTCATATAAAATTACACTTATAGCATATTTCTCTCTCAGATCTCTTTAATCTGCCTACCATTATTTTTCACCTAAAAGAGCTGATGGGAGTTTTCCTTATCTTAAAATAAGTATTTATTTAATTAAAGACATTTTATAGACATCTTTAATAAGTAAAATGCCCTCTATGTCAGCTCCAATTAATTTTTTGTTAAACTATTTTCTCACAGCAAGAAGAAAATAAAAATAAGTTTTCAAAATTTAAAAGGCAGCAGGAGTTACATGCCATTTTTCATAAAAATAGCATCCCGTGACAGACTTGCAGTTTGAACCTGAGGTTAGTGCTTAACAGAGGTTGTTGAAATTGGAAATAGGAGCTGCTTTCATTTCTGCAGTCACTTGAGAAAGCAAATACAAAGGATGGTACCGAATAGAGTTTGGGGCATTGAAGTGGCAATCAAACACACTGCAGAAACAAATGAAGAGAGTGATACTGTGAACTCGGAGAGGATATGGTTCATCTATCCCAAAACCAGCAGAAGTGCTATTTGTTCTTTTCCAACTTGTCAAAGACAAAACTATCTTCTCTGTCTTCCATGGAGAAGCAACTGAGCAGATTGAAAACACCCCAAATACACCACATGGTTCAATATAACCTTACTCCAAAGGATTTTTTGAATGAATAAAATAATTAGTACTAGAAATATGTTTAAAATAACTGTTTTCTTATTATTTAAATACATATGCAGCTTTCAATTATTTTTTTGAATAATCAGCATTTACAAATTTTATATTATATTTTATATTTTATTAATTTATATAACCTAGGAGTTATTTATTTTTTAAGAAAATATGGGTGTGTTTAAAATTAATTCTAATTAATTATTTGCTGAATTTGTTTAAATGGCCTCTTATAGCCCAGTGGGCATGGCTCAGTGGTTTAGCATGGACCTATGAACCAGGAGGTCATAGTTTGATTCCATGTCAGGACACATGCCTGGGTTGTGGGCACAATCCCCAAAGGAGGGCATGCAGGAGGCAGCTGATCAATGATTCTCTATCTTATCATTGATATTTCCATTTCTCTCTCCTCTCCCTACCTTTCTAAAATCAATGAAAATATTTTAAAAATAAATAAATAAATAAATTGCCTCATATGTTTGTTTGAATTGTCTCATCCCCACCTGTCTCACATTTCATCTGTTGCTTCTGTGATCACCAGCTCTTTCTGGTCATTGACCAACTTCCTACCAGCAAACCCATCAGGCAGAGCATCTCCTGATGCCCCTGCCTCCTGCTCCACACTTCACACATCTAACCCCCATGGTGGGGCTGCTCTGTGGACCCACAGTAGAATTTGGAATGGTTGGTAGTTATCTATGATTCATGGGCCATATAGAAACTGGAGACAGGCCAGATTTAGCACTATAGTTTGTGAATCTCTGCTCTAAACATATGAAAAGTAATTTTTTTTCAAATTTATAAAATGTAGACACTATGAAAGGATAACAGGGTAAGATTTAATTAAAATGCTGTAGATCATCTTCCTGCAGGAGACTAGAATTTAACACCCAGGTTGATATGCAACTGTTAAATTAGTAAGCGATATGACCAGTGTCCATTCTGATTGGTTGACTCTCTCACAGGTGACTATTATTAAATATTTTCAATATCAGTCCTTATATTTTTAAAACAACTTTATTGAGATATAATTCACATACCATAAACCCATCCACTTAAGATATATTATTCAATGATTTTTGACATATTGCATTATTAATTTTTTAAACTTGTAGTAAAATATATATCATATTTGTCATTTTAACCATTTTATGTGTACAATTCAGTGGCACTAACTACCCTCACGATGCTGTGCAACCATTATCTTTACTTTTAAAACTTTTTCATAAACCCAAATAGAAACTCTGTAACCATTTAGCAGTAATACCTAAACCCTGGTAAACTCTCATCTACTTTAAGTCTCTGAATTTGCCTATTCATGGAATTTTATGTAAGTGAAATCCTACAACAGTCTTCATTTTATATCTGGCTTGTATCATGTGGCATATTTTCAAGGTTCATCCACATTGTAGCATGTATCAGAACTTCATTATTTTTATGACAGAATAATATTCCATTGAATGTGTCTACAACCTTTTGTTTATCCATGTATCTGTTGATAGAAACGTGGTTGTTTCCACCTTTTGTCTATATTGAATGATGCTAAAATGAACATTGGCATACAAGTATCTGTTTCAGTCCCTGCTTTTTAAAAAAATAGCCATCCTAATTGGTGTGAAGTGGTATCTCATTGTAGTTTTGATAACTCCTAATATCTTAAACCACAGCAACATAAACATGTGTGTTGAGGGCTTATTGTGTATGTTCCCAGCGTTGTGCTAAACCTGTATTACTTAACCCTGATAGTAGCACAATGAAGTCACTGTTATAATGTCCATTTTATAGGTTGATGCTAATTCTTTATCAAGTTAAATTATTTGCAAATAATCATATATACAGTGAATGGCATAAGTGAGATTCAAATTCAGTTCAAGAAGAGGCACAGAAGTTCTGCAGTCAGAACAATTTATCTCTGCTTACACAAATTCAGAGAATCGTGATATAGAAAAGATTCTCTAAAAGCATCCCACTTATTAATTAATTAATTTATCCAATCATATGTACATTTAACCAGTTAACATGTATGTAAATCTATTTATATAAAATTTAATTCAAATTATCTAATTACTGCACTTGCTAAATAATTAATCCATAAAAGATATTAAATAAACAACAATATCTCCCTTCTGTGCTAGCCTCTAACCTATATACAAGAAATGATATTCCTTTCATCATTCTTGTATTAGTTCTTCAACTGGCTAACAGTAAAATTCTAAATATTAAACTCATACATATATTTCCTGATCGTGTTGATTCTACCAAAATTTCTATTGATCCACCACAGACTATTCTGTGGCTATATTATTCATTATTCCATTATGTACATTTAGAGCTATAAGTAATATACTTAAATCTCCTTGTTTGTTATTCAAATTTAAGTCTTCATTTAAAAGGAGGATATTGGGGTTTTTATTTTCAACCTAATTCCCAACTTTACATTGCTTCACATCACCATATTATGCACTTGTAGCTCTTCCTTGTTTTTGTTTATAGGTCAATCTTAAAAAAAATAATAGCATTACAATAATGTAACTATTAAATATAAAATCAAATAGGATTGTGGCAACTGTACACTAAGAATACAATCAAGTTTCTAAATCTATGACATTTTAAGAAAAAATATTTATACATCAGGTCAAATACTTTTCTATGCTGCATCAACTGCTCACAAATCATGCCATAGTCAATTCTGCCTCATATTTCATCACTAGTTTTATAGAAAGCTTTTAGAGTGAAAACTAAAATCTCAAAATTAAAATTATTTATATTTTTAATTTTCAACATAAGTGGAATATCTTATTTTTAATATCAGTTATATCATCATTCAGTGTTTTTAATTATGCTGCTTATTAAAACAAATATAAGCTGAATTTCTAGGTCTTTTCAACAGCTCTCATTCTAGAAATTCTTTCATTGCATCCCTGTTTTAATATAATTTTCTAATTAATTTTATCTTCTCTCCTACCTCTATTATTTTTATTTAGTACTTCCTAAAATATTTTTGACACTTCAGAAATATAAGAATATCTTTAGCCCTAGCTGGTTTGGCTCAGTGGATAGAGCGTCGGCCTGCGGACTGAAGGGTCCCAGGTTCGATTCCAGTCAAGGGCACATGCCTGGGTTGTGGGCTCGATCCCCAGTAGGGGGCATGCAGGAGGCAACCAATCAATGAGTCTCTCTCATCATTGATGTTTCTATCTCTCTATCCCTCTCCCTTCCTCTTTGAAATCAATAAAAATACATTTAAAAAAAAAAAAAAGAATCTTTATTTTGCTCCCACACATTTGAATAGCTTGATTTGAATGAAGGCCTTGGAAAGCAGTGTGTCCAATGACTTTAAGAATTCAGTGTTACTGGTGAGAAATATGACCTGCATTTTGTTGTACAAAACCTGGTTTTATACTTGAAATTGTCTAATAACTTGTTTAAGAATTCTGTTTTCTAAAATTTGCTGATCATACATTTAAAGGTTTATTGGTAATATTTATTATCATTATTAAATTTCTTTGTTTGACAACCTGTGTTTTTTCCAATATGAAGATATATATCCTATCACAACTCTGGGAATATTTTTATATTCTTGAAATTATACAGGAAGTGGCCAGCACCCAACAAGCTATAATCATAAAAGCAGGATCTTCAAAAAGGAGTAAACCAGATAGAGAACTAGAAAAAAAAAAAAAAAAAGAAAAAGACTCTGGTTGGCTATCAAAAAATTATATTAACATCTGAAAAAGAGTTGATATTGTAAGTTCCAATCCCGATAGAACCAAAACTGCCCAAGGATGCCCCAAAGTGTGTTAAAATAATTCTAAAGGATGTGGATAAAGACAAAGCCTAGGATATTTATCACCCTAACAGACTGACAAGAACAAAGGAGATACTCATGAGTACAGTATTACACAGTCACTGTAGCTTTAATTCAGAAAAAAAAAAGAAGACAAAATAAAACACAGACATTAGGACTGGCACGTGAGAAGAAGGCCAGGCTCAGACGTAAAGTGAGAATCAATACAGCAGCCCTAAAATAGACTAGCCCGTTGCTGTGGAAGGAAATGTCTTGCTGCCTTGTCCTTAAATATGAGGCTATATCTACTTTAGTATCTCCGCTTCAGGCCCATAATTGCATAAGTGCAATGGGACTAAGCCTACAAATCTGAATAACACAGAACTATCAGGAGCAGAACATGGGGAAAAGATGAATCCAAGGGTACTGAAAAGCACATAGGATGCACATTGAAAATATTAGTTGCTTAGGGCTAGGGTTAACAGGGCTCAAGTAGCTGGCCTTTTATTTATCCAAAATGTATGTGAAATTGGTGGTAAAGTTAGAAAGTAGTAAATGATAATTGGAGAAAAATGCAACAGGAGTCTTCCTTATTAATTGCATCAGCTGCATAGAAGTTGAAGGCAGTGAGAATGACAGCAAAGTCTGTGGTGGAAAGTGCAGCTGAGCTATATGAAAAAATCTTCAATGAATGAAGGGGATTGAAAAGAAGGAAGTAGGAGTCTACACACTGTGGATGTGAGAAGATTTTGATCGTGTGTCATACATACTCAAATTGTCTTTATTTATCTGTCTTTACTCATGCCATTTCCTCTATTTATAATGTCCTCTCTATAACTTATTTTTCAAATTTCTTGTCTTCTAGTATTCACAACATCCAAGTACCTGCCCTTTTATGTTTCTAAAAGACCTTGTGCATTTCTTTAGTATAGTCTGTTTCAAAAGGTTTTATGCAGTTTTGTTTTATTAACTTTTTAAATATAAATGCTACAAACAAACATTACTTAGGTTTGTCATCTCAATTTTGCATATAGTCATAAACGTTTTATTTTTTTATTCAGTATGTTCTATTTTTTTGTTGCTGTTAATCCTCACCTGAGGATATTTTTTTCCATTGGCTTTTTAGAGAAAGTGGAAGGGAGGGAGGGAGGGGGAGACAGAGAGAGAAACATAGATGTGAGAGAGACACTTCAATTGGTTGCCTCTGGAACACACCATGATCAAACCTGCAACCCAGGTACATGCCCTTGATCAGAATCAAACCCAGGACCCTTCAGTCCATAGGCAGACACTCTATCCACTGAGCAAAACTGGCTAGGCACTATCACCATTTTTTATGAATATACTAGAGGCTCAGTGCACGAAACCAATGCTCTGGTAGAGTCCCTAGCAGCTGCCGGCTGCTGGCTGAGTACTCCCTCTATTCCCCCAACTGCCTGCCGCTGCTGACCGGGGCCTCCTCCCTTCCCCTGGATTGCCCTACCCACTGGTCGAACTCCCAGACGAACTCCTGGTCAAGGAGACAATTTGCATACTATGCTTTTATTATATAGGATTTCAGAGAATATTAGATTAGAAATGATATTAGTGACATTTATATTCTCATTTTACTACTTAAAACACCTAGTATAAAGAAGAATTGTTTTTTATAATTTCACACGGCTGTTAGGAGCAGATTTGGCTGACTCAGGAACAAGAGACACTTGATTCCTAGTTTAACACACAGGGTTTATAAAGTCCCAGTTTTCTGAATATGTATAGGTCATTTGTGAAGTCATAAGTCAAAAGTAGATGAGAGTGAGATGGGACATAGTCTTGATTAGAGCACAAATTGGAACATTTTTTTCAGGGCGATAAAAACTGTTAATAGCAAAAAGTGTGGTAACATATAATACTTTCCATGCATTTTAGGCAAGTACTATTGATAATAATACCTTAGATCAAAGTACTTATATTTAAATGGCTGGGATAAATAAACATTATCTTCATCCTACATTTAATGTTTTTCTATACATTTGAGTATTGTCCCAATATAGAAGATGATAGGATCAGATATTAATTTCCTAAAAATTCTTGCAGCTAGGATATAAGTTTGTGGTTTTGAATTAAAATGAAAATTCACCACAAAAACATTTATGTCAGAAATCTATCTGTGTGGTTTAGAGTGCATGGGCATAGAGCAGCGGTTCTCAACCTGTGGGTCGCGACCCCTTTGGGGGTCGAACAACCCTTTCACAGGGGTCGCCTAAATACATCCTGCATATCAGATATCTACATTACGAATCATAACAGTAGCAAAATTACAGTTATGAAGTAGCAACGAAAATAATTTTATGGTTGGGTCACAACATGAGGAACTGTATTAAAGGGTTCTCAGCATTAGGAAGGTTGAGAACCACTGGCATAGAGTGTCCAGTGGTAACAATGGTGCATCTGCAGCATGTGGTGTTTAGCAGTGAGGATGCCATCATCCTTATCAGATGGTCTGTGACGTAGGGGCATAAAACTTTTCTCTTTTCCATTCTAAGTTCTTTGGCTGGTCTAACAATTAAATTGACATAAGAGATTAACTGGAGAAAAACAAATTTTGTATGTGAGGAAACCCCATAAAAATGTGAGACTCTCAGTAGTCAAGTAATTGAGACATATACCCTTCTGAGCTAAGAAGAAGGAGGTAGTGGTCTGGGGCTTCAAAGGGAAGGAAGACAATTAATAGAAAGGTGAGAAGAGCCATCCATTCACATAAGTCTTTCCCCTACCTAAATTATTCCAGGCAGTTACTGGGGAGGTAAAAAGCTCTTTCTAAGTATATTGGGCTTGATTGTCTTTAGCTCAAAGCAGTCCACATCATAGTGACATATTATGAGGTGGTATATTTTGCTCCTCCTCCAAGTCATAATTGTGGCCATGAATTCCACAGCTACCCTCACTTCCATGAGTCATTCTATAGCATTTACATATGGCAGCCATATTCAACTCGGGGGGCATCAACATAAAAACCATGATGAGTTCAGAGGTATTTCAGTTCAAACAACCCATATATGCAAAGCTCTCTTTGTAATTTATAATATACTATTAGATTTTGAACATTTTTTAGATTATAATGTAAACTTTTTAAAGTCTTAATAACTATAAAAACACATATATTGTATGTCATTCTTTCTATCCAAGCACCAAATTTTGATACTCTTTCCTAATTTATTTCTTTTGGTTGCCTCCTGCACAAGTCCCGACCAGGGTCCAAGCTCCTGGGTTGCAGGCTCCCAAGGTACATGCCGTTGACCGAAATCAAACCTGGGACCCTTTGGTCCACAGACCAACACTCTATCCACTGAGCCAAACCAGCTAGGGTGCCTGTACACTCTTGCATTTACCTTTTCTACCTGGCTTTTTAGAGCATTTGAATTTGAGAGAGTAGGGTGCGAAAAGTAAACTTTCCTTCTATCCTTCTAAGTAGGGTCTAGGGTCCTTGCAATAAAAACAAATTAACAAGAGAAAAACAAAACAAAAGTTGATTAATGTCTATATCTCATATATACAAGGGAGCCCTCACAAGACAAATGAAGAAACCAAAAGCAGTTGTTGCTGAACAGCTTTTATGCTAATTTGTACAAAGCATAGTAAATTGTGAAACTGACAAGACAAAGGGGCTTGGGCTAGGGAACTTAATGGTGGAAGAAGAAACCTGGAAGATAAAGTTAGTTTAACAGTGTTTGCTTACAGATTCCTCTGGGCTGATAAAGGTCTACAGTCCTGTATGGTGACTTTATATTAAGACTTTAGGCTGAAAGAAGAGAGGATAGAGCGAGCTCTTCTTGAATTTGCTGATTCTTAATTGTCTTCAGCTCTGAATATTTTATGACAAAGAGGTGTATTTTGGGTGACAGATATTCTGGTTCCTTTCCAGAGCACTGATACAAATGAATTCATTCATTAGTGTACGGACATTTCTCAACTGGCTGCCAAAGGTACACGCATTATGTTTGGTTGGCAAAGTAAAGAATAGAAAGAGAACTTAGATGTGGCCCCTGTCTTTAAGAAGCTTAGACTTATAGAAGTGCTGTTGCCGGTATAGATAGGGCTCTTCCATGGAGTCTCAAGACAAGCATCTCAGGCAATTGTGACAAGGTTTATTAGAGCAAAACCAAAGGACTGTGCCCAGGTGCCTGAGGTCTCATCTACAACCAGATGGCCCAGCTCCATCCCTCTGTTGAATGAGTCCAGTCTCTGGGACCACAAGCCTGCACTTGTCCTCACCAAGCCCAGGAGGGCCAGGGCCCAGAGATACAGACCTTCTCTGTGTCTCATTTTCCCACCTGCGTGTTGGCTGTCAACGCTGAGCTTGTGACCGGTGCTGTGCATGGGCCAGAGCTTGGGGCCCTGCAGCTGCAATGGAGAGAGAGAAGGGAATGAACCAGGGAGCGCACCAACCTGGGCCTTTGTTAAGCTTTGATTATATCTCCTTGGGTTTGAGAAAGGGCAGGCTTTCTTTCAAACCAACCAATCTCTTTGCTGGCCCTTCCCCTGAGCAATGACTTTCCTGGATCTTCCCAGGTTTCATGTCCCTTATCCAATCTGATCCTTTTCCCCGTTGTTTCCAGGCTAGATTCCTCCACTTTATAGTTGCCACTTGGGCTCCTATTGCCCATGCCCCAGGCAGAAGAATTCCCCTTATGCTGGCTCTCCCTCCCCTCTGTAGTTTATGGGGAGGGGCCGGTTGCCCCCTGGAAGATTGGAAAGCCAGTCTTCCTGCCTGCCTGGGGATGAAGATCCCTTTGGGGGAAGATTCACCTGTCTCCTATGATGTCTGAAGCTATAACTTCCAGACTTATTCAGGCTTAGGCTTAGCACGTTTTGTTTCCTTCTCTTTTGTTAATATCCAAGTAGCTAACTGCCTACTGTAACCCTGTGTTTAAGGGAAAGATGCTCATCCTCATGTCAAGGTGGGGATATTCTCCCCTCTACCACTTTGAGTACTAATGGCTGGACTAATATTAATTTTGCTGGAAGGCCAGAGTAACATGAGAAAAACCAATTCAATACATGCCCATCGGAGGTCATAAACGATATTTAGAAAATAATTGAAGCAGGTAGCTTTTGTATATTTTAGACAAAGAAACAATACATTTGTGAAGAATTGGCAGTACAAAGAAACTCAGGTTTGGATGCTCATTAGTAAAGAATCTAAATCAAAAGAGGGCTTGAGGTAGTCAATTAGTAAAAACGTGACAAGATTTGTTTATACAGGTTTCTCAGCTCTGAGTTCCTTAAATCTAGGATAAGGGTGTCTCTCTCAGAGGCCCTGAACCAAAGAGTGCACTTTTCAAAGGAGAGATTTATTTCCTACCGTCAAGGTGACAAGGAGGGTCAATGTGCCCTTCGTGCATTGCATATATGCTTATCAAATAATTTTAACTCAAAGTAATCAATATGACAATGGGGATATTTTGGAATGGCCTGTCCTGGCCCCCAGCACTCACTTCTAATATATACAGCAATCATTTATTTAAATGTTTATTTTTTTAAAAAAATTTTATTGATTAAGTTATTACATATGTGTCCTTATCCCCACGTTACCCCCCATTCCCTCTACTCATGCCCTCACCCCCTGTTGTCTGTGTCCATTGGTTAGGCCTATATGCTTGCATATAAGTCCTTTGGTTGATCTCTCCCACTACCCTCACCCTCCCCTACCTTCCCTCTGAGGTTTGAGGGTCTGATCGATGTTTCTCTGTCTCTGGATCTGTTTTTGTCCATCAGTTTATGTTGTTCATTATATTCCATAAATGAGTGAGATCATGTGATATTTATCTTTCTCTGACTGGCTTATTTCACTTAGCATAATGCTCTCCAGGTCCATCCATGCTGTTGCAAATGGTAAGAACTCCTTCTTTTATACCGCAGCGTAGTATTCCATTGTGTAGATGTACCACAGTTTTTTAATCCACTCATCTACTGTTGGGCACTTAGGCTGTTTCTTAACTCTTGAGAAATAAAGGCAAACTTCCATTTATACCTATGTTTTACTCCTTGATGTTTGGTCTCAGGACACTGAGAGACAAATTGAAAAAGTGCTAAGAAAAAATAACCGAGAAGATAATTGTGTTGATTTGATACAACTGAAAAAGAGGGACATATCTTAAAGACTGAGTGATTCTTAAAGAAGGAAGAAAGCTAATATCAGTCATTATCTTGCTCAGGGCATATGCTGAGTAGACCAAATAGCCAATTAAATTATTTACCATCCTTTAAAATATTCAAAATACAATTGAATACTAAGAAATTTACATTGCTGAATTGTGGCAGTGTATGATATAGTTCTCATTTATGCCTCAAGCTTCAATTTCTTAAAGTAGGAACTATTTTGTATGTAAAGGCACAATAATATGTTAAACAGGCTCAAAGAGGATAGTCAGTTAGAAATAAATTAGGAGCCCTAGCCACTTTGGCTCAGTGGATAGAGTGTCAGTCTGTGGACCAAAGGATCCTGGGTTTGATTCCCGTCAAGGGCACATATCTTGGTTGCAGGCTCCTCCCAGGCCCGTGCCCTGGCCCTGGTCGGAGCTCCTTGTGCAGGAGGCAACCAATTAATGTGTTTCTCTCACATGTATGTTTCTCTCTGTCTTTCCCTCTCTCTTCCACCCTCCCTAAAAATCAATGGAAAAATATCCTTAGGCAAATATTAACAAAAAAACAAAAAAAAGAGTGGACAGGCAGTATCTATGATTTGTCTTGTTTTATTGAGCAGGGCGATTTGCTTCCCTGGGTTCTTGTCCCAGTGCATTTGAAGAATGAAGCCACAGACAAAAGGTGATAGGTGAAAAGTATAGAAGCTTTATTGCAAAAAAACACTACCTCTAAAACCTAATTCTAAATTCTAAGCGTAAGACTATTTCTCCTGTACGGACAGAGGGGACCCTGAGAAGGGTGCCCTCAAAGGGAACCCCAAGGGGAAAAACCTGCACTCTCTCTCTCTCTTTCTCTCTCTCTCTAATGGGGAAATTAAAAAATCCCCCTTCGTGTTCCTTTGTCTCCAGTTGATATAGGTTGCAATTCTTTGTCTGAACCTAACCCTTTCTTATTGGCCATTCTGCTACATAGAACTCGTTTTCAGAGCTCAAAGCCCACATGGTGTCCCCCGTTTTCTCTCCACTTCATCTTGTTGGTTGGAGTCACTTTTGATTTATCTTATAGCTCTCCCAGTTGTGTTGGCAGAGAAAGCCTTATCTTATAGCTCTCCCAGCTACTCAGGTCAGGGCTATTTTTGGCCTAATTTAGGTCACTTTAATTGTTCAGGCCAGAGGTACGCCTGTCTGTCCTCAGTTTATGGCTGTGTGAATTGCTTAGGCCAGATATATTTCTATTTGCTGTGGCATTTCTCCATCCTCTGTACAAGTAAGATAAACACCCTGGCGCCTTCAAGTCTCATTCCTTCCCATGGACAATTTTCATTCCAAAAACTCCCTAAACCTGCCTACTTTACCCCTAAAATTCCTTTCATCTACAACTAACTGAAAGCCCAGGTCCTGGCAATTCAGCCTTCAATTAAAAAAAATAATATTAATAAGCACTGTAATAACCAACCAAAATAAAGCAGGTAATTGATTCAGCCCATGAGCCACCTACACATTAGCCTTAGTCAACTCTTGCATAAAGTTACTTGCTTTTCATCTTGCTCTTTTTAATTTGAACATGTCTAAAGGGAGTCATTAACATCATACTGGATGTAATTGTTCTCACTTGGAGTTCACCTTTCTGTGGCCAAGAACTAAAATTCTTTCTTTCATCTTAAAATTAATTTCAGACAATATTTAGATGTGAGAAAATCAATTTTTATGTATCTATCCACAGCCATATCCATATCTACATCTATATATACATTACTTTGGTCCAGGTTAACTTGCTTAGACCAGTGAAATCACATAAGATTCTATAGGCTTTTATCTCTGCCTCACTTACCTTTTTACACAACCAGAACTGACTCAGTAAAATGGAATCATAGGAAGACTATTATTGTGACATAGAAAGCAGAGAAAAGCAAGTAATCCAGAATATCTTTAAATTGTTTATTTCTAGAGACATTCTACATTTTTAATTGATATGTAATAAATATATAACATATTAGTTTAAGGTATATAACTATACTAGAGGCCTTGTGCACAAATTTGTGCACCAGTGGGGTCCCTCGGCCTGGCCCGTGGGATCAGGCCGAAACCAGCTTTCCGACATCCCCTGAGGAGTCCCGGATTGCGAGAGAGTGCCGGCCAGGCCGAGGGACCCCACCGGTGCATGATCCAGGCCGGGGAGAGACACAGGAGATTGGCCAGCCTGGGAGGGACTGCAGGAGGGCTCTAGGGTGTGTCTGGCCCATCTCGCTCAGTCCCAATCAGCCAGACCCAAGCAGCAAGCTAACCTATCGGTTGGAGCATCTGCCCCCTGGTGGTCAGTGCACATGATAGCTACTGGTCAACTATCTGGTCCCTGGTGGTCAGTGCACCTCATAGCAAGCAGTGGAGCGGCCTTAGCATATCATTAACATATTATGCTTTGATTGGTTGAACAGATGACCAGACACCTAGCATATTAGACTTTCATTATATTGGATGATTTGTTAATTATATATATACTAGAGGCCCGGTGCACAAAAATTTGTGCACTCGGGGGAGGGGGGGTCCCTCAGCCTGGCCTGTGCCCTCTCGCAGTCTGAGATACCTCAGGAGATAATGACCTGCTGGCTTAGGCCTGCTCCCAGGTGGCAGAGGGCAGGACCAATCCCTAGGTGCAGCCCCTGGTCAGGCTCAGAGCAGGGTGGATGGGGAGGTTGCGATGCCACCCTCAGTCACGCTCAGGGTAGGGCCAATTGGGGGGTTGGGGCACCGCCTTCTGTCACACTCAAGGCAGGGTCAATAGGGAGGATGCGGCGCCACCCCCTGTCATGCACAGAGCAGGGCCTATCAGGGCATTGGGGCGCTGCCCCCTGTCACTCACAGAGCAGGGCCCATCAGGGGGGTTGGGGCTCCATACCCTGTCACGCACAGAGCAGGGTCAATCAGGGCGTTGAGGAGCTCCCCCCTGTCACTCACAGAGTAGGGCTGATAGGGGAGTTGGGGCACCATCCCCTCTCACACACAGAGCAGGGTGGATCAGGGGGTTGGGGTGCCATACCCTGTCACACTCAGGGCAGGGCCAATGGGGAGGTTATGGCTCTACCCTGTCACACACAGAGCAGGGCCGATCAGGGGGTTGGGGAGCTCCCCCCTGTCACAAACAGAGCAGGGCGGATAGGGAGGTTGTGGCCCTGCCCCCTGTCACACACAGAGCTGCAGGGCGATCAGGGGGTTTGGGTGCTGCCCCCTGTCATGCTGATCCCGGTGCCGGGAGGCCTCACGGCTCCGCTGATCCTGGTGCTGGGAGGCATATTACCCTTTTTCTATATAGGATAGAGGCCTGGTGCATGGGTAGGGGCTGGCTGGTTTGCCCTGAAGGGTGTCCTGGATCAGGGTGGGGGTCCCCACTGGGGTCCCTGGCCAGCCTGGATGAGGGGATGATGGCTGTTTTCAGGCCGGCGGGTGACTAAAGCTCCCAACTGCTCCTTTTTTTCTTTATTTTTTTTTATTCTGGGCCAGCTTTAGCTCTGAGGCTTGGCTCCAGCTCTTAGGCCTCGGCTGCTGAAAGCAGGTATCTGGTTTGTTAGGGTTCTATAATCGAAACACTGTTTCAACTCCAGCTCTGAGATCCCGGCTGGCTGATAGCAGGTTTCTGGGGTTTTGTTTAGCTTCTATATTTGTAACAATGTTTCAAACTGCAAGCTCAGAGGCCGGCAGCGGCAGGCAGGGAACGTTGGAATCCTCCGTCACTGAAGCAAGCAAGCCTCATGTTCGCTTCAAGCTGCCTGGCTGCTGGCGGCCATCTTGGCTGGCAGTTAATTTGCATATCGCCCTGATTAGCCAATGGGAAGGGTAGCGGAATGACACCAATTTGCATGTTTCTCTTTTATTAGTGTATATATATATATTTATATATATATACACACACACATATATATACACACATACATTAATAAAAGACAAAGATGCTAATTGAATGTACCTTTGCTATGCCCACCAGCCAATCAGAGCGACTATATGCAAATAAACCCAACCAAGATGGTGGTTAATTTGCATATACCAGCTGGGAGTGAAGACTGAAGACAACGTGGAAACGAAGCACTACAGAAGGGAGCAAAGTAGAGGCGGCGGAGACAGGAACAGAGCCAGAGGTGGGAGAGAAATCAGCTGGGCGGTGGAGCGGGAGGGAAAAAAACCAGCCGCATGGCACAGAGTGGGAGGGAAAAACCACCAGGGCAGAAAGCCCTTTTCTTGCAGGAATCTCCCTGCAAAGGGCCTCTAATATATATATATATTACAAAATATTCACTACAATAAGTCTAGTTAGCATCCATCACTATACACAGTTATAATTTTATCTTATGATAAAAACTTTTAAGATCTATTCTCTTAGCAATTTTCAAATATGTAACACATTTCAACTTCTTTTTGCAGGTCTGACAAAAAAATTGTGATGTAGTGACTTTAACTTTCCATTTGTTCTGTAACAGGGTAGCAAGATGCTAGTAAAATTCTGTAGCAGCAAGAATAGGGAAACTGAGACAAGAAAATTAAATAAGGCCAAACAGTTTGGGCATGCTGCAGCCAGCTTGTGAATCACAAGACCATATCTTAATCACAAGACCATAGTTTAATTCACCCTGGGACTGCTAAGGCAGGAGGAAGGAAGGGGGAAAGAAAGGATGGAGAGTTTTACTACACCCCCTGAACAAACAAGACAGCAGTCTTGGGACTTGCCAAGATAAAATCGCCATGTGTTCTCATAAATTCTGGGAAAGCCACAACAAAGTAAAATGGGGACCTTGAAACCTAGTCTGTGCCCAAAATATCTGGCAGAGGATCCTTGAAACCTATAGGAAGAAGGGTATAAAACCCTTGAACCCTGTCCAGGCATGCACTCAGACCATCTGAGTTGCCCATATGTGCTTTATGCCAAGTATATTTTTAATAAATTTGCTTCCTTTGTGTCCTTAATAAATTTGCTTGCTTTACTATAATGCTGCTGTCCAGTGTCACTCACTTGAAATCTTTCCTACAAGACTGACAAGAACCAAGGAAGGGACAGACCTCATCCTGGACTCAGGGGACTGTCCAATAACATCTTTTCTGGTATTTCTGGTGTCCTATAACAGTTCCGCTGGATTTTGGATTTAGTTGTGGTCTGTTTGGAAGCTCATGACTATAGCTTTATGATTACACAATCTCCACAGAATCTCATTATGATTACCTTCCTCTTCCTGCCATTTTACAAAAGAGGGTACACATGTCTAATATCAAAAAGACACATTAGAAATTTTTGAATATTTCAATCTTCTGAAATCATAATGACATGGCTTAGCAAAGGAAAAACTTAAAATATTTATCTTTGGGGTGGGTAAGAAAATTCAGATGTTCAGAAGTCTATCAAAGCATAATAAACTTGAAGATAAATTAATTTCATATTGAGAAAAAAAAGTATTTTGTTAATAAGGTGGGCAAAATCAGATGACTATTTCAACTATATATTGTATCAACATCAAGTTCCCAGTATATTTTTGATAACCATCTATAATAATAAAAGCATAATATGCTAATTAGACCGGGACATTCTTCCAGAAGTCCTTCTGGATGAAGATGCTGCAGTGGCCACGGCAGCAGGGGCAAGGCAGCTGCTGTGGCGGCGGGGGCTGAGCCCTTTGCATGAATTTTGTGCATCGGGCCTCTAGTATAAAATAACAAAGTATTTAGAAAGAACAGCCTTGTTAATAGCATTCACCTTAATAATGATATATCTACAAACCTTGAGTTAAAAGCCTTGTCTCCATCAAATCATCAAGATGGTCTTAAATGAATACTTAAAATTTCCAATTGTAATGGGACAATCAATGGGTCCATGTTGCCTGTCAGTACTTGAGCCAATTAAGCAGAGACAGGGTTAAATCATATACGAGCGTTTACTCCAATACCGTCGGCAGCATGGAAGAGCAGCAGGCCATCCACAAAGATCTGCTCTGCACCCCACCACAAGCCAGCTGTTTATATTGGGTAGAGGGACAAAGATTTCATGGGGAAATAGGCAGTTTACAGGTAATAGGAGCTGGAGATTTGCAAAGGCCTGCAGATATGCAAAAGGACTGGGGATTTTCAAAGAGCTATGATATGCAAAAGGGCTGGGATCTTTAAGGCAGCTCCAAATGGGGAGGATGGGCTGCATTTCCAGGTGAGCTCCCAGGTCCCATACAACTCCAGCCAGGTTAGAATGTGCCTTCTTTAATCAGAATGAAACAATCATGGTTAACAGAACATGATTAATGTTTCCTTCAATTCTAGCTGGTTCCCAATATTCTATTTTTCCCCCTATTACAATTAGCATGTTTTATGCCCAGACTCCGCTTTCATTTCTCTTAGTAGCACTTATCATTATCTGCTATTATATTTTAATGACTTGTCTACTTTTGGTATCTTTCTATCAATCTACAATGTAAGCTCCACAAAGGCAGAAATTTTGATTCTGCATGTCTACAAAATGCTCCAAGTTCATAATAAAAACTCGGTAGATATTCGCTGAGTGGTTATAAATAAAGGCAAGTTTACTGAGAAGAAGGTGAGAAGGAATGAAGATAAAGGTCCTCATGAGCGAAGAGACCCCATGAAGAAACTGAGAAGACTAGGGTCAATCAAAGTGTGTGTAGGATCAACTAAAAGAGAGAAATGTATCTCATATAAACTAAAATAACAGAACAACAACACAAAGAAATAAAACAATGGTTTAAGGGAAAACTTGGACTAAATAAAAGAATTAAATAGTTGACATCTAGAAAATACAAAGAGCTCATTTAAGTGCAGAGGAAAAAAATTGAAATCTCAATAATAAATGGAGGAAGGATATAAACTCACAATTCAAGCAAACAACACACAGGAAATTATACAAAAATATGGAAATGATATAAATGCAAGTTAAAGTAATAGCAAGGCATTGTTTTCTATGCATACAATTAGTCAAAAAACAAGAAAACACAATTTCTAAAGTGAGTGCTATGGACTGAATTGAGTCCTTCTAAAAGTTTTATGTTGAAACCCTCATCCCCAGTATGACAGTATTTAGAGAACTGGCCTTTGGGCGGTAATTAGATTCAGACAAGGTCAGGAAAGTGAGGCTGAAGAAAACCAGAATATGTTGTTCCCAAATCTGCCTCTTTAATGTAAAAATTACTGAAGCTGAGAAGCAATTGAGAAATAGTGAATCCTGCAAAAGCTTCCCCTTTCCAGCCGAATGGTGCCATATAAATTCTACTTTTACTAGCAACTGAGTCCTATCAGACCAGCGATGGCACCATAGGAATCTGTAACAAACCTTAACTCCCTTAGTTTCATCCTTTGTATTTACCTTCCCACAATTTGACACCTTGAAAGCCTAAAACTGTCTTCCTTTGCCCTGTATTGTTCTTTGTTGAAGGTGCTATATAAGCCGGAAATTCTAAGCCATCCTTTGGATTCAGTTTTGGTTTAGTTTACTCCCCTGTGATGTGTTCTGCACACATTACCTAACAGAATGTTTGTTTTTCTCCTGTTAGTCTGTCATTTGGTTAGAGTCCCAACTGAAAGACCTTAGGTGAGTGGAGGTAAAACTTGCCCTCATGATGGGATGAGTGCCCTTATAAAGAGACACAAGAGAGCTCGCTCGTTCTCTCTCTCTCTCTCTCTCTTTCTGTCTTGCTCCCTTTCTCCATGGAAAGGCCATTTGAGGACACTGTGAAAACAGGCAACCAAGGAGAGAGCTCTCACCAGACACCTGCCCTGAAGGCACTTTGACCTTGGACTTCTAGTTTCCAGAACTATGAGAAGTAAATTTCCATTGTTTAAGGCATCCAGTCTGATATTTTGTTAGGGCAACCGGAGCTAAGATAGTGGACATGGGTGAAGCAAAATTGAAACACCCTTATTATAATAACATCTTTATAAATTGTTAGAAGCATTTTGTAAAGTGATCTACAAATCTAAATGAAGAGAAATCCTACATTTCTATTCCTAGGGACTCACCTAATAGAAACTGGTCCACAGAAAACAGAACAGTTTTAGTAACTAGTTCTAAAGATAAAATATTGAAAAATAACATCAATGATTAATATCAGTATACTAAACATAAATTATGTTACATCAACCTGACAGAATATCATTATGAAATATACTTGGATATGTGGGAAATATAAAATATGATCCGAGATAGAGCGGAGAATTTGGCTGACCTCTCAGCTGGAAATTCTGTCAGTGTCGTGTGGAACTTCTCTGGGCTTAATGTGCATTTAAACATGACTTTCATTCAATGCTCCCAGACCCAGGGAAGGGAAGAAGTGTGGGAAATACCCAGGCTGCCCAATGCCTGCATGAGGAGGACTACTGCGACATTTGCTCCCAGGACCTTCTTCCCGGAGGCAGAAGCTGAGGTTTCATCATTGATTTCACCCTTGGCACCACTGAGTCCTCTCCCCTTGAGAGGGAGCTGGCTGGCTTCTCCCTGGAGCTGGATGCCTTTTTCCATTACTGAGGTGTGGACTTGTGGCTTCTCACATTCAAGCCTGCCACTCTGTTGTCCTTTTCTGTATTATCACAGCTTATCACAGAAGTAACCACACTCACCCCTGCCCACAGCAAGACTGAACCATGGGTGCATACATTGGATTTTCCCCAGAGAACAGGGAGGGGGACAAAATTCACACCTGACAATCACAGTTGGAGAGGCAGGTGGTCTCTCCGGACAGTGCCACCTCCAGCCTCATCCTGTTTAGCATCAGTTTGTTTATCTAACTATCTATTTATTTGTTTTAAAGTATGTTTTTGTTTATTTTAGAGAGGAAGAGGGAGGGAGAGAGAGATAGAAACATCAATGATGAGAGAAAATCATGGATCGGCTGCCTCCTGCAAGACCCCTACTGGGGATGGAGCTTGCAACCCGGACATGTGCCCTGACCAGGAGTTGAACCGTGACCCCCTGGTTGATGGATTGACTCTCAACCACTGAGCTGGACACCATCAGCTTTTTTAGAGCTGAACCTCCCTGACTGCCATTGGGAAGTTGTGCAGCTATAGGAATCATAGTTCCTGTGATTGATCCAGAGGCGGATTCATCCCAGATGACAGACATTTAAATAATTATGTTGCTTTTCATTTCAGTGAAAAGGCATTTCAATTAATTAATGAAGTAATTTTGGCAAAATTAAAACAGTGTTATAAGAAATATCTGGAAGAGTTATGACATATTTTAAGGACATCTGCCAGGATTGGTAATTTTTATTTATTTTTTTTCTGATCATGAAAGTGCTGTCTATTTATGACAGAAAATATAGACAAGAGAATAAAAGGTGTCACTAAGCCCAGAAGTAATGGTCTGTACACTTTGGTATGTTTTCCCTCCTGTGTGCACATGTTTTACATTGCCACAAATACATTTCTTAATATGATACTTACACATTTTCTTGTTTCTTTGCACATATAATTTTAATGACTGTTAAATTATATATAATCATTTTTATATTCCACAGCTTTATCTATATCTATTAAGATTGATTTGTTCATTCATGCATGTCCTTTGTGTATTTGTTTTATAGACAAGGAACATCTTTGCATAAATATTGGTTTGTGTTTTATATGAGCTCCTAAGGATAAATGTAAAAGTAAAATTGCCAAATCAAGCATGACAAATAATTTAATTCTAATTATTATATTGTCCAATTATTTTCAAAAATTCTGTGCTTTCTCCTGGAATCTTAATTAAGCTGTCTCTAGAAAATATTGAAAAATTTGATAATAAGTTTACAGTTCTTAAAACTGGTCTGACCACCAATCAAATACTTTTGGATGACATTCTGTTTAATCTTCTTGCCTACATAAATGAACAATTCAGTTCAGTAACAAATTCTTGTGCATATAGGATAACAGAAATATCTATTTCCTTCCTGCAATCATAACAATCCCCTGGTCATAGATAAAATTTCCCAGTTTTTCATCTAAGATACCTTATTATAGTAAGCCTACATAGTAGGAACCCAACAATTAAATAAGCAACATACGTAACAAATGAAAAATTAGTGTCACTATTCTTCATAGAGTCCACAAATGCACTTTTTTCTTGGCCTAGTTTTTAATTCAAATACTTAATGTGACATGTTTTTCTATTAGTTCAGCCACCCATCCCCTACTTCCTGTTACTACCAGAGTGAGCTACATGTTGATGTTACCTGCTTGGCCCCTGTAGGTCCATGAGGTTTTGAATGCTGGGTTAGTACACTATTCCTTCACTATATTTATAATCCTTTTTTTAAAATAAAATATAGTCATTGTAGACACAGGGCTAATATTATTTTAAATTGTAATGTATATTTCGTGTTCTATAACTTCACTTTCGGAAGTCTCTCAAGGTTGGGGCACTTCCACATTCAGAGGTGATGGTTTGCCAGTATAACAACTCCACCTAGGAGCTTTTCCTGCGTGAATGTCCTCACAGGCCTACAGTCACACTGCTTTTTCTCAGGATGGCCTGGGCTTCATTTGCCAAAACATGTGTGTATAAATCAGCAGTTCTCAACCTGTGGGTCGCGACCCCTTTGGGGGTCGAATGACCCTTTCACAGGGGTCGCCTAAGACTATCGGAAAACACATATATAATTACATATTGTTTTTGTGATTAATCACTATGCTTTAATTATGTTCAATTTGTAACAATGAAATTGGGGGTCACCACAACATGAGGAACTGTAGTAAAGGGTCGCGGCATTAGGAAGGTTGACAACCACTGGTATAAATCACCTTCATAAAGTTCAGTATTAAGACAAAGGAGAAATTGAAAAAGAAATGTATGGTGGTTAGAAGGGACTAGACATTTAAAGGAGTCACTTTCTTTCTTCTCTTTGATGCAAGATAAATACCTGCCTCTTCCAGTTTGATCAACATGTAAAGCAGTTGGAAGTTTTTGATCCATCTTTGTAGAAAACAAAAACCCAGACAAACAGAAAAGTCAGTGACTCCTTGGATTAATCAGATAATGGAAATCACAGTACAAATTGACAGTCTGCTATTCAGGGGAGCAGGCAAATACAGAGGATCATAGCTGACATCAACCCAAAGCAGAAACCACTGGGGTCATAATCTGGTAGAAACATTTAATTTTAATTTTGAATTTAATTTTAATTTTGATAAAGTGCTGTAGGCTAAGGGTGAAAAGGACAACATGCTGAAGGCCTGCAGTCTTCAGTGGAGACCCTATACTGTACTTTAATGGGCTTTCTAAGTATCCTACTAGATTCTCATGGTGAAAAGTCCAAAAAAAAAAAAAAAAAAAAGACATTGCATACCTTTGGAAGTGGGAGGGAATAAGTAATAATTTTGAAATACTCCCAAAGCATTCTCCATAACAAAGGCCTACTCTCCAGGGGAAAGAGTTTACCAGAACCTGGTCCCACTAGAGCAGGGATGGGGAATGTCTGGCCTGTGGGCCCATAAGGCCCAGGAAATCATTGGGTCTGCCCCCGCCAAGGCATTAGGGGTGAGTTAATTAAATGTTTGACCAAATATAGCAAGCTGATTTTTAAGTTGATAATTTTGTATGGCCTGTGAATGATGCTATAAATATCCAAATGGCCCCTGACAGAAAAAAGATTCCCCGCCCCTGCACTAGAGATGGGCATTTACCCATGACCAAGCTAGTCTAACCTTCCTATCTCACCCAAGGGGTCAGGAAGCTAAGAGACTCTTATGAAGGTCACAGGCTCACTAAATCACTGAGATTTAGTCAGAAAGTTGTAAAAGCTTTTCCTCCCCACACCTAATCAACACATCAACAGAGATCCAGCATAATTATAATGGACTGTAGCTAAAAGAGGTATAAGGTAAAAACTCTATTTAAAATGTTCTTAGACAGCCGAAACCGGTTTGGCTCAATGGATAGAGGGTCGGCCTGCGGACTGAAAGGTCCCAGGTTCGATTCCAGTCAAGGGCATGTACTTGGGTTGCGGGCACATCCCTAGTAGGAGATGTGCAGGAGGCAGCTGATCAATGTTTCTCTCTCATCGATGTTTCTAACTCTCTATCTCTCTCCCTTCCTCTCTGTAAAAAATCAATAAAATATATTTTTAAAAAAATGTTCTTAGACAAACCCAGAGACAAGAGTAGAGACAAAAGTAAGTAAGGTTGAGGAATGTGAAGCATCTAAGTCACTAGTAAATATAACACAGCCCAACTATAACCAGATTAGCATGAAACTTTGAAGTAAAGCCTTGTTAACTTCAAGCACTATTAACTGATACATAGTGTTTGGCTTTCAGTAAAATGTTACAAAGCAGGCTGTCAGAAGATGCAATGCAAACATTCAGAACCAAGCTCTGATATGACGCAGATTTGGAATTTTCAGATGGGAAATTTAAAATAATTATTAATAAAAAATTAATAAATAAAATATGCCAATTTCTTACAAGACACAAACTACCAAAACGCACACAAGTAGAAATATATATCCTAAATAGCCTATATTTATTAAATAAGGTGAATCAATAACAAGTAACCTTTTAAAAAATCACCAGACTCAAATAATATCACTGGGGAATTCTACCACATATTTAAGGAAGACTTGATACTGACTCTCTATATGTTCCAGAGAGAACACTTCCTAACCCACTTTATGTGGTCAGCATTACCTTACCTCTCTAATCAGATAACCATTATAAGAATGGAAAACAACAGACAAATATCTTTAATGAATACAGATTTTAAAATCCTCAATAAGATATCAAAAAATATACAAAAAGAATTGCAAACCATGGCCAAGTGAAATTTTTTCCAGGTATGAAAGGCTGGTTTAACATTTGAAAATTAATTAATGTAACCCACTAAATTGACAGGCTAAAGAAGATACTTCATATGATAATATAAATTGAGGCAGAGTATGCATTTGAAAAATTGAACACCCATTCATGATTAAAATAAAAAACTTCTTAGTAAACTAGGAATAGAGAGAAACTTTCTCTACTTGATTAAGTATATCTACAAAGAAATCCTGCAGGTAACATCACGCTTTATGCTAAGGAATTGTACATTTTCCCTCTAAGATCAGAAATAAGACAAGGATATTCTCTCTGCACTCCTATTCAATATTGTATTGGAAGTCCTAACTACTAAAATATGGCAAGAAAAGTAAATTAAAATTATATAAGATGGGAAGAAAGAAAAACACCGCCTATCTACACACTTACAAAAAAAAAATCTAGACATAGTCTTAAATTTGGCACTAAAATTAATTCAAAATGAAAAAATAAACACAGACTAGAAAACTTTTATAAAAAATTGTCTGGATTTGGTAATGAGTTTTTAAATACAACAACAAATTTACAGCCTTTTAAAACTGATTTTGGACTTTATTAAAATTAAAAACTTCTGTTCTTCAAACAAACTAACTCAATAGAATGAAAAAACAAGCCACCTACTTGGAAAATATATTTGTTAAACACCTAGCTGATAAAGAACTGGCATCCTAAATGTACAAATAATTCTTAAAACTCCACAATAATAAAACAGCCCTCATGAAATTATGCACAAAAGAACTAAACACACAGCTCATCAAATATATATTCACTAGAGGCCCAGCGCATGGATTCATGCACCGGTGGGGTCCCTCGGTGTGGCTTGCACCCTCTCACAATCTGGGATCCCTCAGGTGGTATCGGAGAGCTGCTTTCAGCCAGATCCCTGCAGGCCAGGCAGAGGGACCCATTGGTGCACGAATCTGTGCACTGAGCTTCTGGTATGCATATAAGATCTTTAGTTAATCTCTTCCCACCCTCCCCCACTTCCCTCTGAGATTCAACAGTCTGTTCCGTGTATCCATGCCTGTGGTTTCTGCTCCTGTGTTGAGTGTCTGCCTTGTGGTGGTCAGTGCACATCATAGCTACCAACCAATCAGCTGGCTTTTATATATATAGATGGGGACAAATAAGTATATGAAAGAGTCTCAACATAATTTGTTACTAAGGTATTGCCAATTAAAATAGCAATGCAATACTATAGCATGTCTATTAGAATGGCTAAAATACAAAAACAAGCAGACAAAAACAACAACAAAAACCTTGGCAATAGTAAATGCTTCCAAGAGTGAATAGCGACAGGAACTCTCATTTAATGCTGGTGGGAATGTATCACTTTGGAGTACGGTGTAGCCGGTATTCTTTACAGTTGTTTTAATGCTCTTCTACAATGCAACGATTGGTATTTACCCAACTTATATGAAAATGTATGTTCACACAAATACCTGCATTCTAATGTTTTAATATCAGCTTTATCTTTAATCACCAAAACCTGAACGCAGCCAAGCAGTCTTTCAACAGGTAAAAAGGAAGACCGGTCTCTGGTCAGCAGCAATCAATACAGTTTTATTTATACACTGGGAATATCCCCAACAAAGTGAGAATGATTTTCAATTGTTGGGAGGAAGTTCCGAAAGTCTAAATTCAGGATGGATTCTGAAGGACTGACATGGAGCCTTATTCAAATTCATAAGAGCTTTACTAAGAGAGCCTTACACACAGGGGCAAAGCAGGTGCTGCCGCCAGTGGTGACCCCAGGGAAGAGATCCACACCCTCACAAGACAGAGTCTCCTTTTTATGGGGGTTTATAGTAAAAGTATAAGGTGGGTAGTCACTAGGCCACCAGAAAAAACAATGCACTGCTAAACCAAGAGATACCATCAGCGAGTCATCACACGCTATACATTCATCAACCTCCTTCCTGGGGCCTGGTGTTTATCTTTGGGCAGCATTTGGCTTTCTGGGTTGTCAGCCAAACCTGAGGCTACAGGCAGTTAAACGGGAGTCCAACATTTGCCAGAACCTTTGCTGCTGGTGACATATTCCATCTCTACAGTGAGTTCCCCTGCCCATGTCAATCCAGTATCTACTTTCCCTAAAATAATGTTTTTAAACAAAAATCACCACGAAGTTTCATTGACTACTTATTTTGATAAAAGAGTAAAGCAAGTGAAATGTATCTGTCTTGAGAATTACCCAGAGAATATTCTGGTTCAGTTGCTATTCGGAGAACCATGGGAATGCATGTTTATTAAAACGATAGCTTAAGTGGAAATAGAACAAGAGATTTCTAAATTGCCTTGTTTTATACAAGAGAAAGATTCCTTTGTATTTATGAGGCTGTCGTGCCAGGATGGTTTGTTGAGTTTAATCCCTATGGTGTATAGAATCCACCACTTTGCAAGCTCTACTCCCTCCCTCCTTTCTCCTGGGACTATTTTGTAAATTATAGCTTCTGCACACACATAGATCCCCAGTGGCCTGTTGCAGCTAATATAGTTCCCCAAATGCATAATGACTCCCAAGTTGCAGCTTAAATAGCGGAAAATTATAATGAATAATGGAGAGTTAAAATACCCTGGATTCCCTTGCTCCGGGCGGAGCTGGGGGCTGGCTCTCTAATGATGCCGGATGAAATGCAAGCAACATCAGCTTCAGACTTGTTCCCCACAGCTTTTCAGCATAGAAACAAATCCCAGCGACAGACACTGAAAAGCCAAAGGGATTTTTTTCACTCATCTTCTTTGTACCTGATTTGCAAATACCATTATTCTGGCAATGTCTTTGTCATAAATTGAAATCATAGAAGTGCTTTTAAAATGCAAAGCGGTTTTGGGAGGTCTCTATAGTCTGAATACGTGAAGGCCTAAATCTTCTCACTAGACAAACAATGGAATTATCTATATAATATATTGGCCTGAATTGTTTCCAAAAATATTGTCAGGATCACTCTGGCTGCTTACAGTTGCTAAACAGACAGGTAGCTCTGAGATCCCTCAAGTGCAGACAATTGGAAATTCCTAATTCCCTGCTGTTCTCAGCAGTGTTGGCTGATAATGTTGGCAATATTACATCAAAGCCACGGAAACACCATGTGACTTGCAAAAAAGCGTCCTCAAAACAAATAAGGAAATATGACTCTGGCAATGTAGGGGTTAAGAAAGGAAAAGAGAGTTTGCCTGAAGGGGCTACATTTGAGTAGAAAATAGGTCTGTCTTTCAACACAGCATTGCTAGAGGTGAATATTGTTTCTTATGAATCACCAGCTTCACTGTGCCCACAGCAGACCCAATCAACACCTGTCTGCCTCTGAAATTGCATCTCATTATCATAGGTATCTATCTATATCCAGTACTTTATTTGTATTTTATTTTTTTTTAATCCTCACCCAAGGATATTTTTCCATAGATTTTACAGAGAGTAGAAGAGAGAGGGAAAGACAGAGAGAAATATGAATGTGAGAGAAACACATCGACTGGTTGCTTTCTGAATGAGCCCCAACCAGGGCCCAGGCAAGGGAGGATCCTGCAAATGACATACATGCCCTTGACCAGAATCAAATCCAGGACCCTTCAGTCCATAGGCCGACGCTCTATCCACTGAGCCAAACCAGATAGGGCATATATATCCAGTACTTTAAACTGAACGAACCATCCCATAAATCTTTACCCTCACCTTGACCCCTCTTATAATTGACTTGTCCAGTCTCTGACTTTGTGTTATGTTCTTGAATCTTCTTGGTTTTCATTTTTCCTATTAATTGATATTTTTTCTTGTGTTGTGGTATTCCTTAAGATGATTATGTATTTTGGCATTTGTACTTTTAACATTTTAAAATAAAATTAAATAATAAAAATATTTAAAATAAATGATCCATTAACAATAAAATGTTATCTCCTACAACTATCATTTTTTTAAATCAGATTCTAACTTCCAACTGCCAGAGCAAGTAATTACTATTATTTTTGATTCATTCAAAAGATTATTTTATATTTACATAAGAAAATATGAATGTCTATTTCTTTCCTTCTTTTATTATATAACTGGTTGTACACCACAGCACTAGTCTACACCTTGCCTTTGGGCCAGTCCCATTAAGAATAATCTCCTTTGGATTAACTTAAAGTCAGATAATTAGGGGCCTCAATTATATCTGCAAATATCCTTTAATCGTTGACTTATAATTTGAAATAATTACAGGAGTGACAACCCATCACTTTTTAAAAAATATATTTTTATTGTTTTCAGAGACAGAAAGGGATAGAGAGATGGAAACATCAACTATGAGAAAGAATTATTGTTAGGCTGCCTCCTGCAAGCCCCACACTGGGGATCGGGCCTACAACCCGGGCATATGCCCTGACTAGGAATTGAACTGTGACCTTCTGGTTCACAGGTCAATGCTCAAACACTGAGCCACACCAGCCAAGCAATAGCCCATCACTTTTACAGTATTTATTGGTTAAGGAGCAAGTTATAGGTCCAGCCTACACTCAGAAGTGTATGTTGTTAGGTATCTCCTTAAAATATCACAAAAATATTCCCTATTGTTAGGTATCTCCTTAAAATATCACAAAAATATTCCCTAAAGTGAAATTGTGGGGTCAATTGCAGTTTTAAAAGACATTGACAGAAGGCCCTCCAAAGAGAATTACACTTTCAAAGATAACTACAAGGTTTTCTTAAAGTAAGACCTGTACTATGGCTTCCATCAGGCTCTCTATATCAGGAAATGCCTTTGGAACCCTGAGTCACCACGCAAGCAGTGAACCTACCCTGTCAGCATCTTGGTGGTGTCACCCAGTGGTAGCTAGCACCAATTCATGGTCAACAGGAACCCCATTTGGGATGCAGTGAAAAAAATGTTATTCAGTTCAAACAGCTCAATTGTGACACAGTGCAGCTGTGAATAGCATGGCTGTAAGGTGTCTCTGGGGCAAGGCCCTCCCCTGCTATACATCTCTACTCAGCTCTACTCTGCTCTGCTCCATGCCAGTCTACTCTGCGCCACTCTGGTGAGATGTCTTCAGCCGTTCAGCTCCAGCCAGAGAAACACAGGCTCCAGTCTTCCCTGGAAAGGAAAAGCATGCTTTTCAAGCCTAAAGGGAGTTGACTTATATACAGAGAAGATCATGGCACTGGTCCATTATTGGTCCATCTTCATGCAAATGAGGACTCCAAATCCTCACAGTGTGATTGGTCCCAGAAGCACTCTTCTGATTGGTCAAAATGGAGCTTCTGTGATTGGTCAGTGAAGATACTAATGGGAATATATCTGAACAACTTTGACTAGAGAGGGAAATCTCAGTCTTACTGATTGAAGTATAATTCCAGGAACTCCTGTATAAGGGCTGGCTCAGCTAGCAGGAGCACAGTATAAGCAGGCAGTTCAGTGAAAGATTCTCCCTGAAGTGTGGCTGTCTGAGAGACCTCTGTTTAGAAACAAGCTAGACTCTGATTGTTTTGTTTTGTTTGTTTGCTTGTTTAACTTGAGCCTACCTAGCCATCAGGAATCCTTCTTAGAAAACACCTTTTCTCAGGGTCCACAGTAGAGAATCCAAGAAAAGAGATGAAGAAGCTTTTGAGATGACCCCGGGACTAAGCCAGAGTCCTGTTTCCACTAAAATGCTTCTAAATCGTCAACCCACATAAATCATGAATGATTATAAATAATTGTTGTTTTGAGCTACTAAATTTTAATTTGCTGCAAAGCAATAGTAACCAGATTTTTCTTGTGGTTTATAGGATTCAAAATAAATTAATACTTCTAGTTCTGTTACCAGAAATATTCTAAATTTTAAACTTCTGCTTATCTAATTGCACTAGATAATAACAACAAAATAATAATAATAATAATCTATAATAATAAAAAAGTGTAATATGCTAATTAGACCAGACATTTTTCCAGGCATCCTTCTGGATGACCTTCTGGACAAAGACAGGGCTGCGAGAGAAGCCCGGGTCCCGGGTGCCAGAGGGAAGCTGGTGCCAGCTGCCCAGGGAAGGAAGGCCTACTCTTGCATGAATTTAGTGCATCAGGCCTCTAGTGATAATAATAATAATAATAATAAAAAACAGCATCTTTGATTTGTTCCTGCCACTAATAGAAATGTGTTTACGGTTTTATCTATATATTACTAGTTTTTAAAGAATGCCCCATCCTAAAAATATGACAGCCACCAAAGTTCTGGAAATATTCATTTTGAATGGTCAGGATATACACTGTACTGACCAAATTCACCTGCAAGAACCATATCCAGATTTTCCTAACTGATCCATAGCCTTGGATTACTTATGTATTTTTTAATATTAAATTTCTTATATTCAAATGTTATCAAATGTATAAGAAAATTCCTTATCCCTGTTAAGAGTGTACATCTTTAAGGTGCTCCTTTAAGAAAGACATTAAATCCTACAGTGAACTGAGGACTCTCAAAGAGTACCTTGTGATATTTCAATATCACACATTAATCTAGAAGAAGTAATTTCTCCTTTCCTTCTTTCCCAGGACTTAATATGTATTTTTTTTTAAAGAACCATTGTATTTGCTTAGAGTATTAAACATGTGGCATATTGAGAATATTTAAAATTCATGAGTATTCTATTTACATCAAATGCAGGAATAATGTTTTATATTTTAAGAAATTTTCTGTGCCAGGTTGCAGGAAAAAAAAAATTATGAAATTCAGTACTTAATATCCCGGTATTACTTTGGGGAAATCATCTATTTTCTCCCATATAAATAAAGATGACAAAAAAGATAAAGGAGGGATTTAGATGCAAATAACTGCTTGTGTTTAATGAGGACATTAACCCCATTGTGAGGTACCATGAGGATTTCATATAATCTACCCTCAGGTAAGGTTTTTAAAATTATACACAAGCAATAATTTCTATAGTTTTTTCTCAAAATGTTTATGGAAACAAGGTTCCCTAGTTCCCTTAGGAGTAGAAAACAATCACTTACAATCCTACTTTTCAGCTATTAAAAAACATCTAAAATATATCCCTTCCATTGCAGAATAAATTTTTCACCTAATTAGCCATTAGTAGTTAATATCAACTCTATGTTAACACCATATTTGTCTCCATTTCCTTCCTCCTGCTAAATATTCTCTTTATTTTCTCCTGCAGGCTTCACTTACCTACTTCCATTAAATAATATGTTAATGTTTAATGAATGCCTAATTTGTACCAGGAACTGTTTAACTACTGGAAATATAGCAATCATTCTCTTTCCACCTTTGGAAATCTCAGTCCTTCTGAAGGTTAGTAATCAGAGTGGGTCACTCCTGTTGGTTAAAGTGGGATCTACAAAAAACACATAAGATAATGGGCTAATATGTTTAACAGGCATCTCTGCCATACACAGAATAAAGTATTTATTTCTGCCAGTTTGAAACTAATTTGATTAACAAGACATCAAACTATGATTACGAAGACGGTATAATTTTATGCCCTTGCATTTAAATATCAGTTTAAATTTACTGGGAAACGTCAGTCAGAGAAATGAATTCTTTATGGCCATCCAGGAAATGACTCTTACATGCATTTCTGCACGCCCACACCTAGAGTCATCCTGACATTTAGGATCAAGTCATTCTTCTGATTATGTAACTCTTACCTTAAGTGTCTCCGCTATAATTTTTGAACTCTGCTTTGTTCTTTAGAATTTTGTTCTTGATTCCTTGACTTCCCTAACATATCAGTTTATTTGTTTTCTTTGCCTGGGTCCCTATCTTGGCAATTTTTACAGTGTCTCTGGTTCTTCTAGAACTGGGGTCTGAAAACTGTTAGATTTTTTAAATCCCTCTCTGGCTCCTATATATTTCCTATCTTTTCTATAGAAGATGCTTTCCTTAAAATGCTAAAGGAAGGGCAGTGAAACCTGTCACCCTAGCAGTAAACACATATTCTGAGCAACAGCAGGAATCTCCTGGGTCCAAGCCATTAGAGATTCCCTAGGAGTTGGGGAGAGGTAGGATTACTGAGAAGGCCTCACTCTGAAGATCCAGGAACAACGTAATAGCTGATTAAAACCGAGGCCAAAACTAGAAGAGAGAATACTGCCCTCCCCCAACACCTGGCTTGCAACTGTCAATCAACAAGTAATAGCAGTCTACTGCTGGGGGTAAAACAAGAGAATGGAAAGAGTACATCTGTGAGTTCAAGGTACAGAGAGAAATCGTAGGACACTGAAGAAAAGCTTCTGTCCAAATGGTTGGCCCCCACACTAAACAGATAACACTTGAGGACCTAGTTACTGTGTATTGACAGTAACAATGGTAACAACTAAACCCAAACCCAAACCGGACAGAACACCTGATTCAATGGACTTAACCTTATTCCACATAAAGGCCTAAGGAAAAAAAAAGGTGCCCATTTTCTGGCAGAATATTATTGTTTATCTGGCAGGAATATTGCTTATCGGCTCCCCACCCCCCATGGTGTCTGGCAAGCACCAGAAACAAGAAGTAAAATAATGTACTGCCAGAGGAAAGTCAACTCCCCAAAACAGATTGTGATATGGCCCAGAAGTAGGAATATCTGAACAGGGGGTTGAAGATGATTGTGATTAATATGATAAAGGTTCTACTGGTAAAGGATGACATCATGGCTGAACATAAAAAGTTCAGCAGAGATATGAAAGGAGAAGAGAGAAGAGGTCAAAATAATTATTTCAGACATATGGCTAAGAAAGCAATATGTAAGATCCAAAAAGCTGAGGGAACATCAAATAGAATAAGTACCAAATAAATAAGTATATAAGTATAAAATACGTAAAAGAACGAGAAAATAAGACTATGTCAGACTCAAATTGCTGAAAATAATAAAGAAAATCTTATCTTGAATTTGCCAGCATATAGAGGACACATTACCTATATACAGAATCAAAGGACACAATGCTGTCATTCTTTTAAAGTATCAAAAAAAGAAATCTCTTTCCCAGAATTCTACAGCCAGTGAAAATACCTTTCAAAATATGAAAAAATAAGATTTTTTTTTCAGACAAACTAAAACTGACAGAATTCTTTGTCAGTACATTTGCATAATAAGTAATATTAAAGTAATTTTTAAATGTTTCAATTGACTCTAGTGGGGTGACATCCTATATAATAAAAGCCTAATATGCTAAGTGTCCTGGTCGTCTGGTCCGCTGTTCAACCAATCAAAGCATAATATGTTAATGATATGCTAAGGCCGCTCAATCGCTCACTATGATGTGCACTGACCACCAGGGGGCAGACTCTCTGACCAGTATGTTAGCTTACTGCTGGGATCTGGCTGTTCAGGACTGAGCGAGACAGGCTGGACACACCCTGGAGCCCTCCCAGGGTCCCCCGCTGGCTGGCAAATCTCCCATGTCCCTTCTTGGCCCCGACCATGCACTGGTGGGGTCCCTCGGCCTAGCCTGCACCCTCTCACAATCCAGGACACCTCAGGGGCTATCAGAGAGTCAGTTTTGGCCTGATCCTACAGGCCAGGCTAAGAGACCTCACTGGTGCATGAATTCGTGCACTAGGCCTCTAGTCCTATGTAATAAAAGAGAAACATGGTAATTAGCCATAACTCCGCTACCCTTCCCATTGGTTAATCAGGGCGATATGCAAATTAACTGCCAACAAAGATGGCGGCCGGCAGCCAGGCAGCTTGAAGCGAACATGAGGCTTGCTTGCTTCAGTGACAGAGGAAGACAACGTTCCCCGCCTGCCTTGCCAGCCTCTGAGCTTGCAGTTTGAAACATTGTTACAAATATAGAAGCTAAACAAAACCCCAGAAACCTACTTTCAGCCAGCTGGGATCTCCGAGCTGGAGTTGAAACAGTGTTTCAATTATAGAACCCAAACAAACCAGATACCTGCTTTCAGCAGCCGAGGCCTCAGAGCTGGAGCCGAGCCTCAGAGCTAAAGCTGGCCCAGAATAAAATTTAAAAAAAAAGAAAGAAAGGACAGGTTGGGAGCTTCAGTCACCTGCCAGCCTGAAAACAGCCCTCAGCCCCTCACCCAGACTGGCCAGGCACCCCAGTGGGGACCCCCACCCTGAAGGGGGTGTGACCAGCTGCAAACAGCCATCAGCCCCTCACCCAGGCTGGCCAGGCACCCAAGCGAGACCCCCACCCTGATCCAAGACACCCTTCAGGGCGAACCAGCAGGCCCCCACCCTTGCACCAGACATATATTAAGAACATTAGAAGTATGTTGGTTTGCAAACTCGGGAGCTTCCCAGGTGAAATCTGAAACTGGCTCCATAAATATACGGTATGGAAAAACCAAAGAAAGAGACAGGCCATTCCAGATGAATAGAGTATAAGTTTAATAAGCAAGGGAACTGAAATTAGCAGGCTTGACTTGAGCAGCCATAAGACGAATATATTTCTGCATCTGCCCAATCAGAATCTAAAATGTTTAGATAGAGGTCTTAATCAGATTCAGTCATATACCACCCAGACATTTTCAACCAAAACCTTGCTCTCAGGGCCACATACTTGAAAAAGACTTTACTATGGGAACAATGAGTGGAAAGTACATTCCAAGGAGAGAGGAGAGTTGAGGAGCCTCTGATTGCCCAGGTCCAGCTCTGGGGTCAACCAGGAGTCACATGTTCTCGATGACCTCTCCTATCAAAATTATATAAATTAGGGTAAATGTAAAACTCAATTCTTTTTTTTATTTTCAATGGCTGAAAAATATAACTCAACATGAAAATAATAGCAATTCATTATGTATTAAAGGCATATGTAAAAATAAAATGTATGACAATGGAAGTACAAACAGTAGGGAAGGAGGATTGGTGATGTACTTCTGTGAGATCCTCACATTGCACTTGAAGTTGTACAGTATTATTTTAAGGTAGACTATAGTTGATGAAACATGCATAAGGTAGGTCCTAGACATATACCCTGCACAAAGTAGTTAGAGAAAATGAGCTATATCTCCCATTGACCTCTCCCTGCTGCCTCTGCAAAAATAGATATTCTCATTCAAGGGGAAAGTGTCCAGAGATTTGGGGGGTAGCCATAAACAAGCTGAAAATTGGCCTGTGGCCCAGCAGAGAAGAACAAGGATAGTTCAACACAATGTGTCAAATTTAGGGACATAAGTCCTTAAGCAAAATCCTTCTTTTCCCCAATTACACTGCAGGGTAGAAGCTGAAAATTGACACTGCCATGAGAGACACTTAAGAAGTGCCACCTCAGAGATGGTTTAATAAATGCTGAGCACCCAGAATGCACTGCTGAGGCAACAGGAAGTAAGAGCATCCTTGCTGTGCTGCCTTGGGAATATAAATTAACAATTCAACACACTTGCTTCCTTTGAAAAGGTATCATACTATGTGAAGGTGAAAACAGTAACAGTCACTAAAGCTATTCCCAGGTTTGGTTTAAAGTCACATAGAGACTTGTATAACTTGGCATCGGTTGTTAGTAACAGTTCACAAAAGAGCATTAATAACCACCTACATCAGGGCTAAATCCATTACTTCAGGAACACAGGCATGGATTACTAACTTCAAATGAACCACTATTAATACATTTGTATATAAGAAGATTAACTCAAAAACCTCTTTACCCTGAAAATCAATTCTTCCCTTCAATGTGCCTTGCTCATATAGAGACAGTGGAGTTTATAGCATTGCATGGCCAATAGCACCAAAAAAAAGGAAATATTTCATCTTCTGAATAGTCATTGAACCAGAGGCATATTTCCCATCCAGACAGATCCATGCCAGTAGCTAAAGGTTTATGTTTATGTAGTAAGCCACAAAGATATTTGCGAAGACCTATCATGATTAGAAATTTTTCTTCTAACACTGATCCTTCTCAAAAAACAACTTTCCCTCTCACATTTCCTGCAAGCCTATGTCTACCCTTCATTCCCTCTGATTTCTAGTGCATTCTCTAAATCTATAAAACATTAAGAGAACTTTAGACCAGACCTTGGACAATTTTTCTGAAATATAACCTGGTTTCTACCTGGGAGTGTTAGATAAGGCATAACAAAACTCATCTTCCCTTTCCCCTTCTTCCATGATCTTGAATGTTAAACATATTCAAGGAGAAGGTTGATGGAGGGAGAGCCATGCAGAGTAGTACAGTGGGCAAAGGGCATCTTTGGTGGTGCCCTCAAGGCCTTGCACATTCAGGGCATTTCTGAATTATCCTTCTACAGTGGAGAAGTCAAGATTTAGATTTGACTTCAGGTCTACTCTCTGCTACCCAGTAATTTAAGAACTTGGGAAAGATCATATATGCTCTTCAGGCTTCAGACTCCTGCACTGTGAAAGGACATCATATCTATCTCATAGAGAAGATATCCATTACAATATTGTAAAGAATGGGAGGAAATGTACATTTTTCTAAATGCCCAACTGTAGGTGAATGGTTAAGTAAATGTTGGGCCATTCAGAGTTGACTGTTATATAGCCATAAACAAGTTCTTTTCTGAAGAAATTTTATTAAAATGTTAAAATAGAACATGTTTATATTATATTACTTTGTCAGAAAATCAGGATACAACATTTTACATAGATTATTAAGTCAATAATCTACACTAATAAAAGAGAAACATGGTAATTAGCGTATGACCGCTACCCTTTTCATTGGCTAATCAGTGAGTATATGCAAATTAACTGTCAGCCAAGATGGCGGCTGGCAGCCAGGCAGCTGGAAGCGAACATGAGGCTTGCTTGCTGCGGACTCCAATGTTCCCCGCCTCACTTGCCGGCCTCTGAACTACAACTCTAAGGAACTATGTACTATGTTGCAAATAAGAAGATAAACAAAACTCCAGAAACCAGCTGGACTGAAAGCCAGGCGGACCGAAACTTTGTATCGATGTTTTCAGCAGTGAGGCCTCAGAGCTAAAGCTGGCCCAGAATAAAAAAAAAAAAAGAAAACAAGGAGCGGTTGGAAGCTTCAGTCACTCGCTTCCGGAAAACAGCCCTCAGCCCCTCACCCAGACTGGCCAGGCACCCCAGTGGGGACCCCCACCCTGATCCAGGACACCCTTCAGGGCAAACCAGCTTGCCCCCACCCGTGCACCAGGCCTCTATCCTTTATAGTAAAAGGGTAATATGCCTCCCGGCACCGGGATCAGTGGAGCAGCAAGGCTCCCGGCACCGGGATCAGCGTGACAGGGGGCAGCGCCCAAACCCCCTGATCGCCCTGTGGCTCTGTGTGTTACAGGGGGCAGGGCCACAACCTCCCTACCTGCCCTGCTCTGTGCCTGATAGGGGGGAGCTCCCCAATCCCCTGATTGCCCTGCTGCTCTGTGTTTGACAGGGTGCAGTGCCCCAACCCCGCCCCCCCCCCCCCACGGGCCTTGCTCTGTGTGTGACAGGGTAGAGCCATAACCTCCCCATTGGCCCTGCCCTGAGTGTGACAGGGTGCAGCGCCCCAACCCCCTTATTCGCCCTGCTCTGTGTGTGACAGGGGGCAGTGCCCCAACTCCCCTATCGGCCCTACTCTGTGAGTGACAGCGGGGAGCTCCTCAACCCCCTGATCGGCCCTGCTCTGTGCGTGACAGGCTATGGAGCCTCA